>NW_006767633.1:997537-1483036 GCF_000300595.1 Phanerochaete carnosa HHB-10118-sp | reverse complement strand
CAGTGGTCCTGCCTAGCTTGTACGTGAGCACCGGGTGCGCGTTGCGCTCGAACGCACCCTCGAAATCTCCAGCACAAGCACAACCACGAGTGCCTGCAGCTACGCGGGGCATATCGTGAGCCGCTCGCGACGTGCCTCATAGCGAGCCCGTCGCTGCTGCACGGGTATCGCAAGAAGGGCGGCTAACGGGTTGCGCATCCGAGATTACCAGCCGCATGTCCTGCGCTGCTTCCTGCGCTGGATGCATAGCGGTCTTAAGACTTAGATGAGTGATGCCCCCGCAGTTCATATAGTATTATTCTGACTTGCTATACATTATAGATTTACCTTTTGTGTCTATCCCCTACCACAGCAGAATGAATCTAGTGTAGTATACACCAACATGTACCGTACAGTTGTGTGCCTAATATATTTCTTCTGTTAATCTATTCCCTGTGAGTGAGTGTTCAAAGCCCGGGAGGCCGTCTGCTGGTATCTACAGGCAGGCTGCGACAGCGCCGCGGTGTGCTGCTGAATGTTTGCAGGCTGCCACGGTGTGCTGCCAAACTTATGCAGGCCGCCACGGGTG
Source organism: Phanerochaete carnosa HHB-10118-sp (assembly GCF_000300595.1). Classification (NCBI taxonomy): domain Eukaryota; kingdom Fungi; phylum Basidiomycota; class Agaricomycetes; order Polyporales; family Phanerochaetaceae; genus Phanerochaete; species Phanerochaete carnosa. The sequence continues at coordinate 1,482,468 of NW_006767633.1, read as the reverse complement.
CTACGGAGGCATGGCGGGAGACTACTGGTTGCAGGGTAATAGGGGTCAGTTCCACCGGGCTGCTGGAACTACGGAGCTCACGGGGCGCTTCTGGTCTCAGACTTTTTTTCCTGATGTCTTATCCTACCCAAACATGTATAATTGGACATTTGCCCCCGGCAGATGAGAAAACATGCAGGAAATAAGCTAGGCCTCGGCATTTTATTACGTCCATATAATTTCGCGGACTCGTAGTTTCACGGACGCTGGCAATAGTGCTCACTGCATATGGTCTCTGCTTTTCCCGCTCTTTCACTTGCCTTTTCCGTCCTTACTCGCAGTCGGGACGACACTTCATGGGACATTGTTTTTGGTAGCCACATAGCATAAACGTGACCATGTCTGTTAAGTACTGTAATATACAGCGGGTCACGGTAAACAGCAGAGAGGTAACCTTCCTATGGGCTTGGCAAGTTGTCTTCGTGGCGTCCTAGTCGCTGCTTAGGTAAGCGTTTGTTGTCGCTTCCGAGCCTACACGCGCGGCTTTCTGACTTGGACGAGTCCCAAGTCATTCGGGTCACTCATGCTCCTCGCTGCAGGCTTCAGGCCTTCAAGTTGTAGATCTCAACCTCAGGGGCAGTGAGTTTGATACGGCTGCAGTGCGGCACGCTCACAGGCTCGCTCCGCCGTTCGCATCACATCAACAATGTAGCTGCCAAACGGGCGCGTCAGATTGCACACTCACGCACGCCTTGCATCATGAGCATCTACGCACTTTGGCAGATCCGAAAGCCCGCTCGAGGAGACCCCTTCAGACCGGCGCGAGTCCGAAACCCAAGAGATGTGCCCTCAAATGCAAGGTTCGCACCGGAGATTAGATATGGGCGGGTGCCGTGATAGTCAGGAATACTGTCCAGCCCGTTTCATAGCACCCTCGCTAGCCTGCCTCGCCGAGTCGGCTGACCTGCAGGTTCACCCCGGCGAGATACGAGCTCGGCGCCCATTCACCGCCTCCTTCCCTAACCGGCGATACAGCTTCATTGTCTAGTCGGCTAGCGGAGATGATTGGCATCGCACTTTAGCTATCCTGTGGGCAGGCTCCATCATCGGCGGCCGCCACTAGCTGCGGGGATGCGAGAGACGCTGTGTCATTGGCTGCCATGGCGTCTACGGTGGTTGTCACCGCATATTGCTGTGATAGCCTTCGCGCCCTGAGCTGTCTTGCGGTAGCGATGCGACAGCCACCCTAGACAGGCATTAAATACAGGTGGTAGTGCAAAGCTGATGCTCCCAGAACGCCATCTCCCATCGGCTCCATCCTCCTCCCAGCGCACATGTCAGCACCCGTCTCGTTCCCTGCACCCATCGGTGGTGTGCCCTTTGATAGTGATTTTGCGCCTTCCCTGTTCTTTACTGTGCTATATGGCGTTGTATGCTTGTTGGGGATCTGGCGTATGGCCCGGAAGAGCTCCCGCTCGATGCTCGTTGGGACAACGCTCATCTTCATAGTGGAGCGGTATGTTCTGTCTTCTTCCCGCTGGTGTTTTTGTCAAAGGCTCACCTCTGGGCACAGTACCGTAATCTGGTCTCTTCGCACGTGGCAATCAAAGACGCCTGCCGAGGACACCGACCGCTTCCTCACGTCGTACTGGCAGATGTCCTTCACCGCTGGCTATATCGCGATATACGGCAAGCTCCTGGCGTCGCTGAAGGGGCTCATGATGGGCGCGTTCAAACCCTCCCGGGCCACCTCCGTGCCGTTCGTGCTCGGGCCCAAAGACTTCGCGCCTGACCCCGAATCATCCGCGTCGCTCTTGCACTCCACGCTGCAACAAGACAAGTACACCGAGGTGCCCTCCGACGAGTCAAAGGCCGAGCTGCTGGAGGCCCCGGAAGACCCCGCGGTCGCGCGCAAACGCAAGATCTTCAAGTACATCTTCTTGTTCTTTGGGCTGCAATCGCTCACGCCACTCCTGCTGGGCATCGTTATGGGCCAGCTCTACGTGAGCGCAGAGACGAATGCGGGCAACGCCGCGATTGTGGGGCCGCTGAGGTACGTCGCTTCAGTGCTATTGCTCAAGTGCTTGTAATAACACTGTGCAGATATGTGATCGCAAGCGTTTGCCTGGCCCTTCTCCTATCCTTGCAAGGGTTGCTTCTGTGGGCAAGCCGCCTCCGGCGCACCCGCAAGTTCCCACTGATCTTGCTCTTTGCTCTCGCACTTATCCTCGTATGTGTGTTTCTGTCCCTGAATGCCAGCTTAATCTGATCGCTTCGTTATAGACTATCATTCCCATCTACCATTTCATCATCATGGGGAACAAGACGACGTCGCTTATCTCGACCGCACCAGGCTCAGACAACACGCCGGCCGAAAAGACGGCATTCTACCTCTTCCAAGTCGTTCCCGAGCTGATTACCAGCGCGACACTGCTGGGCATCAACGCAAAAGAGGTCTTCAGCGCGTGATGGCCTGCACAGCGTGGTGCTCCTTGTTGTATGTATGGTCTGCATTTGTTTGACTTTCGAGGCGGACAATAGGCATCTTTTACCCACGCAGTAGCTGTATCTGTATATTTCGCCTGGACTTGCATCATCGTACATTGAATATCACTGCTTGACTTGACTCGATGTCCATTTCACAAGCCCGTGGGAGAATCGAAGCTGTTGTTACAGAGGATCTGATTTCTTCTACACGCCGCCTAAGAATGCACGTGATTTCGTCGGTATCGCATGCTCTTACAGCTTCAGGCTCAGGTTGACATGGACAGCCTTGACCTGAGTGAAGGCCTCGAGAGCATACTCGCCCAGCTCCCTGCCGTGGCCAGACTGCTTGTAACCGCCGAACGGCACCTGTGGGGACTGTATAGCAGACTGGTTGATCTGCATCGTACCCGTCAGCGTCTGCTAGCTGCAACTAAGCATGTCAAAGCTATACACTCACGAAGCAGCTGCCAGCCTCGAGTGCGTTCGAGACGCGGATCGCCCGGCTAACATTCGTAGTGAATACATAGCTCGACAGGCCGTACTGAGTGTCATTCGCAGCCTCGAGCGCCTCCTCCTCAGTCTTGAATCGAGCCACGACGCCAACGGGACCGAAGATCTCCTCCCGCACAATCCTCATGTCCGGCTTCACGTCAGCGAAGATCGTCGGCCTCACGAAGTAGCCTGATCCCTCAGCGCGCGAGCCGCCAGTGACGATGCGTGCACCTTCCTGCTTGCCGGACTCGATGTAGCCGAGCACGCGGTCGAGTTGCGTCTGGGAGGCGATGGGGCCCTGCTGGGTCGCTGTCTTGAAGTTGTCGCCCAGCTTAAGCGCCGCCGCTGCGTCAGCAAAGGCCTGCAAGAACCGCTCGTAGGTGCCCTCCTGGACGAAGATGCGCGCGCCGGCGGCACACACCTGGCCGCTGTGGTAGCTGTCAAGTCCCGGGGAGTGAGCACCTGGCTAGCTGGCAGATGACGGTAACGAGTCTTACAAGACGGTCGCACAGACCCACTTGACGGCCTGCTCGAGATCCGCGTCATCGAAGATGAGCACCGCGCTCTTGCCCCCAAGCTCCAGTGTCACACGTTTCAGATTCGTCTTCGCCGCAGTCTCCATGACCTTGCGGCCGATGATTGTGCTGCCGGTGAACGACACCTTCCCGACCAGCGGGTGCTCTGTGAGCGCCTGGCCTGCGGTCGCGCCGTAGCCGGTCACCACGTTGAGGACGCCGTCGGGGAAGCCAGCCTCCTTGACGAGCTCGGCGAGCTTGAGTGCAGAGAGCGGTGTCACCTCGGACGGCTTGAGGACGATGGCGTTACCGGTCGCAAGCGCGGGAGCGACTTTCCAAATGGTGATTGTTACTATGTATTTGTGTTAGCGTGTGTCGATCCAGCGAACCAGGGGGAACGAACGTGGGAAGTTCCATGGGACGATCGCACCCTAATGAGCTTTTCAATACAGTAGATCCTATGCAATGCTAAGGGCAGGACTAACCACGACACCAATGGGCTCATGCCGAGTGTAGGCGAATTTGGCTTCAGTTGTCTGGAGAAAATTTGTAGGCGATCGGAGTGCGCAAATTGAGCAAGTGGAAGGATACCTCGATGGTCTGACCGTGGTTCTTGTCTGCCCAGCCAGCGTAGTATCGCAGGCCATTGATGGCGTTCTGAACGTCCCGATGCCTCGCGAGAGTGAAGAGCTTTCCTATGTGCGCTGAACTCATGGGCTCCGTATTCAGGGTATGCAAACATACCGGCATCAAGAGCTTCGATGGCCGCAACTGTATCGGCATTCTTCTCAAGAAGGTCGGCAAGCTTGTACAGGAGCTTGCCACGCTCGGAACCCGGCACCTTGAGGCCCCAGGAGCTCTTGAAGGCGGCCCTGGCAGCCTTGACGGCAATGTCGATGTCTCTCGCGTTCCCAATGGAAACCTTTGTGATCACACTGCCGTCCACTTTGAACGGGTTGGCATGCACTCTCTCATGGACAGCACTCCCATGGCCGAGGATGTGGCTTACCGGGACTGATGACGCTTTGTAAGACAGCGTCAGAACATATGAGACACAAAGACAGACACAAAGATAGTGATGACGTACTCGATACTCTCGCGGTCGACGGAATCAACAAACTGTCCGTTGATGAATAAGCCGGTGTTCACCGTCACGGTGCCATTGTAGAGCTCTGTGGCGAACTCGTGAGTGAAAGTGCCTGGCATTGTGGTGGGTCGGCTTTGAAGATGTGGGGACTACTAGTAGATGGAAGAACAATGGAACATGGCGCGTTTCGCGCGCTGACTTATATACATGGGCCTCCGGGAGATTGTGTATATCCGGGTCCCAGAGGATTACTAAACAACTGCCCTCCCAGACATCAGCGCGTCAGCATCGAGGGAGGCAGGAAAGTCGTGTTCCAGTGATAACAGCTTGATCCTCCAAGCGACCTCGGAGTCAGGTCGGTCTCACATCGCGAAATATGCCAGAGGCCGATCCGCACCAGAAATGGCCGTCGGGACGCGTGCCAAAGCTCGGCCACCCGACTCAGAGTCCGACGTGCCGTACGGCGCCGAAACCCTCGCAGCTGCCGAGCAGGCTCACGTAATAAGCGCTCACGTACCTTTCCGCACACAGACATCAGTCTGGGTTATGTATGGCCTTTTTAGGTCTTTTAGATGTTATTAAAGCATGTAAGATGCTGTATACTTTGAGGCCAACAAAGGGTAGCAGCGGGCCGAGGACCATTATCTGACCCAGGCTTATCGAAGCGATAATCAAGCGCCCAAAGCTTCGATTATCTTATCGAGAACCTACGTGTTCGGTGATGGCGAGCTCAGCGCTCGCCCGAGGTGCGATTCCCCCCCCTCCCCCTAAAAGGAGAAGATACATAAGTGAGAAGTATTTGGGACTGCCAAACCTGCCGCGGACTGCTGTACATAGTGCTGTAATGCCATTTATCCACATCGTCGTTAGCTCTACAGTGCTTTTGCAGGCGAGATTACAACATAAAACAACATTGCAATTCATGCACCAGGTCTCAAAGCATATCGTGCGCAAGCTTGCGCCGCCCACCGCCAACCTCCGGTTGGCTGGGTGGGCAGCGCACCTGCGCACGCGGCGCGGCAAAGCAGGGCGCCAAAGGGCGCGCGTCTATTAGGCTCCTGTCCAACCTCCTATCCTGCCACCTCGAATCCAAGATACCGATTCCAGGGGGAATCGCAAACCCTAAGTTGTTCAGCAGCTACAATGTCAATCTTTGGGAGAACACGCTCTGCTGGTAAGACACACGAGCTCAATCCAGTATATATCACTCTTGATGTTAGCAGCCCAAGGACTGCACTGGTTGTGTATGTCACCTTATAATATATAGCGAGCAAGTACTAGTACTTCATTTGACTTCTAACCTCGTATACATGCAATATCAATCAATTATTGAGTCCTAGGCTTATGCTTGAAACATCAAACAGCACGCACCCCTTGCAGATTTGATGCAATAGATACCACGGAGAGGCTTTAGCTGCGCGGGTGATTCTCTGCTTAGCGACGCTGCCGGACAGCTGCCAAGCGCGTTTATTCCATTCGGGAACTGGCGCGACGGCATGTAGTGCATATCGCGCTAGGGCTTGAAACATACGTTGGGATGGAGGAACATATGCCATTTTGGGTGTAACGCCTGCCGTAGCCCTTGCCCGGTAGTGTTGCCACGGCTTGACTTGGCTCGGCTATAGCTTGACTGCTGATGGCTTTACCTTTTTTGGATCGGTCGAGCCAAGCCAAGCCGCAAGAAAGCCGCGACTTTGAATGGCTGTGGCTGTGAAGCGGCTTGAAGCCGATTGTTCGTCCAAAAATAGTAGTTCACACTGGTACTGCAAAAGCTGACTCGTAGCTACTTCAAAGACCCTATGTGTCCTTCCAGAGCCAACCTGCATGTAGATGAAGGGAAGGGCTCTCTTACAAAGCTTTGGAACAAATACACTAGGATATTTAGCATGTGTATAAAACAGTGTTTTATCTCGGCACAAGACCGAAAAAAGCCGTTCTTGTTCGGCCAGTTTGAGCCAGGTTATACGAAGAACAATGCTTCGCTTATCACCCTTTGGAAGCCGTCGATGCGGGATCTGATTTCGTGCTTAAACCACAAGTATTCTAGTTGGTATGTCTCCCATACGCTCTCATAGTTTGAGGCTCAAGTTGACGTGGACAGCCTTTACTTGAGTGTAGGCCTCAAGAGCATACTCGCTCATATCCTTGCCGTAGCCCGACTGCTTGTAGCCGCCAAATGGTACCTGCGGGCGCATCAGTATAGCCTCATTGATCTGTGTCATGTCCGTCAGTGTCTTCTAGCTGAGACTGTGTCAAAGCTATACTCACGAAGCAGCTGCCGGCTTCGATCGCGTTCGAGACTCGAATCGCGCGGCTAACATTCTCAGTGAACACGTAGCTCGACAAGCCGTAATCAGTGTCATTCGCAGCCTCAATCGCCTCCTCTTCAGTCTTGAATTTAAACACGACGGCAACAGGTCCGAAGATCTCCTCCCGCACAATCTTCATGTCTGGCTTCACATCAACAAAGATCGTCGGCTTCACGAAGTAGCCTGGTCCCTCGATGTGCGAGCCGCCAGTGACGATACGTGCACCTTCCTGCTTGCCGGACTCGATGTAGCCGAGCACGCGGTCGAGCTGCGTCTTGGAGACGAGAGGACCTTGCTGGGTCGTTGCCTTGAAGCTATCACCTTGCTTGAGCGACTCCGCTGCGTCAGTGAAAGCCTGGAGGAACTTGTCGTAGATTCCCTCCTGGACGAGGATGCGTGCGCCGGCAGCGCACATCTGGCCACAGTTATGGCTGTTGAGCCCAGGGGCGTGAGTGCCCGACTAGTTGAAAATTATTGCAGGACACTTACAAGATGATCCAGCAGACCCACTTGACGGTCTGCTCGAGATTTGCGTCGTCGAAGATGAGCGTCGGGCTGTTGCCCCCAAGTTCGAGCGTCACACGCTTCAGATTCGTCTTCGCCGCAGTCTCCATGACCTTGCGGCCGATGGTTGTGCTGCCGGTGAACGACACCTTCCCGACTAGCGGGTGCTCTGTGAGCGCCTGACCTGCAACCGCGCCGTAGCCGGTCACCACGTTGAGGACGCCGTCAGGGAAGCCAGCCTCCTTGGCGAGCTCGGCGAGCTTGAGTGCAGAGAGCGGTGTCATCTCGGATGGCTTGAGGACGATGGTGTTGCCAGTCGCAAGCGCAGGAGCAATTTTCCAGATAGTGATATACACTATAGATCGAAGTCAGCGTGCGTGTCAATGCAATGAAGCAGAAGGGACGAACATGGGAAGTTCCATGGAACGATCCCTGCCTGAGAAGCTGTCAGCGCGGTATTTCCTATGCGATGCTGCGAGCATGGCTAACCACAGTACCAATGGGCTCATGTCGGGTGTAGGCGAACTTAGCTTCAGCTGTCTGGAGAGTTTTGTAAGCAGTCAGAGTGTGCAAGTTGAGCAAGTGGAAGAATACCTCGATGGTCTGACCGTGGTTCTTGTCTGCCCAGCCAGCGAAGTAGCGTAGATTGTCAATGGCGTCCTGAACGTCCTGGCCCTTTGCGTAAACGAAAGGCTTGCCTGTACGTGATAAGCCCAGTGAATTCATATCGAACTATACAGACATACCAGCATCGAGAGCCTCGATGGCTGCAACTGCATCTGCATTCTTCTCAAGAAGGTCGGCAAGCTTGTACAGGAGCTTGCCACGCTCGGAACCCGGCACCTTGAGGCCCCAGGAGCTCTTGAAGGCGGCCCTGGCAGCCTTGACGGCAATGTCGATGTCTCTCGCGTTCCCAATGGAAACCTTTGTGATCACACTGCCGTCCACTTTGAACGTGTTAGCATGCACAATCTCATGGACAGCACTCCCATGGCCGAGGATGTGGCTTACCGGGACTGATGACGCTTTGTAAGACAGCGTCAGAACATGTGAGACACAAAGACAGACACAAAGACAATGATGACGTACTCGATACTCTCGCGGTCGACGGAATCAACAAACTGTCCGTTGATGAATAAGCCGGTGTTCACTGTCACGGTGCCATTGTAGAGCTCTGTGGCGAACTCGTGAGTGAAAGTGCCTGGCATTGTGATGGGTCGGCTTTGAAGATGATGTGAGGACTAGATGGAAGAGCACCGGGGCAAAGTGCGTTTCACGCGCTGACTTATATACATGGGCCTCCACAGAATTACGAATCGTCGGTGCCGAGGAAGGCAGGAAAGTCGCGTTTCAGTGATAGTAACAGAGCATGCGTAAAAGTTCGCGGCTTCGCTTTTGGAACGGAACCAACAAAGCATCTGAGAGATCCCGGGGAACGGCGGCGTGTGTCCCCTCTTCCCAGACTGCACACGCACTCCACGCTATTGACCGGGAACCCCAAGCATGTCATCAGTCCACTCTTGCTCTTCTCTGCCATATATTCCTACCTCACGTCAGCAAGCTTGTCTTACACCCACAGGTCCTGTTAATTATGATAAGACAGTTATTAGTTTTCATACGTGCCCCTTCTTGCGCGTGTCGCCTTCGTGAGCAACCTCATGGAGCAGCCTGATTAGGAACCTTAGGTGGTCTCTTAGTGAAGTCTAGGATACTTATTATACTTCAATCTAGTACTAATTAGCTCCGGGCGTTTCTCCTGGTGTGCTGCGTCTGCTGCATCTTTCAACACATCGCGATCGAGGCACTTTTTGGCCAGTTTCACGCTAGTACTGGGTCTCACCATTTTTATCTCGGCGCGAGACCAAAACATAGGCGCCATGTCGTAGCTTTGTTTACTTTGGAGCAAAACAATGTGAACACCTGCCTGACTGAGCACAGTAGTGATGAGCAAGAAGCTTGACCAGTTTTGGCCAAGTTACACAGCGGCACTTCGCTTGGAAGCTGTCGATGCGGGATCTGATTTCGTGCTTAAATTACAAGTATTCTAGTTGGTATGTCCCCCATACGCTCTCATAGTTTGAGGCTCAAGTTGACGTGGACAGCCTTGGCTTGCGTGTAGGCCTCAAGAGCATACTCGCCCATCTCCTTGCCGTAGCCCGACTGCTTGTAGCCGCCAAATGGTACCTGCGCGCAAAGCAGTATAGCCTGGTTGATCTGTGTAGAGCACCTGTCAGTGTCTGCTCGCTGAGAGCATGTCAAAGCTATCCTCACAAAGCAATTGCCGGCCTCAATCGCATTCGAGACGCGGATCGCGCGGCTAAGATTCTCAGTGAACACGTAGCTCGACAAGCCGTAATCGGTGTCATTCGCAGCCTCAATCGCCTCCTCTTCAGTCTTGAACTTGATCACGACGCCAACAGGACCGAAGATCTCCTCGCGCACAATCTTCATGTCTGGCTTCACGTCAGCGAAGATCGTCGGCCTCATGAAGTAGCCTGCTCCTTCGGCGCGCGAGCCACCAGTGACGATGCGTGCACCTTCCTGCTTGCCGGACTCGATGTAGCCGAGCACGCGGTCGAGCTGCGTCTTGGAGACGAGAGGACCTTGCTGGGTCGTTGCCTTGAAGCTATCACCCTGCTTGAGCGACTCTGCTGCGTCAGCAAAAACCTGGAGGAACTTGTCGTAGATTCCCTCCTGGACTAAGATGCGTGTGCCGGCGGCGCACCCTTGGCCACTGTTATAGCTTGTCGAATCCAAGAGCGTGAGCGCCCGACTAGTTGACAGTCATTGCAGGACTCTTACAAGGTGCTCCCGCAGACCCGCTTGACGGTCTGCTCGACATCCGCGTCGTCAAAGATGAGTATTGGACTCTTACCCCCAAGCTCCAGTGTCACACGCTTCAGATTCGTCTTCGCCGCAGTCTCCATGACCTTACGGCCGACGATCGTGCTGCCAGTGAACGATACCTTCCCGACCAGTGGGTGTTCTGTGATCGCCTGGCCTGCGGTCGCGCCGTAGCCGGTCACAACATTGAAGACACCGTCGGGGAAGCCGGCCTCCTTGACTAGCTCGGCGAGCTTGAGTGCAGATAGCGGCGTCACCTCGGATGGCTTGAGGACGATGGCGTTACCGGTTGCGAGCGCGGGAGCGGCTTTCCAAATGCTGATTGTCACTGTGTTTATGTTAGCGTGTGTCGACGTAGTGAAGTAGAAGGGACGGACATGGGAAGTTCCATGGAATGATCCCTGCCTGATAAGCTATCAGCGTGACTTACCCTAGGCGATGTTGCAAGCAGAACTAACCACAACACCAATGGGCTCATGTCGAGTGTAGGCGAACTTGGCTTCAGTTGTCTGGAGAAATTCTTTGTAAGCAGCCGGAGCGTGCAAGTGAGCACTAGTGGAAGAATACCTCGATGGTCTGACCATGGTTTTTGTCTGCCCAGCCAGCGTAGTAGCGCAGGGTGTCGATAGCTTCCTGAACATCCTGACTCGCGTGAACGAAAGGCTTGCCTGTGCGCGGTCATGATAAGCCGAGTAAACACGTGTCGAAACTATGCGGACATACCAACATCAAGAGCCTCGATAGCCGCAAGTGTACCTGCGTTCTTCTCGAGGAGCTCGGCAAGCTTGTACAGGAGCTTTCCACGCTCGTAACCTGGTGTCTTGAGGCCCCAGGAACTTTTGAAGGCAGCCAAGGCAGCCTTGACAGCAATATCGATGTCTTTCGCGTTTCCAATGGAAACCTTTGTGATAACACTTCCGTCTTCTGTAGACGGGTTAGCATGCATACACTCCCATGGACGAGAGTATTGCTTTACGGGGGCTGCAGACACTTTGGAAGACAGTGTCATCAGGACGTGATAGACACAAAGATACTGGTAACGTACTCGATGCTCTCGCGGTCAACGGGGTCGACGAACTGTCCGTTGATGAATAGGCCAGTGTTCACCGTCGCGGTGCCCTTGTAGAGTTCTGTGGCGAACTCGTGAGTGAACATGCCAGGCATCTTGGCGGATTGGCTTTGGAGTCGAGGCTGCAATGTGAGGCGGAACACGATTCATGCGCTGTCTTATATACGTCTTTCCTATGTCGTCCTGGAGCGTTCTATACAAGGATATCAGACGTAAATTATCTTCGCAAAGACTGTTCTGTTGGACACTGGCCTACCCAGTGCTTTGGCCCTTTGAAAATGTAGGTAGATCAGATAATAGCGCGGATAATCCTTGCGCACACTTGGCCAGGGTCGATGAGTACTCATACCGGCTGCTGCAGGCGCTTGATTAATCTATATTCGAAATTTAGTCAGTTTATCTGCTAGACGCGGCAAACGACGTACAGGAGAGACACGTACTCATGCGCTGCCGGCCTCGAGAGTGTGGTCTGTAGGCGGAGGAAAAAATATTTCAGCGGATAGCTGTTCGTTGAATAGCGTCGGACACTTCCAGATTGACAGTACGGAATTTGCGACATGGGTCCGTTGGAGTGACGGGAACAACATTGACGAACCCTTGAGTGATGCACGTGTGAGTCAGTCTCTTGACGGGGATGAAGTGGCTTGCAGGGGTGGGTGCGGTGGTACGAGATGGGGCGAGTAAAGAACCGAGACACTTTGTATAGATTCCTTTCGCAGCCTTGGATTTGCCGTGAGAAGCGGTGAAAGCTGAGATGGCCTAGCCGCAGAGGGGTTACTAAACTGGGACGATTTACGGTACAAGCCATGATTTTCTGGTTTGATCGTGTGCGTCACAAATGTTACTGTCCACCTGAAGCAGAGGATAAGTACTCTCCAGTGCGAGTTCACACCTCTGCCCCTGTCTCATCCACTTCTGTGAAGGTGGTCTCGTCGTTGTAGGGTTCATCGCTCCAACCATCGTACAGCGGCCCCCCAATGTTGCCCAACCGATTCATTGACCTCTCGAACTGCAGTGTCGACTGTCCTTGCTGCCAATCGGTAACGCTTACAGAGCAGTCCGGCACTTCCGATTCGACCGTCCGCAAGTTTATCATGAAGCGATTGATGAGCACCGGGGGCTACATGGTCAATTGGTGAACACCAAGAGAACAAACGGAGACTGACACACACGCACCAGGACCGCGACAAACGCACCCACAGGCGACGCGACGAACACGCCCACAGGCGACAGGTCCTTGAGTACACCATCAGCCGCCCGTCCGTACACTCATGTCGGAGACATACCGCAGAGAAATTGTAGGTAAGCGGCTGGGCTATGTTTATCACTAGCAGAGCTCTACATTTATTGTCGCCTGTAAGTAACTACTCCTGATGGACGGTTTTATCGTCATGCTCACATGAAATAGATCGTTCCTTTGTGTGCAGCTGGACTTCAGCAGCAAGAAGCACGGGGATGCAAGGAGGGCTACTGACCGTCGCGCAGCAAACACGTCGTCAGCGACACTCCGATATTGGCACGGCGGACGTCCCTCCAGTGACCAAACGTCTTGATCCAGGTCAAGACGAGAACGATTGTGTCGGCAACGATAGATGAGCCGCGGCTGACATACAGGACTGAACAAGTGTTGTCAGAGTCTCCAGCATTTTACGGGGCTCCAGTTGCAGGACGTACGTCTGTGCCGCAGAAGTTAGCACCCCAAGACTGCATTAGCAAAACATGTCTACCCACATGCTGGCTGTTTCTGCAGACACTGATATCTCCGAAATGCACGCTGCACCGACAAACGGATCCACGACGAAACCGTACATCGACACCACCGCGATGGTCTGCACAAAAGCGTTAGCCAGAACATACACGGAGCTCTAGCAAAGGTGGCACAGACCAGGTACGTCGCGAATGATACCATACTTAGCGCAAACACTATTAGCGACCAGATGTAGCTCTTATTCCAGATCGCAAAGACGCGCAAAGCGGAGAAGACTAGCGGGTGGAAGTAACTGGACAGCTTGGATTGGAGCAGACTGTGTGAGGCATACCTGCGGTCTGAATAAAGCCAACGAGGATAAGTACCCAGATGATGTAATTAAGCAGTGAGCAGCTGTACATCAGGCTCCGGTAAGCGGTATGTCACTCATGGGCTTCAAACGAACTGAACTTACTTCTATAGGAGGGATCGCTTTAAACTTGATATAGCTGATGACATTCTAGGCTTACGTTCGGAGTTGGTTGTGTGAGGCCCAGAATGGTCGAGACGAGCAACGACCATCGCACTGAGCCAAGAAGCACGGCGGATGCAGTGATAGGTCTCTTCCAGACAATTTTAATCTCGTCAACGATGGTGATTAGGAATTCGTAGATGACGAGGGCTGAGGGGCAAATATTGTGAGCCGCGCACCAATGGGAAGCGAAGGATGGACTTGCACGATGCAGCTGCGAAGGCATGTTGTATTGTAAGGCTGGAAGACAAAGGCATGAGCACTGACCGGCCGAGCGCAAACAAGAGAGATGCTTACTATTGCGAACCGGCTTGGCCAAGAGTCTGGTTCGACTGTCCCGACATGGTGAACGGGGGAAATGCAGGGAAAGTGAGCTGTATCGGAGGTAAGCCGACTTATGAGCGACTTGGCGGACCTCCCGTCAATGTCTACGTTGTAACCATCAGCGTCTTTGCCGTAAACATCAGCGCTACTGTAACCGCTTCCATCATGAATATGTGACATACGCTAGCAGGGATTTGCTAAAAACTGTCCGGAGCATCAGCAGAAAGAGCTGGTCCACGAACATGCATACACGTCCGGTTGCAAGTGGAGGCCACATCACCTTAGAGGGGCGAAACGCTACTGATATTCTCATGAACGACAGCCGAAACAGATTTTCTTCCATTACGATCTCTTTCACGTTGCTAGTCCGCGCCATCCGGTCCATCCACTAGACAGTTAGACAGCTATGCACAATCTCAATGTCTAAGACTCTACTTACTCGTCAAGCTCTTGGGCCCAGGGACTGCACTTGAAGTGCGGACAACCGTGGCCGCGGGGCCGCGTAGGTAGAATACATTGTAAGTGAGTTGCCGGCAACCGCGCTCACAGAGTCCACACATGCTGCGGTGCCCCGGAACGTTCCGCATCGTCATCTGAGGTTAAGAAAGACCTGGTTCTAGTCTCGTCACACTGTGACAAGCATGTGATCGTGCGAAGAATGTAATGTAAATTCCGAATATGTACATAGATGGAGCAATACAATACACCGTGAGATCTGTGGTAGCACACCGACCTAATAGTCGCTAAACTTGATAATTATGTCAGCTCCGCTGCTTTATTCTTGCAGCTCTATCTTCTTGGGAACGGGAGCAATATTGCTCAAAATCGAGGCACAAACTGTTTATTAAAAATATTTACTAGAGAACTGTGCCTCGATTTTATTCTCTGCTGGAGCCTGCGAAGAGGAGATAGATTTAGCAGGCGCATCCTCTGCGAAGCGTGACGGCGCTTGAGCACGTGATGTGGTGGGGAATGAACGCGGCCTTTCTTAGCACCTACCCGAGGTTGGCACCTGTCCGAAGACTGCGCAGATTTAACCATACCTGTGTAGTATCAATGTCCTCGCTGGTTACCTAGTCCCGCTAGAGTACGAATCATGTCCAAGCTAATGAGCGAAGGGTGTTCGTGAATTTTGCGCAATTCTTGGAACCCCAAGCTTCAAGCCTCGGGCCCCGACAACGAGGGTACGGCCCGCACGAAGGCTGCCTGGAACAGGGGGATCGGCCGGGACTGTCGGTGATGCCTAGGTGGCTGTTAGTGAGCGGATGCTTCCACGTGTCAAGGAATGTAATCAAGCGTACTTCATGTCATTGGTCATGATAATTCGCGAGCGCGGAAAACGGCATTTGTCAACTCCGTCCGGAGAGGAAGGCAAGTTTTCCGGATTAGAAAAACGTTTCCCCATCGGTATTTGCGGATTTGCACGACATATGCAGTATCGAAACAGAGGCAGAGACTCGGTAGCGTCGGAAAGACCTATCTGTCTGACATGCGACGTGAGTACTCATAGTGTGCCATGTGCTCCGTCGTTCGCTGTAGACTTGCAAATGAAGGTCAACGCTTCCTTCAGACCATCGGGTCTGCCGAGCAAGTCTAGACCTCCGTGGACCTGCTCAGCCTCTACAAAGAAGAACGTTGGCTTACCCCTCCCGCAATTTAAGAGGCTGGTTCACGAGCCTAGGGACAGTCGAAGCTGTTGACACGGGATCTGATTTCCTCTACAAGTCGCTTAAAACTACAAGTGCTTTTGTCGGTATGTCGCCCATACGCTCTTACAGCTTGAGGCCCAGGTTGATGTGGACAGCCTTGACTTGAGTGTAGTTCTCGAGAGCATACTCTCCCATCTCCTTGCCGTGACCCGACTGCTTGTAGCCGCCAAACGGCACCTGCGGGCAGAGCAGAGCAGCCTGGTTGACCTATACCATATTCATTAGCGTGCCCGCCGAGAACGTGCCAAAACCGTTACTTACGAAGCAATTGCCTGCCTCAACCGCGTTCGAGACGCGGATCGCGCGGCTAAGATTCTCAGTGAACACGAAGCTCGCCAGGCCGTAATCGGTGTCATTCGCAGCCTCAATCGCCTCCTCTTCGGTCTTGAACTTGATCACGACGCCAACAGGTCCGAAGATCTCCTCCCGCACAATCTTCATGTCTGGCTTCACATCAGCGAAGATCGTCGGCTTCACGAAGTAGCCCGATCCTTCGCCACGCGAGCCACCAGCGACGACGCGCGCGCCCTCCTGCTTGCCGGACTCGATGTAGCCGAGCACGCGGTCGAGCTGCGTCTTGGAGACGACAGGGCCCTGGTGAGTCGTTGCCTTAAAGCCGTCACCCTGCTTGATCGACGCCGCTGCGCCAGCGAAGAGTTGCAGGAATTTGTCGTAGATGCCCTCTTGGACGAAGATGCGCGAGCCGGCGGCACACATCTGGCCGCTGTGGTGGCTGCCAAGTTACAGAGTATGAGCGTTCGGCTTGTTACCGCGCGATAGTGGAGAAGGCTTACAAGATGGTTCCGCAGACCCACTTGACAGTCTGTTCAAGATTCGCATCGTCGAAGATGAGCGTCGGGCTCTTGCCCCCAAGCTCCAGCGTCACGCGCTTCAGATTCGTCTTCGCCGCAGTCTCCATGACCTTGCGGCCGACGATGGTGCTGCCAGTGAACGATACCTTCCCGACCAGCGGGTGGTCTGTAATCGCCTGGCCCGCGACTGCGCCGTGGCCTGTCACAACATTGAAGACACCATCAGGGAAGCCGACCTCCTTGACGAGCTCGGCGAGCTTGAGTGCAGATAGCGGTGTCACCTCGGATGGCTTGAGGACGATGGTGTTGCCGGTTGCGAGCGCGGGAGCGATTTTCCAGACGGCAATCATCACTGCAGGTTACATTCAGTACGTGTGGATCCGGTGATGCCGAAGGGACGAACATGGGAAGTTCCACGGGACGATCATGCCCTGATGTGCTTTCAGCGTGACCGATATCATTCAACCGTGCAAACAAAACTCACGACGACACCGATGGGCTCGTGCCGGGTGTAAGCGAACTTGGCCTCAGTTGTCTGGATAGGATGAGTCAGTAACCCAATGCGTTCGCTTCGAGCAACTGGACGAGTACCTCAATGGTCTTACCGTGGTTCTTGTCTGCCCAGCCGGCGTAGTAGCGCAAGTTTCCGACAGCGTCCGTAACGTCAAGGTGCTTCGCGTGGACAAAGGATTTGCCTGCATGCGTTAAGCTCGTGAACCCTATGTATTTAAGTCATGCGGACATACCAGCATCGAGAGCCTCGATGGCTCCAAACGTATCGGCATTCTTCTCGAGAAGATCTGCGAGCTTGTTCAAAAGCTTTCCACGCTCGGAACCCGGCACCTTGAGGCCCCAGGAGGTTTTGAAAGCGGCCTTGGCAGCTTTGACGGCGATGTCGACGTCCTTTGCGCTCGCAGCGGAAACCTTTGTGATCACACTGCCGTCCGCTTTAAATGGGTTAGCATGCACATCCCCATGGACGACGACGCGGCTTACCGGGATTGAAAACGCTTTTGAAAGACAGTGTCAAAATACGCTAGACATGGAGACACCGATGACGTACTCGATAGTCTCGCTGTCAACGGGGTCGACGAATTGTCCGTTGATGAATAGGCCAGTGTTCACCGCTACGGCACCCTTGTAGAGGTCTGTGGCGAACTGGTGGTTGAAAATGCCTGGCATTGTGGTGGGTCGGCGATATGAGGATTGGATGGAAGATGGATGGGGTGTGCACGTTCCATGCGCTAGCTTATATACCCCCTTCCCATGCCACCTCGGGGCGCTCTATATGGGGACATCTGACAATGCCAACTGTCTTTGGGGGTGTCGGGCCTATTGTCGTGGTAAGGGAAACTGAACGGTCCTTGCCCACGCTCGCGCCAGGCCGCAGATGTGACGCCATGCTTATCAGTCATAAGCGCTGGCAGCGTGTACGGCCTCTGCACGGAGCCATGTCCAGCTGCGCAGAACACGGGCTATAGAGATTACAGCTCGGAGACCGAGTCAGGAGTCTGTGCCCGACTGTTACGATAAAGACGTGACTGCAAACCTCGGTGATTGGCCTAAGCGGTGTTGCACGGCATTGCAGGGTCACCTAGAAGCACGGTAGCGTTCATCTCCAAAACCCCTGCTCGCACAAACGCACGCTGAACAATCCTTCGCTGTCACATGAAGATCCAGACTCATCTTATATATTGTGTCCCTACTATACATCCGTTTAAGCTTGGCTCCCAGGTATACAGAGACATTTCGTCAGTTAGAGCTTGAGGCCGAGGTTGATATGAACCGCCTTGACTTGGGTGTACCTGCACTGGCATTAGCAAATGAGAAATCCGGAGCGCAGCATATGGCACGCACGATTCGAGAGCGTACTCTCCCAGATCCTTTCCGAAGCCAGATTGCTTGACACCGCCAAAGGCCACCGCGAAATCAGGAATAGATGCTTGATTAATCTACAGTCCAAATCAGTCACCGCATCTGTCAAGCGCGGCTGTGAACAGGAGAGACACATACGTATGCACTACCAGCCTCGAGCGAGTGGGCGACGCGGAGCGCACAGTTGAGGTTCTGGGTGAAGATGCTGGAGGATAGACCGTAGACGGTGTCATTCGCGAGCTCGATAACCTCTTCCTCGGTCTTGAACTTGACGATGACGGCGACAGGGCCGAAGATCTCCTCACGGACAATCTTCATCTCCGGCTTGACGTTGGTGAATATCGTCGGCTCGACAAAGTAGCCCGCACTACCCGTCCTTGCGCCGCCGACCTCCAGCTTCGCGCCTTCCTGCTTGCCAGATTCGATATAGGCCAGCACGCGCTCAAGCTGCGTCTGCGAGACCAGAGGTCCCTGATTCACGCTCGCGTCAAAGTTGTCGCCGCGCTTGAACGACTGCGCCGCGCCCTTGAAGATCTCGACGAACTTGTCGTAGATGCCTTCCTGGACGAAGATGCGCGAGCTGGCGGCGCAGACCTGACCACTGTGCACGAAGATGCCGCCCGCGGCCCATTTGATCGCCTGCTCGAGGTCCGCATCGTCGAAGATGATCCCCGCGCTCTTGCCGCCGAGCTCGAGTGTGATGCGCTTCAAGTTCGTCTTCGCCGCAGTCTCCATGATCTTGCGGCCAATGAGTGTGCTGCCCGTGAAGGAGACCTTGCCAACATCCTTGTGTTCGGTGAGGGCCTGGCCGGCGACGGAACCAACACCGGGGACGACGTTGAAGACTCCAGCGGGGATTCCAGCCTCAGCGACAAGCTCGGCCAGGCGAAGCGCGGTAAGCGGAGTGACCTCAGCGGGCTTGAGGACGATGGTGTTACCAGTCGCGAGAGCCGGGCCTATCTTCCAGCTAGCAAGCATCACTGCAGGCAAGTGTGAGACATGCTCGAATAGGAAGGTCGATTGCCTAAACTTACATGGGAAGTTCCATGGGACAATCAGTCCGCAAACGCCGATCGGCTCGTGACGGGTGTAGGCAAATTTGGCTTCGGTGGTCTGAAGACATACTGTTAAGTACAAGAATAGGTGTGAGTATATGGTACCTAGCGCACCTCGATCGTCTTTCCAGAGTTCTTATCGGCCCACCCAGCAAAGTAGCGGATGGAGCCGATGACACTAACCATGTCCATGGTCTTGGCCTGGAGGAATGGTTTGCCAGCATCCAGGGCCTCGAGAGCAGAGAGCTCGTCAACGTTCTTCTCGATGAGGTCGGCCAGCTTGCTGAGGAGACGACAACGCTCCTGACCGGGGACCTTCAACCCCCAGGAGTTCTTGAACGCGGTCTTTGCTGCCTGGACGGCAAGGTCTACGTCCTTGGCGGATCCAGCTGCGACTTTGGTGATGACCTTGCCGGTCGAGGGGTCGTAAACGCTATGGACTTGTTAACATAGTGGGATGAGAGAATGGACTGATACCACGTACTCGAGAGTAGCTCCATCGACGGAGTCTACGAATTTGCCGTTGATGAACAAGCCAGTGTTGACAGTGGTGGAACCTTTGAAAAGGTCACTGTTGAACTGGTGGGTGAAAGCGGGAGGCATAGTTGGGAGGTGTAAAGAGCTAGATGTCACGGATGGGGCCTTTATATCCTCTGCAGGGGTAAAAATATCGTTCTGCGTGCGAACACGCGCACGGCAGATGGCAGATGTATACGAAAAGGCCCTTGCATGAGGCCTTAGGTTTTGTCTTAGGCATGCGCCCAGGAGGCACCCGCGATTCAGATCTCCTTGAAACTCTTTGCGCGGATACATTACCGCATATAGTAATTAGATCAATTTCTGCCCACCCCTACCGGCCAAATTTTGGATCCTGGACCCCATGTCCGATTTTGTTCGGATGCTTCGATTCGCCGACAGGAGCGGTTTATGGGTTCTACCTGCTCGGCATCGTCGTATGGCATGCGCGAGGCGATGCCCGAGCTGCTTCTGGCGGCCAGCGCTGGCGCTGAGTCATCAAGAAACAGGACTTGGCTCCATAGTGCCCCAAAATGCTCCTGTAGCACTCTGTCGAACTGTGGAGCCAAGTTGTTTTCCTGACGGAAACCCCACTCTTCCCTGCAGTCTTTTGCACCTGAAACATTGCTTGAGTGCCCACTGCCCGTACAAATTTGCCTTGCCTAGTGCTGCAATTAATAGTCATAAAAGGGTCACAAGCCGACAAGATTGTCGCACTGGCCTTATTATGGCCAGGGTTGCCCCGCGACAGCTTACTGCAATGTGCGAACGTTGTGAACAGCCATGCCTACCTTTCTGGTGTCTTTAGCAAGAAATCTTTGAGGATTTATGCTCGTGCCTACCGGTGCTTGCTGCTGAGCCAAATCCGCGTGTAGCCTTTCATCCCCTGGCGTTGAATTCCGACCTAATGTCATTGTATTTCGAGATATACATAGCCACAGAGTTGTTCGAAGGCAATATTTGTACGAAACAAATATCCCGACAAAACCATGTTTCATATGCAAGCGACTGTAAGGTCGAAACCTAATCCCTCCCGCTTCTGAAACAAGCACGTCTATTTGTTCGAGACAAATAGAGACCGTTTCCTATAGGTGTGGTAGAAGGGAGGCAAGTTGCTCAACGCGCCATGTAGTCTGCAACAGAGAGAAGAATGAGCCAATGCCACAAAATAGTGCCTTCAAGCTAGAAAGAGAATCCATAATGTCGGCACGGGATGACAAGCTGGTATCAGGAGCACACCTCACGGAGAGCTTATGACGACGAGGACAACGATTTCAAGAACCCGAGTAATAGGACAATATCACTCAGGCCCTCATGCTAGTGGCCCTGGGAGAAATGTCACGGTAAAGCTCCTCCTCGACTTACTTACCGGTATACATCGCGGGCCCTGTGACCACGTGTGCCGAAATGCACAAATCGATTCTAGATGGTCATGGCACTCGCTTGGCCAAACAGATATTTCTATCACGAGTTCTGGCGTGTGGCTTGTATCCGCGCGCTTTCACACTGAAGACGCTGTATCGCAGGCTCGGCGGCCAGACGTTTGACCAGCTCGTGCGTCCGCTTTTGTCGCACCCTATGATTGAATGAATGGGAAGGTAGCCGCAACTTGTAGTGCAAATTCAGCTCACATGCTCCCTGTTACGATTTGGCAAGACACTCTCGACGTAGCTCATAAAGCGACCGATCTAAAGCGGTCAGGAGCTCGACGCTAACCAGTTCTTCGCCGTCGTGGAGATCCAGACTCATCTAGCTTTACTATATCCCTTATTATACATTTTTATAAGGTTGGTTTCTAGATATACAGAGACATTTCGTCAGTTAGAGCTTGAGGCCGAGGTTGATATGAACCGCCTTGACTTGGGTGTACCTGCACTGGCATTAGCAAATGAGAAATCCGGAGCACAGTATATGATACGTACGACTCGAGAGCGTACTCTCCCATATCTTTTCCGAAGCCAGATTGCTTGACGCCACCGAACGACACCGCGAAATCAGGAATAGATGCCTGGTTAATCTACAGTCCAAATCAGTCACCACATCTGTCAAGCGCGGCTGTGAACAGGAGAGACACATACGTATGCACTACCAGCCTCGAGCGAGTGGGCGACGCGGAGCGCACAGTTGAGGTTCTGGGTGAAGATGTTGGAGGATAGACCGTAGACGGTGTCATTCGCGAGCTCGATAACCTCTTCCTCGGTCTTGAACTTGACGATGACGGCGACAGGGCCGAAGATCTCCTCACGGACAATCTTCATCTCCGGCTTGACATTGGTGAATATCGTCGGTTCAACAAAGTAGCCCGCACTACCCGTCTTGGTGCCGCCGACCTCTAGCTTCGCACCCTGCTGCTTGCCAGATTCGATGAAGCCCAACACACGCTCAAGCTGCGTCTGCGAGACTAACGGCCCCTGATTCACGCTCGCGTCAAAGTTGTCGCCGCGCTTGAACGACTGCGCCGCGCCCTTGAAGATCTCGACGAACTTGTCGTAGATGCCTTCCTGGACGAAGATGCGCGAGCCGGCGGCGCAGACCTGACCACTGTGCATGAAGATGCCGCCCGCGGCCCATTTGATCGCCTGCTCGAGGTTCGCATCGTCGAAGATGATCGCCGGGCTCTTGCCGCCGAGCTCGAGTGTGACGCGCTTCAAGTTCGTCTTCGCCGCAGTCTCCATGATCTTGCGGCCAATGAGTGTGCTGCCCGTGAAGGAGACCTTGCCAACATCCTTGTGCTCGGTGAGGGCCTGGCCGGCGACGGAACCAACACCGGGGACGACGTTGAAGACTCCATCAGGGAATCCGGCCTCAACAACGAGCTCGGCCAGGCGAAGCGCGGTAAGCGAAGTGACCTCAGCGGGCTTGAGGACGATGGTGTTACCGGTCGCGAGAGCCGGGCCGATCTTCCAGCTAGCAATCATCACTGCGGGCAAGTGTGAGACATGCTCAAATAGGAAGGTCGATTGCCTAAACTTACATGGGAAGTTCCATGGGACAATCAGTCCGCAAACGCCGATCGGCTCGTGGCGGGTGTAGGCAAATTTGGCTTCGGTGGTCTGCAGACATACTGCTCGGTATAGGAATAGGCGTGAGGATATGATAATTAGCGCACCTCGATCGTCTTTCCAGAGTTCTTATCGGCCCAACCGGCGAAGTAACGAATAGTGGAGATGACCGCGGCCAGGTCCATGGTCTTGGCCTGGAGGAAAGGCTTGCCAGCATCGAGGGCCTCGAGAGCAGAGAGCTCGTCGACGTTCTTCTCGATGAGGTCGGCCAGCTTGCCGAGGAGGCGGCCACGCTCCTGACCGGGGACCTTCAACCCCCAGGAGTTCTTGAACGCGGTCTTTGCTGCCTGGACGGCAAGGTCTACGTCCTTGGCGGATCCAGCTGCGACTTTGGTGATGACCTTGCCGGTCGAGGGGTCGTAAACGCTATGGACTTGTTAACATAGTAGAATGAGAGAATGGACTGATGCCGCGTACTCGAGAGTAGCTCCGTCAACGGAGTCTACGAATTTGCCGTTGATGAACAAGCCAGTGTTGACGGTGGTGAAGCCCTTGAAAAGGGCATTGTCGAACTGGTGGGTGAAAGCAGCAGGCATGATTCAGAGGTACGAAGAGCTGGGAGTAGTGGTGGTGGACATGTAGGTGTCACGGAAGAGGTTTTTATATCTTCTGGAGACGTAAATTTATCACCCTGCATGCGACGAGGGGATGGCAACAGAATCGATGAAGGTTCGCTTATTCGTAGAGACACGCTAGGTCCCTGGAAATCGTCGTATCACGGGATGTCGTCACCTCTTCCTAGATTGGAGCGTATAAGCTGAAATATCACAGTAGAAGCAGGTCGAACCACGCGTGTTAAAGATTGCAACATATTTGCAAGGCTCGGTGGGGACTACGCCCGGGGCGCGGGAGGGGCCCAGACTCGTAGGCATCGTCGAGTGAGTTGGTGTACCTAGACACATGTTTGCCTCGCTGTGATGGATAACGGCAGGCGAAGACGACACGCAGGTTGGCAGAACCAAGAGGCAAGGCTATTAGCGAGATGGAGGTGAAAATTTGACCAGCAGACGACGAGAAGCGCGAGCCGGCAACCAACGGAGCTAGACGCCTGAAAATCGCCTCGCGCGACTCCAACGCCCGACCAGCAATCCTCGACAATGTCCTTCACGTCCGTCCTTCGCCAGCAGACACGCACCCTCCGGACAACAAAAGCACTGCGTCTTGTCGGTGCCGTTAGATATGCCTCGTCGAAACCCGACGCCGTCCTTCCACCAGTGCACGAATGGCGAGAACTCTTCAAGACTGCACCCCTCATCGTACGCGACCGAATCAGCTTAGCGAACGTTGGCACGGCGCGAACGCTCGCCGAGGCCTTCTTGTCAGGAAAGAGTAAAGCTGCCGGTAGAGGAAAGACTGTCATCGAGGCCTTCCCAGGTCAGTCTCTTTTACCTGACACCATCCCCGAAGGTCCATTGCTCACCCTCAAGCCAAGGCCCTGGCGCGCTTTCAAGGGGACTTTTGCAGCTCGACCAAGGCATCATCGAGAAGCTCATCATCCTCGAAGACTACGAGCCATACCTTGAGTGGCTTTATGTAAGCTTAGGGACTGCACCCTAGCTTGTCCTGCCTCACCCCATTTTACAGCCTCTCGCGGAAGCAGATCCCAGAGTCAGTGTCGTGCCCCGATCTGGCTTCAGTTGGGACACTTATCAGTACCTTGAAGAGCAAGGGCTCATGGATCACATAGAAAAGATCCCTTTTGAGACCGGCGGTGCGTACCCGTTTGCGCTTTTGCGGTTCCTGACCTGGACGTCACTGCCAGTACACCCGCAACTCCACTTCATCTCGCACATACCACAAAACATCAAGGGTGAACAGCTGGTCGCCCAGCTCTTCCGCAACATCCCAGAAAAGTCATGGCTCTTCAAGTACGGGCGCGTGCCGATGAGCTTCATTTTGGGCGAATGGATATTAGAGGTCTGTGCCGGCCTAGCGTTTCAAGAACGTAATGCTGACGACTTTCCAGCGCGTCTCTGCCGGCCGCAAGACCCTGCCGCGCTGCAAAGTGAGTGTCATCGCCGAAGCAACCGCGGACCTACAGACCGCCGTGCGTTCCGCAACGCTGCAGCCGTACGACAACCACTTCCACCCGGTGCGCTCGCCCGACTCGCAGTCCAAGAAGCCCGACTCGCGGCGCATCGGGCACCCGCTGGCGGCCGTCAACGTCGTGCCACACGCGGAGCAGGTCATCGCGCAGGGCCTGCTCGAGAAGTGGGACTACATTCTCCGCCGGCTGTTCGTGCTCAAGAGCACGCCGCTCAAAAAGGCGATTGGCAGCCTCGCGCTTGGTGCCGAGTCGCTCCTCAAGCCGCTCACGGACCCGAGCCTCCCGCCCGAGCAGCGCGTCGACGTCAACGAGCCAATCCGGAACCTCACCATCAACGATTGGACGCTCATCGCTCGTGCGTTCGACAATTGGCCGTTTGCACCCGAGGTTCGTCCCAGCTCTCGCATACGCTGTACATCGTTGACCAACTCTCTGCAGAGCCTGGTGATCACAGATGGGATCAGCGGGGACTTCGACCGCCGCGGGAGATAGTCCTAGCCCTCGTATGCACGCCTGGTTTTGGTCATACAGTCGATTACCGTATATTCAATTAAATAGTACACAAAAAGTCTGGGAGCAGCACGACAGCTTATATCACTTTAAGCAGACACCTCCACCTCTGGCAACGCAGTCGTCCCCTGCTCAGGCGACTCCGGCCATTCTATTGGCTCGTCGTCGTCTTCGCCTGCAGCGCCCGAGGGCTCTTCGGTGATCTGCGGATCCGTTTGAGCATCCCCCATGACCACGTCTGTTGCTTGGCTGTCTTGAGTCTCTTCGGTTTGCGAATCGATGACGGTCGCTTGTGAGTCTTGTGTCTGACTGTCATCAGCAGAGGTCTTCTTTTTCTTTATTGGTGCCGTCTTCTTGTCGGGCTGCGCGACTGTTGGGAGGCCAAAGAGTGTCGTCTGCCTGCCGCCTGCTTCCTTCTTATCCTTCGCTTTGCCCTTCGCGGCTCCTACGACGAAAACTGAGAACACAGAACTCGGCACGAGCAGAGACACTCACGTTTGACCCCCTCGTTCTCCACAGCGTCGACCTTGGTGAAGAAGCTCTCGCTCTTGTGCAGCGACTTGTTTATCTCCGAACTCTTCATGAGCAGATTGCGCACCGCGTCCGCCTGTGCCTTGCGCGCGAACGGGTTCGCCTTCCCCTGCGTCGCAGGGACGCGCATCGGCACAGCATCCTCCGTTGCGCGTCGCTTGGCGGCGCCCGCAGGCTCCTCGGAGCGCTTGCGCTTCCCATCTGGGGTCGCGGCGGCATCGTACCCGTCGTCGTCCGCTGTAGCAGCGTTCGACTGGAACACCTCCGTATCCTCTCTCGCAAGGCCGGTAGCGCGCATACGCGAGGACCCCGCGTCGGGCGCAGGCGTTGCCATCGCGCGCTCCAAGCCGGGTCTGTGTATCGTCGGCGGGGGGCGGAAGTCCTGGAACGCCTTCGTGCGCCGCTCCTCGCGCTCGGGGGCGACGGCCCGCGGCTTGGGGACGATGGTGAAGTCGGCTGCGCGCGCGCGTCGGTGGTCGCGCTGGGTCTCGAGGCGGTCGGCCTCCTCGCGCGCGTCGCGCAGGAGGCCGAGCTTCTCCTGCAGGCCGACCAGATGGTAGAAGCCCGCGACCTTGGCGGCCATGTCGAGCGACGCAGGGTGGTGCAACAGACGCGCGAGGTCGAGCGCGCGGGCGAGCCGGTCGGCCTTGCATGCACTCTGGATGAGCTGGATCAACTCCTTGTCGAGCGCGAGCTCGCGCGCAGAGATCGTGTCCGTCGTTAGCTCGTCGTCATCGAGCTCGTCGCGCAGGATGTTGAGCAGCATTGTCTCGCGGGCGAAGCTGCATCGAGTGAGCTTTTGGTGTTTAAATGAAGGGGAAGTGCTTACTGCTCCTCGAGAGGACCCTCCTTCGGGTCCGTCCGCTTGAACGGCAATCGAGTAGGCAGTTCCTGGATGAGTGGCCGCGGGAAGCCAGGGTACTCCTGCCGTCCCTTGAGAATGAGACACATGAATGTCTCGCCTGAGACGCCGACAGGCCAGTACGACTCCTGCTTGCCCTCCTTACGATCGAGTGTGTTCGTATTCAGCATGCGTGTCCATGTCGCCTGGAACGGTAACCTGAAGCGCGGGAGCACGTTCAGGATACCCGACGAGTCGTACATCGCCGGCGCGCCCTCCTCCGTGATTCCGATCCACGTTAGCGTGTGGTGTTTTGGCAGAGGGAGCGTGTCTTTCTGAAGAAGGGTGAAGTCGTCGAAGGTGATCAGCCGGCCGGTCAAGTTTTGCGAACCTAGTAAGGACGATTAGTGTGTTTCTGCAGACATAAATGACAAAGGCTAACCGTCCATGGTCGTCGACCCTTCGCGCTGCACGACAAACACCCACTCTGCGCCAGCGACCATGCAGACGAACTCGCCCTGCAAGCTCATAACGTGTCTCTCCATGCCGCCGCCACTCAGGAACACGAGCTCTCCTTCGCTAGTTGCGACAACGACGTTTCCATGGCCTTCCAAATCCGCATCACTTGTACCGCGGAGGGACCTTCGCGGAGGCACACCACCTGCTGCCACACCAATAGCACACACATCAGTCGGCAGCTCGTACGTCCAGTCCGCTTGTGCAGCCCAAGTACCATACGGCCTATACGAGAGATGCGCGGGCTGCGAGCCCTCGGGCGGACACGCAAAGACGGCACCCCGCTCGCCGAGCGCGGCGAGGTCGTACTTGAAGTGGTCCGTGAAGTGATATCCCTTGCGTGTGCTGCGGTCGTGGAACTCGACGTTCACGATGTGATGTGTGTCCTGGTCCGTGACCTCGACGACGCCGACCATGTTGTACGCCAGGTAACGCTTCTTGTTCGCAAAGGGTGTCGCGCCGGGCTGGAACGCTGGCTGCGCCTTTGTCACGCTCACCATCTCGCGCACAGAGCCGCCGCCCCAGCGCGCGTCCTTGGTGGTTTCGTCCTCGTCGTCCATGCCCACGCCGATGTCGTCCAGGATCCAGTCGTCGTCAGGCATGTCTGCGCGACCTGTCCGTGGCTTGTCTCCGTCCATGTCTGCGTCGGGGTCGTCAGCGATTTCTTGTGCCTCCGGAACATCGAGGTCAAAGTCAAAGAGGTCGGGCGTGCCCTTGCGTTTCGCGGCCTGTGGCAGGGGCTTTGACGCTGCGAGCGACGCGGAAAGCTTCACCGGATCGACACCATCTCCGGGCACGGGGTTCTGCCAACGAGTCAGCACACCACCTGTGTCTGTCCATGCGAGGAGGTTTGCTGTGGGTGACCAGGCGATCTGGGTCAGCGGAGCCGTGATGCTGTCTTGGAATCGGTACATGAGCCTGCGATTGTGGGTCGCCCAGACGAAGACGCCGCTCTTGCTCGCAGACGCGATGTAGACTCCGTTGGCAGATAGTGCGAGCGCTGTAATCGCACCCGAGCATGCGTCATCTGCGAGGGTTGAGGTCTTCGTCCAGTCTGCACGCGAGATGGTGACCAGCTCTGAACGCAGCAATGAGCATGGAGTTGAGCAACAGACGGCATACACCCATACCATGTGTGCGTGTCGCGACATAGAAGTATTGACCTGAGGTATGCCATATAGCTGAACAGTCGTGACGCCATTCGGGCGATCTAGGACCACACGTAAGAAATGGAAACAGCTCGGTTCGTGCATACACACTCTGTGTCTGAGACGGCTGGGATGATGCCATCTATCGTCGTCACCTGCTTTGGTTCGTCTTCCGAGACGTCCCAAACGATAATGTTGCCGTCCGCTCCACATGAGGTCTGCGGATGACTGTCAGCAAATAGCATTACAACAGATAGAGACGAACCAAGAGGGAGCCAGAAGGATGCCATGTTACTCTTCGCACGGCCTTAGTATGGCCTTTCAAGACTGTGAGCTTGGTGATATCCTTGATGTTCACAATTTTGATGGACGTTTCGCTGGTTTTTGTTAGAGTCACGCAAACGTGTGCAACACGGAGACGTACTCAGATGCGACCGCTACCCGCTCACCCTTTGGGTCGACGGCGAGCGAGCGTATGGCAACACCCACTGCGCTCGTCACGTTCCCTAGGAGATTATCCTTCCCTTTTGCATACTGGCGGACTTCTGAATCTTCGCTTCCTGTGAACCAGCAGTCGTCCTGTGGAGAGGATGAGCATGGCCCCCAGGGGCGATTCTGTAAGACGCACGCTAGCTACGACTGCGGTCACGGGCTCTCCCGCCTCCATGGCAGCATCAGGATCCTGGTCTGTGCCGACATTTGTCTTCCATATTCTGGCAAGGGAGTCTGCCCCGCCCGTGTAGATGTAGCTGAGGCCCGAGAGTGAGCGCGACCATTCAGTGAGGAAAGAGGACAACATACGAGCCGTCGCGAGAGAAAGCAATGGCGTTTCCGCCTCCATTGTGTGCAGAGTTAATGAGTGTCTTTCCTACCATCTCGAAAGAGATATGGAGGGGATAGCTTGGTGGAGGAAAGGATGAGGGCATGCAACAGTCACGCGTCACGTTTGCAAGACGCGAGTCGTAACGTGTTCGTGATTTCTCGTCACAGCTCGTCACACCTTGTCGTCGGGGCAAGCGGCGGTCGCGCTCGTTGATTGCCATCCGCATCGTCCATATGAACTGCAAATACTGGGAACTATAGTACCAGCAGAGGCCCTATGCAAAACAGTGTACTGTCCTCTATCGCCATAGGACGTACCCGTCCACTTCAGAGCCATCGTAGAGTAGCTAGTAATTCCCGCTTCCCATACCCCTTCCTGTCGTATCAAAGTAGTACGCTTTACTACAAAGTCGCAGGCCAGCATTCTTGGTCCAAGTTTGAGATTAGGGATAAGTCTGGACTCTGTAGGTCTGGAAGCGAGGGCAACTACCAAGAGTTCGCGAAGCTTCTGTACCCGCAGGGAAGCATCTTGAAGGAGAGAATATGAGCATCTAAGAGATGGATCTAGACAACTTTAACTTTGCTGAGAATTCTTCCCCGCTGTTAGAATTATTGACTCTAGGCCGCCTCACCACACCTTGGCGCTACGCCTCCCGCCAGAGCCGACGGAATGCGGCCAAGCGCCGGCGGTCAGCAATAAAATACTGACGCGTTTGATCGACGTCGATCGTGTCTCAGTTTTTAGTTCCGAGGCAAGCGAGACAGGTCTTTGGCCTTTCTATCTTACCACCACCGTCGCAGCGAAGGACGGCCACAGGGTACTTCGTGGCGGATTCTTGGTCTGAAGATGACGATGCTATGCATACTTCCAAGCTTCAAGTATAACGCTAATCGCTAGGCAAACAGCGAGAAGCCCAGAGGCCATAGAACCCTAGAAGTAGCTGCTCGTGTGAAGGACCATCAACAATGCACCAAGAGTTTGGCGATACATTGTATGGACCGCAAGCCGCCTCAAGCACAGTGCAGGACACTGTCAGCGACAAGACATAATGGTCAATGGGGCAAGATGTCTTTGTTGAGGTCTCTGGGAAGAGGAGAGGAGAGTATTGAGCTCGGGCGAGTAGCGCTCTCTATTGTCGTCTATTTGGGCGTCTACTTACCGAACAAGTACCCCAACATGAGGCGGCGTTCAACTCTCCCACCTCGCCTTTTTCCTCTTTGCTACTGCTTCCTTACTCTAACGACCGTGATACCCTCTCCGCGCCCTTGTACTATTCCATCTGAGACAGATATCTGCGCCACCCAAGAACACACACAGGTCGCTTGACTTACTACCCCCACTCATACCCCGCGCCAGACGATACCTTTTGAAATCGAGTAATTGACCCGCCATGTCTGCACTAGGCTCTCCCCCTCCGCAGGCGGATATAAAGACCTACGTGCTAAGGTCAGCCACCCCTGCGTCGAACGAGAAAGGTACAGTCAGAGTTTTTATCTGCACAACGATCAGCTCATTGATGTCGCCCTCCAGTCCTGCTGTACCTGGAGGGCATGCAGAATGTACAGCCCGACAACGACGACATAGACCGTTTTGAAGAAGCCCCTCCTTCCGATGCTGGATCCCGCGTCAGCTCGCATAAACCTCGCTCACAGACGTCGCGCAAATCCCGTTCTCAGGTGTCTCGATCTCAAGTCTCCAGACGCAGCCGCGATCCCGGCATCGAAACCATCGAGGAGATCAGATCCGACCTTCAGGATCACGAGCAGAGCGAGATGGCAAAGACCATACCCATTCAATCTGAGGCTGCTGGCGCCAACGTGAGTCCCCCTTCGCCTTGCTTTGCATCCTGTTCGTTTTTTTCTTCCTGTTGTGGCGATCCGCCGAGCGCATGCCCTCACATCTCATCATGCAGCAAGAACACGGACAGTTTCTGGAGCCCCCGGACTATCGTGTGAGGAAGAAGTTCGAGTCTTACCAGACGGATCAGACTTGGGGGAACAGCGGTCCCATACCAGGGACCGAGCCCCGTGTACGGGAGAAATTCCAGTCGAAACAGACGATACACACGTTTGGCTTCACGGCCTCCGATCCGCCGTCTCTTCACCCTTCTGACGAGGATCCTGTGTCTCCGCCAGGGCAGAGACCAGACGCTGGGCAGGTGCGTTGAGGATGTCTTGCCCCTCAACTTGAAGCTCTCTTTCCGCATCTGTGCAACTCTACAAGTCCAACTTGTGCTGACCTACTTTGCGATTGAATACAGTGGTCCAGTCCCATTACCGCTGCTGGTATTGGGCTTCCTCCGTCCGTTGCTAGTCCAATGTCAAGTAGACCCCATAACCCCTTCCAGGTACGTTTCCTGTTGGCGCATAAGAACTCAAGCCTCATGCACTCTCTTGTGTCATCCTTCGTTTCCTTGCCGCAGGAGTTTGGCATGACATCTGCATTCGGTCCCGTTGACCCCTACGAGCCCGTGCACATTCAGTCAAACGGGGTAAGTCAACAGAACTGGCACGTAGTCGCAAAGCTCATTTATCTCAATGTGACAGGCTATATCTCCGAAGGCGACGTCGCGTACCATGTCCCCGGCGGCTCGATCTGCCGCGACCACTCGCTACCCGCCATTACCCGACTCTACCATGTCTCCCGGACGAACTATGTCTCCAAATGTTGTCTACGACATGGATAGAAGACATACGAAGACACCAAGTATTGCTCCGAGCGAAAGCGCGTCACAAGTTCCGAAAGCGAGGAGAGAAAGGGAGAGGGAGCCTTCAGTCAAGCCTGCGAGAAGTGAAGTTGAACCACGAAGTGGCGGGTCCCGAGGGGAACGAAGTCGCGTCGAAGGTGAGCGCATGCTTTCAGACCTTGTTGTTTTCAGTTGTTGATCCTCGTGGTTCCATGTCCAGGATCCAATCTCGCGAGATCACAAGCTGCTCCTGTGTCTCCTCCCGCGCGATCCCAAGCTGCTCCTATGTCTCCTCCCGTGCGATCCCAAGCTGCTCCTATGTCTCCTCCCTCACGATCACAGGCTGCTCCCATGTCTCCTCCCTCACGATCACAGGCTGCTCCTATGTCTCCTCGTTCCCAAGCTACCGCGCCACCCCCGATGCAAATGCCCATATCTCCGCGGAGCCAGGCATCGCGTCCCCCAGCAGCACCGGTTCTTTCTCCCGCGCGCTCGAACCGCACCATCCCGCCCTCTGCCATCGCGGCTGCGAACGCGTACTACAGCGTGCAGAGCCCCGAACCCATCCCCATCCCTATGCCTGCTCCTGTCATTGAGCCGCCTTCGGAACCCACCCCAATCCAGTCCCGCCCTGCTTCTCCCGCTCATGACCTCACAAGCGAAGAGCAGAAGCTTGTGGACAACTTCTTCACTCACACAGGCACACTGCGCCCGGTTCCCACCGGTGGGACGATGCCTGGTGAGATGAGGACGAGCTACGCCCCGAGTGCAATGGCACCGAGCACTCTTGGACCGGAGGTCGTGAACAGCCACTATCATGACGGCGAGCTGTGCCAGCTCTTGCATGCGCTGGACCAGCCGATGGCAGAGCCTGTGAAGAAGGCCGTCAGGAAGGCCGTCAGAGCTAGGGTTAAGAAGTTGGGAATGAAGTACGACAACAAGGTCAGAGGCGCATTTTACTTGTTAAAATTGGCGGCTGGTGATTGACATGTGGGCACAGTCGATAGAACAGTATAGGCGATCGTACCACGACCACGACCCGTCTGTGCACCTTTCGCCAGCCCCTCCCTCTGTCCCTCCTCCGGCGGGTCCCGATCCTCAAGTGCTCGCAGCACAGCTTGCAGCAGCGTCCTTCGAGGAGCCGCCCACCTGGGCGCAGAACCTTCTGGACAACGTGATTCACCTCACCGCGAAAGTTGACCAGGTGGACACCAAGGTCGACCGTGTCGTAGAGATGCGAGGCTCCCGCCGCGGCGGCTCGGTGGCCGACAGCCAGTACGACAGCCACCACCGGCGGGAGCGCGAGTATGTGCCGAGCCAGAGCGAGTTGAACCAGACGATGACGGTGATGCAACCGCAGACGGTCATGACCGAGGGGGACGACGACATGTACACGGAGCCGAGGCACGAGCAGCCGCACCTCCACATGCACCACCCAGGAGCGCACTTGCATGACGAGGACGATTACTACGACGAGGACGACGGCGCGCGCGGGACGACGCAGCTTGAGGGTGAGGTAGAGGCCGACATGTCTCGTGGCGGCCTGCCGAGCGACTACAGCCCCGGGCAGCAGTACCTCGAGGAAGAGCTCTACAAGCTCCGCGTCAAGCCGCATACAGGCGCCGCGAGTCAAAGCGGCGCGACGCACAAGACTTGGGAGGTTGCGCGCGACGACGGCGGAGACTTCCATGACGAGGGCGACACCCAAGCTGCTGTCACCGAGTCGGGATTGCCCGAGATCCCTGACGCGCACACCGCTGGAGCATACACAGAGCGCAGCCTCCCACCTCTGCCCAGCGGGGGGTCTACCTCCGGCGGCCCGCCGCAGGATGAGCAGCTGTTGCACCCGCAGTGGCCGACGGCGTATCAACCCGAGCAACAGGGGCCGCCGCCGTGGCAGCGGATCCACCAGCGGCTGCTGAGCTGGGCGATCGTGTGGCCGATGAGCGAGCTCGAGCACGCGCTGAACAGCACGACGCGCGGGCGCCAGGTAGACGAGATCGCGCTGAGCATCTGGTCGACGCAGAGCTACAAGCGCTACGTGCGCACGAAGATGACCGAGAGCCCGCCCGAGCGCGTCGACCGCCTGTTCGTGCCGCCGAACATGGCCGAGGCGATCAGCACCGCGGTGTACAACGGCAGGCACGGCGACGCGTGCGGGATGCTCAGGGACTTGTGGGCGCCCTTTGGGCTCGAGGGCATGCCGAGGCTGTTGGTCGTGCTTGCGAAGCATAGGAACGACGACAACCATTGGGTCGTACACCGGTGAGTGCTGCCGTCTATTTATTCTTAACTACGTCTCACATATTTTTGCAGCTTCTCTCTCCCTGATGGATCCTTGACCACTTACGACACCTACCCTGACAAGTCCCTGCCCGACGGCCGGCCTCTGGGCTGGTGGTTCGCCATCCGCCTCGCCTGGCCCGACACTGTCTACCCGAACCCCGAGCGGCTCATCCAGAAAATGGTGCGGCTGCACCGTCCGATGCAGCTCGCGATCGACAACTCCGTCGCCGCCGCCGGCATCTGGCGGAACCTCTTGATGGGCTCGCGGGCCGAGCGCAGCCTTGACCTGGAGCGGCTCCGGGACTTGATCAACCAGGAGGTGAAGAACCTGCGCCAGAGGAAGGTCCTCGGGAAGCTGTCCGTGAGCAGTCCGAGGCCGAACTGGGAGGACATGCATTGAGACCTTGACCTTTCTTCTTTACGAACGAGACGAATTCACGACGAATCTTTTGGGATGTATTCACGGGTAGAGTTCGGTAGGATGTTTGTATTTGCTCTTTTGCTTTCGAAGTGGACAGTGACATTCCGTCTCATGCTGTTGCTGATGACGAAGATGCTGAGATTATTTCTGTTTGTAATTTCCACGTAGTCGTACGCTACATTGCTGTAGTAGTCAGGAGACCTTTTTCGCTTTCAATGTACCAGGACGCTTTCAATCACTGGCCATGGCCATAGACGACGCCAGTACTGGGTTTGTTCAAAGAAGATATCAGGATCTGACCACGGAGTGCTATCAGAAAATCCATAAAAAGGATACATCCACGTACACTGATACCCGCCACCACAACGCCGTAGTGGGTGTAAAGCGGGCTGCTCTAAGAGCAAAGAGACCTGATACCAGGGCGCCTGTCCAAAAGCACTTTGTTACGTGGCTTCAGTGCCATATATCGGAGGTGCCCATCTTGACGTTCAAAACTACACGCCAGGCCTGCAGACGCTTACCGTCACTCGCGAACTATCACAAGTACGCTCAGTGATTCAGTCCCAACTTCTTCGATATACACTTGGACGCGTTTATTGACAGGTACCCAGGCAACACCGGTCTCGGCTGCTTCCTCGAGGCGGTCTTCGCAGTGTGTCTCGATCTGGATGTGAGCTCTCAGAAACTGCATGATTCCATGGCACGATTCTACCTAAGCGGCTCCTTGGCGGTTACCTGCATAGTCCCAAAGCTTGAGAGCTCGATGAGTGAGTGGAGTCTTGGTCAATCCTGTTCACGGCCTTGTAACCGTATAATGAGTGGGCCGGCAATAAGGTCTCGTATTTCAGCGCCAGCTGTCATTCGGACGCGCTGACAGAAGACCCGCCAAGCCACTCATAAACCGTACGCCCCGGATACAACCAGCCTCTTTGCATCCTTCACGTTCACTATGTCGGAGCAGGCTCTTGCCCAAGCCTACTCACAACTGTGAGCAGTACTTCTGTTCGCACTTGATGTATTGATGAACTAATGCTCTTACCTTCGTTTACCAGCCTCCTGCGACACTATACCTTTGTGGCTGCCTCCCATCGCGCCGCTTACATCATTTCCCCCTAGTTCTTGTCATCTACGAGTTTCTCATCACCATCGTTGACGAGATTAACATTGTCCGGAAGAGGCCTGTCACCGCGTCCGCGGTGCTCCTTGGCTGGGCACGATGGTCGTTGCTCCTCGCGATCGTGCTGGGCATCGCGCAACCAACTCCAAACGTAAGCCCAGAATGTCATTGGCTGTGTCAAATACACAATGATCCCTCTCGCAGGAGTAAGTTCAGCCGATTTGAAACCTGTGTAGCACATAGCTTACTAGAGTCTGACACGCAGCTGCTCACCGCTTAATATCTCCATGTGGGTGCCCATCCTCCTTGGGTACATTCAGACCGCAGGTATGCCTCATGCGGTCTGCTCCAATTCGAAATGCTCATTGATTTCCACCCTCAAGTCTTCTCCTCTTTGCGCGTCTTTGCGATC
Organism: Phanerochaete carnosa HHB-10118-sp; assembly: GCF_000300595.1. Lineage (NCBI taxonomy): Eukaryota > Fungi > Basidiomycota > Agaricomycetes > Polyporales > Phanerochaetaceae > Phanerochaete > Phanerochaete carnosa. The sequence continues at coordinate 1,446,272 of NW_006767633.1, read as the reverse complement.
TGGAATAAGAATGACGTCTGGTCGTTAGTAGTATTTGCGTTGAGTATGGTATCGTTCGCAACTTACCTGGTGTGTGCCTCTCTCGCTCGAGCTCTGCGTACACTCTTGCTGACGCTTCTATGCAGACCATCGCGGCGGTGTCGAGGTACGGTTTCGTCGCAGATTCGCTAGCCGGTGCGGCGTGCACCTCGAAGATATCGATATCTGCAGAATTAGCCGGCATGTGGGTGGAGCACGTCTCGCTATCGCAGTCTCGAAATGTTAACGCTTCGATACAGACGTACGTCCTGCAATCGAAGCCCTTGAAAATGCCGGAGACTCTGACAGCACCTGCTCACAGTCTTGTATGTCAGCCGTGGCTCATCTCTCCTCGCCGATACGATCGTTCTCGTCCTGACCTGGATCAGAACATTCGGAGTCTGGAGAGACGCACGCCGTATCAATATCGGAGTGTCGCTGATGACGTGTCTGCTGCGCGACGGTCTGCAGCCCTCCTTGCACACCCCCTGCCTCTTGCTGCTGAGGTCCAGCCGCTCACGCAGGAACGATCTATTTCATGTGAGCATAACGGGAAAGCCATCCGCCAGTAATGATTAATCACAGACGACAATGGCTGTAGAGCTCTGCTAGTGATAGGCGTAACTCAGATATTGACGTACAGATTTTCTGCGGTACGTCTCTGACATGAGTGCATGGGCGGACGGCTGACGGTGTACTTAAGGACCTGTCGCCTGTGGGTGCGTTCGTCGCGTTGCCTGTGGGCGCGCTCGCTGCGATCCCGGTTTGCGTTATACCCTCTGTTCGCCCTCTTGGTGCTCATTAGTTAACCATGCAGCCCCCGCTGCTCACAGAAAGTCGTTGACTTCGTCGTTCCGGCCTTTCCGCGTTCCGAGTTCCGGATTCCGCCCTCATTCGGAATGTTCCGTACCGTTGGCGCCTGATCTGCTCTCGCACTTATACTCGTATAGACTCGTATGTGTGTTTCTGTCTCTGAATGCCAGCTTAATCTGATCGCTTCGTTACAGACTATCATTCCCATCTACCATTTCATCATCATGGGGAACAAGACGACGTCGCTTATCTCGACCGCACCAGGCTCAGACAACACGCCGGCCGAAAAGACGGCATTCTACCTCTTCCAAGTCGTTCCCGAGCTGATTACCAGCGCGACACTGCTGGGCATCAACGCAAAGGAGGTCTTCAGCGCGTGATGGACTGCACAGCGCGGTGCTCTTTGTTGTATGTATGGTCTGCATTTGTTTGACTCTCGAGGCGGACAATAGGCGTCTTTTACCCACGCAGTAGCTGTATCTGTATATTTCGCCTGGACTTGCATCATCGTGCATTGAATGTCACTGTTTGACTTGACTCGATGTCCATTTCACAAGCCCGCGGGAGAATCAAAGCTGTTGTTACAGAGGATCTGATTTCTTCTACACGCCGCCTAAGAATGCACGTGATTTCGTCGGTATCGCATGCTCTTACAGCTTCAGGCTCAGGTTGACATGGACAGCCTTGACCTGAGTGAAGGCCTCGAGAGCATACTCGCCCAGCTCCCTGCCGTGGCCAGACTGCTTGTAACCGCCGAACGGCACCTGCGAGGACGGTATAACAGTCTGGTTGATCTGCATCGTACCCGTCAGCGTCTGCTAGCTGCAACTAAGCATGTCAAAGCTATATACTCACGAAGCAGCTGCCAGCCTCGAGTGCGTTCGAGACGCGGATCGCCCGGCTAACATTCGTAGTGAACACGTAGCTCGACAGGCCGTACTGAGTGTCATTCGCAGCCTCGAGCGCCTCCTCCTCAGTCTTGAATCGAGCCACGACGCCAACGGGACCGAAGATCTCCTCCCGCACAATCTTCATATCTGGCTTCACGTCAGCGAAGATCGTCGGCCTCACGAAGTAGCCTGATCCCTCAGCGCGCGAGCCGCCAGTAACGATGCGTGCACCTTCCTGCTTGCCGGACTCGATGTAGCCGAGCACGCGGTCGAGTTGCGTCTGTGAGACGATGGGGCCCTGTTGGGTCGCTGTCTCGAAGTTGTCGCCCAGCTTAAGCGCCGCCGTTGCGTCGGCAAAGGCCTGCAAGAACCGCTCGTAGATGCCCTCCTGGACGAAGATGCGCGTGCCGGCGGCGCACACCTGGCCGCTGTGGTAGCTGTCAAGTCCCGGGGAGTGAGCACCTGGCTAGCTGGCAGATGATGGTAACGAGTCTTACAAGACGGTCGAACAGACCCACTTGACGGTCTGCTCGAAATCCGCGTCATCGAAGATGAGCACCGCGCTCTTGCCCCCAAGCTCCAGTGTCACACGCTTCAGATTCGTCTTCGACGAGGTCTCCAAGACCTTACGGCCGACGATGATGCTGCCAGTAAACGACACTTTGCCGACCAGCGGGTGCTCTGTGATTGCCTGGCCTGCGGTCGCGCCGTAGCCGGTCACCACGTTGAGGACGCCGTCGGGGAAGCCAGCCTCCTTGACGAGCTCGGCGAGCTTGAGTGCAGAGAGCGGTGTCATCTCGGACGGCTTGAGAACGACGGTGTTACCGGTCGCAAGCGCGGGAGCGACTTTCCAAATAGTGAGTGTTACTATGTATTTGTGTTAGCGTGTGTCGATCCAGCGAAGCAGGGGGAACGAACGTGGGAAGTTCCATGGGACGATCGCGCCCTGGTGAGCTTTTCAATACAGTAGATCCTACGCAATGCTAAGGGCAGGACTAACCACGACACCAATGGGCTCATGCCGAGTGTAGGCGAATTTGGCTTCAGTTGTCTGGAGAAAATTTGTAGGCAATCGGAGTGTGCAAATTGAGCAAGTGGAAGAATACCTCGATGGTCTGACCGTGGTTCTTGTCTGCCCAGCCAGCGTAGTAGCGCAGGTCATTGATGGCGCCCTGAACGTCCGGATTCCTCGCGAGAGTGAAGAGCTTTCCTATGTGCGCTGAACTCATGGGCTCTGTATTCAGGGTATGCGAACATACCGGTATCAAGAGCCTCTATGGCTGCAACTGCATCTGCATTCTTCTCGAGGAGCTCGGCAAGCTTGTACAGGAGCTTGCCACGCTCGGAACCCGGCACCTTGAGGCCCCAGGAGCTCTTGAAGGCGGCCCTGGCAGCCTTGACGGCAATGTCGATGTCTTTCGCGTTCCCAATGGAAACCTTTGTGATCACACTGCCGTCCACTTTGAACGTGTTAGCATGCACTCTCTCATGGACAGCACTCCCATGGCCGAGGACGTGGCTTACGGGGATTGATGACGCTTTATAAGACAGCGTCAGAACATATGAGACACAAAGACAGACACAAAGACAATGACGACGTACTCGATACTCTCGCGGTCGACGGAATCAACAAACTGTCCGTTGACGAATAAGCCGGTGTTCACCGTCACGGTGCCATTGTAGAGCTCTGTGGCGAATTCGTGAGTGAAAGTGCCTGGCATTGTGGTGGGTCGGCTTTGAAGATGATGTGAGGACTAGATGGAAGAGCACCAGGGCAAAGCGCGTTTCACGCGCTGTCTTATATACATGGGCCTCCGGGAGATTGTGTATATCCGGGTCCCAGAGGATTACTTAACAACTGCCCTCCCAGACATCAGCGCGTCAGCGTCGAGGGAGGCAGGAAAGTCGTGTTTCAGTGACAACAGCTTGATCCTTCAAGCGACCTCGGAGTCAGGTCGGTCTCACATCGCGAAATATGCCAGAGGCCGATCCGCACCAGAAATGGCCGTCGGGACGCGTGCCAAAGCTCGGCCATCGAGCTCAGGCCAGAAGTTCCGGCCACCTGACTCAACTCAGACTCAGAGTTCGACGTGCCGTACAGCGCCGAAACCCTCGCTGATAAGCTCAAGTGTCTGGTGTAAGCTTGAGAAGGAGGTATCCAAGAAAGTGCAGATCGTTATTTGGGACGCAAGCGCGCGGGATGCGAAGGTACGCACACATTTTTATTGAATCTGTCTAGTATTTAGTACTCATGCCACTGCAGGAACTGCCCCGTCTACTCAGCTACCCTGTGCCACCCGGCAACGTTCGACCTAACGGAGAGTTGGCCGTCAAGATCGACGCAGAGCTGCTCAAAGCCTGGGGTATGGTCCAGCCTCCTGTTGGCCATCCGGCCGCGCCCTCGTACCAGCGGTACGATCGCGCAGCTAACAGCGGACGGGGCGGCTGGACCTTCGTTCCGTACAACGAAGCCCATCCCGTGCTTAAAGGCGGTGAGATTCATATTCGTACTCTCGGCGAAGAGGGCGAATGTGAACTCGAGGTCAAGCAGCGGATCGATGGTCGTATTTCCACCCCGCAGAAGACCTTCCGCTCTCTCCTAAAGGAAGAGCACGACTAGGGCAGACATCCGATTACCTGCCTTCCTCGGGCTCTTGCAGCCCCGCTGTGGGGAACCCACAGTGGCCTCACGACTTCCGTGTCGTCGATCTCGCGCCGTACTTCGACAGCTGGGACGCTATGGTCAAGGAGAACAAGAAGAACAACGAACAGCGCTTGCTTAGGATTCGCAAGGGCTTTGATGTTTCCGGCGACGAGGTCACCGCGGCAAGAAGTGGACGAATTTCTACGACGCTCTTGCCAGGTGGAAGACCGCACCACCTGATTTCCGGGAGCGATACATCGCTCACGCCTACAACGACGAAGGGTCGTGGGACAAGTTCCGGCGTGAGGTCCCGGATCCTGGCCGTGAGTATCGGATGGCCGACCAAGTCGTGGCCTTCGACGTGCCGGACGTTCCGGCTTCCGAGTTCCAGATTCCGCACTGCTTGGCGTCTATTAGATTAGATTAGGATAGGCGCTTACACTTGCTTTCGCGGCCCTCCATTGGCTACTTCCGTGGCTTCCGTTGGGCGCTCCGATGCCGCCAGATTGCGGCGGGAAGCGCACTGATGCGTGATGCGCCTTTGGTTCTGATATTATGGATAGGATGTATGGGCAACAGCTTTGTCTGATGTGGTGAGATATAAGCTGTGGACATGCAGGCTGACTCTTGTAATGATTAGTAAGGTGTCTAGAAGTAAGACGAGTGACGTGTCCTACCAGTCAAGTCACCGATGCAGTTATGTACTGGTCGCGCTATGCGGTCGGATACCGGTGATTCTAGGCGAATCGGTCATCATCATCCTGACATGGAAGAGGTCCTACCGCCGGCAGTAGGACTTCGTCAATATTCGTGGTCCAGTCTCGTTGACGCAGACTCTTATCCGGCACAACGGTAGTATCTTACTCTTTCTGCCGTCGCACGATACTGACCACGGCCTTCAGGAACTACGTATCTCATGTGACCGCCCACACACTCGACTTCATCTGCCATCGCTGACGAGCTATGCAGGGCCATGATGCTCGTTGATATTGCTGAGGTATTAGTTGTTACACATGGTCCGGTAACTGGGACTTCATTTGCGCTTCGTGATAATGAACTGACGAATCGTCTTTTGCGCCGTCAACGGCCTTCGCGGGACCATTCTTGGATGCTCTGGTAAGTCGCACGGCTTGCTCTGGCACTACAACCCGCGATTGATACGCCGCTAGTACAGCCGCCGATCCTCGTACGCAGGCTTATAGTGAATCTGCGGCGCTCATCGATCCACTGAGGCTACACCAAGTATTCAGATATCGAGCTTGGTTTGCCCAGCACGATGCAGACGAAGTCAGCTGTGCTCCGACATTCCAACCAGGGGCTGTACGAGTTTGAACGCTCGTTGTACGTCGGTCAGCTCCACACACGAAGCAGCTCGACAGTCAGCGGGCGGAGCCGGTGCTGTCTGAGTCTACCATGGAAGGCTACTCAGACGAGAGCGGTATCGCTCTTACAGTGTACGTGCGTCCCAGCCAGAAGCTCGTCGGCGACGCTGATTGTGCCCTAGAATAAGACGAGCTGCAGACAGTGCACTTCCACTACATTGATGACAGGGTCAAACGACGAGTTATATTTCGCACTCTGAAAGGGGCGAGCGAGAAGAAGATTGTGTACATAGACCCAGATGTATTATAAAACAAGATCACAACAGACAACAAAAGCAGGGATACAGCAGCCAGATATACTAACAGAGTATTCAAGTCCGATGGCTCACACTACAGTTTTTGAGATCGAGATGGACTCGGAAGGGGCTGTTCACGTGGCGGCTATGGCAGGCTCAGGAGTGAGCTGAGGAGCAGCGGCACCGTTGGCCCCAGTGGCGCTATCAGCAGGGGCAGCAGCCTTAGCAGAAGTCGGAGCGGGATAGACCGCCTTAGTAGGTGTGCCGTTGGGTTGCGCATGACCATTGGCGGCGCCGTAGGGCATGGCGACGGGCTCTTCTTCCGTGGGGGCGCCGCGGTCTGCCACCGGTGTAGTATCGACCCTGCCGTCCTTGTCGATCGTGTACTCGCCACGGATCTGACCGTAGTCCCGCGCCTTCAGCTTGCCGTTCTCGACTGTGGAGGATGTCATCAGTATGGGATATAGGAGGTGTGAACGAGATAGGACACACCCCACTCGGAGTACCACCTAGTCCTGTACTTGACCCACTCTGCGACGTCGAGCATCGGAGGTCGGACCATGTCTGTGGCAAGGCACGTCAGGTCCGATTCTATGACAAAGCCCAAAAATCAACCACGCACCCTTGTCGAGATCGAGCTCGCAGATGAAATCACCGGCACGGGTGATGACGGGAGCGCGAAGCTTGATGGACTGGATGCCCATAACACAGTACTCCCAGGACGCCTCGAGGAGGAGGCGAAGCTGTCCGGTGACGAGCGCATCGAGGGCGTCGCTCTTGAGCGACAGGTTCTGGAGGTGGATGGTGCTCGGGTCGAATGTCCACGAGTCGGTGCAAGTCTCGATGGTAGGTTTGACCTGGACGGGAATGCGGTCGACGACGATCTTGAGGCCGTTGGAGGTGTCGAGCTTGATCTTGGCACCCCAGGTGCCGACAGTGGACCGGCTATATGGTAGTCGTCAGCATGCTTTCGCAACAAGCGAGAAGGCACTTTTACGCACCTCCACTTCTGGCCGTTGTGCTTGCCACCGACCTTGACAGTGGTCTCGCCGCGGAGGTCGAGCTCGATACCCTTGGGATCGAACACAGTCGGGATGATAAGCGAGTTCTTCGTGTTGCCTGCATTAACCGTGAGCTTCCAGCCTGATCCTCAGCTGCGGCTGTGGGTGTGTACGTACAGTGGAGATAGTATTCGCCGTTAGCCGTGTCCTCATGGTGGCCCTCATGCTCGTGGTTCCACTCGTCGCGGTACTTCCACTCGTACTCCATGAAGTCCAGCGAGTCTGCCTTGACCGGCTTCCAATAACACCCGACCTTGGATTGGTTCCGCGTCGGGTGCAGGTACCATGTCGTGAGGTCGACGTGCCAAACATCGTCGACAACATCGACGTTCCTCGGGACGATCGTCGTCATCGCATTGACATTCTTGAGCTGCTCGAGGATGTATCGCTGCAGGAAGATCTCGCGCGACAGGCCCAACGTGCCGACAGAATCGCGACCGACAGCCTGCCAGCCGGCAGCCCACTTGCCACTGAACGTCGGCATCCTGGCACCACCGGTGACACCGTAGATGACGACGAGCGGAATCTCGGTCTCGAGGGTCTCGAAGTTGAGGCAGGTGTCGATGGTGATCTCCTTCTTGGTGAGGACGCGGTGGTCGACATCGGTGAACGCGAACAGGTCCGAGGGTTTGTCGGTGCGGGGAAGCTTGCAGATGGGGACGGTGTGGAGAATGTTGTGGCCGTAGTGGGTGAGGGCGGCGAGGTACTCGGGGATGTACTGCCTGATGGTGTTGAGCTTCTCGAGCGAGGTGTCGTCGGTACCGAGGTCGGTGACGATCGAGAGTTCCTCGACGTAGCGTGCACCTGTGAGTCGGGGTGTCAGCAGCAGACATCGGAAGCCCCGGAGAAAGACATACTCTTGAGGTTCAAGATGAAGTGCATGAGATGGACAGCATCCACCGCGATGGTCTGCTCCACATCTCGGCTGTGCTCTGTGCCGCTGACGGTGGTTTCCGTCGTTGTCGTCGTCGTCTCGGTGGTGGTGGTGGAGCCTGTGGGGCGGGTGGCGGTGGCGGTGTGCGAGCGGCGAAGCGTCTCTACGAAGCGACTAGTCCAGGTCTTGTAGTAGTCCGTGACGACGGTGTCGACCTCGACGATGAGGAAGTCATGCGGGACCTTGGAGATGTCGACCTCATACGCGAGCGTGACAGCCTCAAAGTCGACGGTGTCGAGCTGGTCAGTGGGCTGAGGATGCAACCAGAACAGCCTCGTCCACCACTTGAGCGACTTCTCCCGCCTGTCATACAGTCAGTCAGTCAGCCCACTGATTATCGTCGAGAGACGGCGCGGCACTCACTTGCGGACTGCAATCATGCCGTTCGCCTGGATGTAGATGATCGCCTTGCCGCTCGTCAGCAGCCGGACCTTCAGGTCTAGAATGTTGATCGAGAACAGATTGCCGATCTGCCACTCCCGCACCGTCTCCAGACGGCTACGCAGGACCCGGTTAATAGTCTCCTCCGAGAGTGCAACGACCTCGTGGCAGCCAGGGTAGATTGCCGTGTTCTGGATCCGCTCAGACCACATCATCGCGTGCGTATGCTTCCTGGCGAAGTGGTCACCCTCGTTCTCCTCCGTCTCGGTCCACTCGGCCGCGTAGTCCCTGCCGAAGCTGTCCGGCGAGAGGGGCAGGCCGAGGATGATGTGGAGGCTGAAGCGGGCGAGGATGTCGATGTAGTCGTGGGAGAAGAGCTTGATCATGAGGTCGATGTAGTGCTTGGTCTGCTCATCGGGTTCGCCGCCGCCGAAGAACGAGTCGAAGCGGGAGAAGCGTGCGGCTGTAGTCCATGGTGTTATCGCCCTGGTATATACACTACGAATGAAACTGAAAGACGTACTGTCGAAGTCCAGGGTCACCACGCCGAGGCCTTCGGCCCTGACACACTTGACGATGAAGGCGAACTGCCACTGCTGGTCAGAGAGGTCCACCTTCGGGGTCACGCTGGGTTAAGACCTTGGTCAGAACTCGCAAGGTATATGAAAAGAAAAATGATGTAAGCATGGAACTCACGTATCGTTAATGCCAGCCTTCTCGAAGAACCCGAGCTCCTTGATATTGAACTTGATGATAACCTCCTGGTTGCACAGAGGCTCGACGGTCGGAGAGTGGAAGTTGATGAAGAAGTGGATGTTCTCCAGCGTGCACCCGTTAATCCAGTCGCTGCAGATCGTCGCCAGACACAGGTCAAGCTTGCCCCATGCCGGTCCATTCCGCTTGCCACAGGCATTCTGCCAGTGCATCTGGTAGAACTGCGCAATCAGCGCCGGGTCAACCTTGTCAAAGATCCTGATGTCCTTCCGGATCAGCTGCCGCAGCTCATCCGTACTCTCCGTCCGGATCACCGAGTAATCAATCCGCGGACGGTGCTTAGAGTCGTCAAAGTCGGCCAGATCGAACATCACATGGTTACCAGACGTCTGCAGGAAGTGCAGGTAGTGCTTCAGGTAGAACTGGAACGCCTCCTTGGCATCGTCATTCAGCTTGTTGTCGCCCAGCGTGAACCTCACAAACTTCTCCTCTACAGCATCATGAGCAACTGATCATATCTGCGACGGACGGCTGCACTCACGGTCGAGAGCGAGGATCATCATCTGGACAAGGTGCCTGACACCAAGGTTCCCGATCTTTTCGTCGCGTCCACTGATGTTGCTGCGCAGAATCGGAAGCGCGAACACGACCTCGACGTCCTTCAACGCAACGTTCTTCGAGCTGCGGCGAGGACATTAGTAGACGTTGGTCAAGATGCCTCGCAAACGTACTGATCGGCGCGTGCACTCAGCTTCGCCGAGTCCTTGTAGGACAAGTTCAGGTGGCCCGACTCGATGTTCAAGCGAAGGAAGACGGTGTGATTGCACAGAAACTTGAGCTCCGGCATGGCAAACTTGGCCGAGAAGAACAGATCTTCCTCGCGCAGGCCGGTGGTGGCGCGCCTGGTGAGGAAGTGGAACTCGCGCAGGGCGCGAATGTACCGGCTGCCCTCGTACTCGGCCGACTTGTAGTCGTAGTGGACGGCATGCGGGGCGCAATCGTTCGCGTTGTGCCAGAGGGCCTCGAGCTGGGCGGTGACGTAGCGGATGGAGAGAGGTCCGCTGTTGCCGTCGATGCACATGATGAAGACGAGGGTGAGGTAGATACGGTGCGACTGTACAGTGTCCTCGAGGAGAAGAGCTGCCGTACATGAGGAAGAAACTCGAGGCTTTATACTCCAAGCGTAGGACGCGGAACGAGGCGTCGCGAGACCACCTACAGTGGCTGCGCCCGCTTGACCAGTTCTTAGTCGGCACACAGATGATCGTCGTTCGACCTCGCGTCGGCTGTGCGGAAAGACCGCACCCCAGGTTGTCTTCTAGACCGAGCCGTCTGTCGGTTTGCCGTCGTTCTATATCGCTTCACGAGGATACAAGACAGTGACGCTTGTGACGTTCATGTTTGTGCACATATGTGGAGGTATTGCCCGAAGACCCGTTCGCCGAGATCTCCCTATGCGAGCCTGTGTCCACGGGATCTGAGGAGGAGCCGCAGGTTAGGATGCCGATCATCAGCTGTGTGGACAGCTGCATGTGTCCGTGAATGCTGCCGACGACGCGTCCTCTGACGTCGACCGATGCATGCTACGTGGCTGAAACTTCGCGCGGTCGTAGAGAAAGCTCCGTGACAGTGCCGCTCTCCAGTCAGACAAGGCAAGGGTGATTCTGATGGCCACGCGACCCCAGGAAAACGACCCCGACGGCGGCGCAACTCCAGGAACAGCGTCAGCGGCTAGGCAGCCCCGGGACGAGATATTGACGTACAGCGGTCAACGGGAAACGCGGTTAAAGTGAGCACACGTCCTGTTGTCTTGCAGGCATCCTCATAAACCTATGTTGCGGGGACACTGAGCCAGGCGACGTCGCTTGTCTCGCGTCGATCTAGGCCCCGAGCACTGTCCATGGGTGACATACCCTGACAAAATTCCCTACCGCGAGGTGGTCCGTCAACAAGCTGGCCATCACGTACGTGGTGCATAAATATGCGTGGGAAGCCCGCGCGCCGTAAATCTAAACTCCGTCATAAGAATGATAAGTAGCTTTTGTAAGTGCCCTCAACTCCGCATTCTAACAAAAACTTATCACCATCAGCTGTATCGCTCAAAGTTCAATGTTCAACACTGACGGGCCTCCACCGGGTCCAGAGTGAACGGCTTCTTCACAGCTTTCGTCGTAGAGTCAAAGAGTCACCTCGAACTGCTTTCTAGACTTACGGGGGCTCTCTTCCCTAGCGGTGCTTGCAGCAGATCGGCTGCGCTCAAGTTATCATGTCAATATTGACTTGCGTCTGAGCCGAGTTTCTGATGCAGGACGGTGCGCTCAAGGCTGCGCGCGCACGGACGTACGGTACTGCCGTGATGACGATAACAGATCGTGCGCGCCCCGCTCTGCACTCAAATGCTTTGCACAAGTTTGCACAGCGATGCAGGAAACATTCCACAGCACAAATCAGAGCCGCTTTGCGTGGCGTCGTTTGTGGCGTCCTAAAGAGGGTGGTCAGCTTAAACCCGCGCTTTGCTAAGTCGGCTGTGACCTGGGCGGCCCTCTTCAATGGTAGGTTATGCGCAGCAGTAGCAAGTTCGGATTCCACCATCAATTAATCCCTATAATTCGCCTTAATTTGGCTCAGGAGACATTGCAGTGCACGTATTGCCTGTACACGCGCAACGGCGACCTTTGTCTAGAGAAGCATAGGTCATACGCCTCAGGCGACGAGCGGGATGACCGCTTGGGCGGACACGTCTCACTTCATTCTCTAACGCCTGCGGAGTTTGCGAACTCCGTGTTCTGTAACTTGGCCCGGGGGGGGGGTGTCTATCGTTCTAGATACAGCTGTGAGGATGGCGCCCGCCGCACATCTACTGTAGCGGAGCGAATGGTACAAACCGTAACGCATAACGCACCCCATCACCGGTTTGTAATTCCGGTCTTCTTGTCACGCTTCATGGCTTTTCGAGGGTCTGAAGGGAGCACAAGCTGGTTTTTATAGGCAGTATGGCTATTTCTCTGGCCTTTTAATTACTTTCAAGCCTTCAGCAAGGGCTGTAGTCGCAGATAGGATTGTCAGAAGCACCTAATTAGCCGATATCTTTCCCCACAAACTAACATGTCACGCATAACCCCAGGCCGGTTTGTAGCATGGAGGGCAAGTTAATTGTCACGTCTCCCTGACCGGTTTGTACCGTTCACTCCGCTACAGTACTGTGCAGCCCGTGATGCACACGTGGAAAATCGGCGAACTGGAGGAGGTTGCGGCGCTGTTGGGAGACTGGCGGAGGACAGGTGAGCGGGGATTACGTCGAACGAGCAAGGTCGAAAGCTCCGAAGCGGTGACGTGAGAAGTGAGCGAAGAGAAATAGTATATGAATCTGGCTGTATGTTTGTGTGCTTGTTCAGCAGATGTCTCACATGTTCTCGGGATAGATCATTCCAGTAGGAGACTAGTGTGCGCATATGTCATTGCAGAATGGAAAATGACCTTGGAAACTCCGTAGCTGCATACCTTACCATACTCTGCCTGCCTCCAAGCCGGCGTAACGCTCCTGTTGATATCGTTGAGACAAAACGAGAACGTATTCTCGCAAGCGTGCCCTCGATGATCAGTCCTAATCGCGCCGCTCTCCTGCGCCGTCTTGAGAGTCGAGACTGTCTTTCCATTGAGCACTGCGACGTCTGTGTCGAGCTGCAATGTGGGAGATGGCCTGAGCGTGTACGGGGACGGGCAACGGGCGAGAGTGGATCGCATCGTGCATGAGAAGGTCGCGGTGACGGAAAGGGAGGGGATACCCACCAGCCGACGATTTTCAGGACGTGTTTGGGAATTCGTTACGTACTCGCATCGGGCCCGCCCCGCGAGTGTGCACGACGGCAGGGACGTGATGGGAAGCCAGAGCGAGCCCTTCATATATGATCTCCTTCCTGTCACTTAGTGTTGGCAAGACGCCTTGGTGCAGGTATTCGGTGATGATGAGCGAAATCCGCGAAATACCGTATTGATTGCGGACCTCGTTGAGGTCCTAGACCTGCGCCGTCTGTACGGCGTACGCTGGACGTTGAATCACCAATGGCATGCCCGACGATGGCTGGCTCGAGCTGGACAGGCTTGGAGCATGTCCAGCCTCCTGTAGGCACGGTTATTACGGGCACTAGGAATACGACGACATGAGATAACTTACCAGCAGCAGACCGACACCTTTGCAGGCATGAGGTAGCTCAGCGAAGAAAATCTTGCCAGCACAATAAACCCAGCGCTAGCGCATGCGGCGCTAACGAAAGTGAGCAGACGCGCGCAGCACAACGCCTATAGCTGGCGCACCTCAGTTTCTTCTGCCACTGTCTCTATATTCTATAACTCCTTGCCGCTCTTGCAAAAGTACGACCATGGCAGCGGACGTCCCAACACTCAATATCACGCTGCTTGGCGCAGGACAGGAAGTCGGCCGGTCCTGCTGCGTCTTGCAATATAGGGGAAGGACCATTGTCTGCGACACGGGAGTGCATCCCGCGTACAGCGGCATTGCCTCGCTGCCTTTCATCGACGAGCTAGACTGGAGTACCGTGGACGTCATCTTAATTACTCAGTATGTTGCTCGCCTGCAAGTCACTGTCATGCTGAAGCTATAACTTGTTCAAGCTTCCATCTAGACCATGCTGCCGCTTTGACATATATCACGGAGAAGGTGTGTTTGCGTGCTCCCTACCACATCTGAAAGCTCACTTGCGCGTATAGACGAACTTCAGAGATGGAAAAGGCAAAATTTACATGACACATCCGACCAAGGCCTTGCACAAGTTCATGATGCAAGACTTCGTCCGCATGGGGTTCGCTCCCTCTTGCTCGTAATCCCCACAACCAGCTGACGGTCAATCTTAGCTCCTCTTCTTCTGATGCTCTTTTCAGCCCAATGGAGCTATCAGTGTCTCTCGCTTCTATCATCCCTGTCTCCGCCCACCAGGTTATTTCGCCATGCCCCGGTGTCACGTTTACGCCGTACCACGCGGGTCACGTCCTCGGTGCATGCATGTTCTTGATCGATATTGCTGGCCTTAAAATCTTGTATACTGGCGACTACTCTCGTGAAGAAGACCGACATCTCGTCAAGGCCGAAGTGCCGCCCATCCGCCCTGACGTGCTCATTGTGGAAAGTACCTTTGGCGTTCAAACTCTAGAGGGCCGGGAGGAAAAAGAACTGCGGTTCACCAATTTGGTGCACAATATCATCCGACGTGGTGGACATGTCTTGCTTCCGACCTTCGCCCTGGGTCGTGCACAGGAGCTCCTGCTGATTCTGGACGAGTACTGGAAGAAGCATCCCGACTTGCACAACGTTCCAGTTTACTATGCTTCTAGCCTGGCACGGAAGTGTATGGCCGTGTACCAGACATACATCCACACCATGAACTCGAACGTACGCTCTCGCTTTGCCAAACGCGACAACCCATTCGTGTTCAAGTGAGCTCCGCTTGTTTCAATGTACCGCGATTCAGGACTGATGCCATTCCTCCAGACATATTTCAAACGTGCCTCATAGTCGCGGCTGGGAGCGAAAAATCGCTGAAGGCCCTTCGTGTGTCGTTCTTGCTAGCCCCGGTTTTATGGAATCGGGTCCGAGCCGCGAACTCCTGGAGCTTTGGGCCCCCGACTCTCGGAACGGCGTTATCCTCACCGGTTACTCTATCGAAGGTACAATGGCCAGGGTGAGTGGCTATGCAGTCTCCCGGAGGGCGTGTCATGTTGTGTACGATATCTTGTCTTGTATGTACATCACCGCAAAACAATGTACTTTTTCTTTCCGTTCAGTCCTCCCTCGGGCTACTTGAGCTATCAATTGTGAACCGGCCGTTGAACTTATGTTTGTCCCTAGGATATTCAAACAGAACCGGATGAGATTCCATCGGTTAAGGGACACACGATCCCGCGCAAGCTTTCCATCGATGAAATCTCTTTCGGAGCGCACGTCGACTATTCTCAGAATTCTGAGTTCATTGAGCTGATCCACGCCCAGCACATCGTGGGTTGTCTTGCCAGAAGTCAAGCTCTCGCCCGTACTCAACCTAGTAATCTCTTTTAGGTTCTTGTTCACGGTGAACAAAATGCGATGGGCCGTCTACGTGCTGCCCTGCAAGACCGCTACAAAAACCGTGATGAGGATGTCAAGATTCACACGCCCCGGAACCTCGAACCATTGCAGCTGACGTTCCGCGGCGAGCGAGTAGCGAAAGTAGGTGGCCCCACTTATAACTCGCTTTCTTCCTGACATGAGTCTCGTCTAGGCCATTGGCACACTGGCAGCGAAGCCTCCACAACCCAACGAGGTTATATCCGGCCTTTTGGTGTCGAAGGACTACTCTTATACGCTTCTTGACCCGCGCGACCTCCGCGACTTTGCCGGCTTGACGACGACGGCTGTGACGCAACGGCAGAAGATTGCTCTGAACGTCGGCTGGGAGCTCGTTCGCTGGCATCTGGAGGGGATGTACGGCAAGATTGAGGACGGTGTCGACAAGGATGATGTACCGACAATGCGGGTAAGTGACCGAGCGGCTTCCTGACAGGATGCATACCGATTTTTGCTGCAGGTCATGGGCGCAGTAGACGTGAAGCAGACGTCGGAACATGAGTTGACGCTTGAGTGGGACTCAAGTGCGAGCAACGACATGATCGCGGATTCTACGCTTGCACTCATCACTGGAATCGACAAGAGCCCCGCTTCAGTCAAACGTTCGCCCATTTACTTGTCTTTCTGCTGACCCGCGCTAATTCACTTTCCCAGTTACCGCCCAACCACACTCGCATGAGCACTCGCATGCCCCGGCGCTGCCTCACCCCCACGCAGACACCGAGGATGAGCAAGCAGTGAACATACGCATAATGCGGCTTGCCATGTTCCTAGAAGCCCACTTTGGCGAGGTCGAGCTCCATATGCCGGACGATGCGTCTGCAGATCCCGAGCTAGGCGAGAATCCGCCCGAACCAGCGCTATTGGTACGCCTAGACGAGGCAGATGCGGTAATCAATCTTTTGTCTATGGTACGTCTCTCCTACGCGTGCGACACCTTAATCTAAGGAGCTGGCCTTTGCATAGACAGTGGCGAGTTCAAGTGACGCGCTCCGGAAACGGGTCGAAGCGGTGCTAGACATGGCGCTGTCAACCATCAGCTCCCTCAACGAGTCCTTCACCTCCGCGGCGCCGTTTGGCACAGAGGAATACGCACCGCCGACCGAAAAGGAGAAGCAAGGTTCTGAGGTAGATGCGACCGCCGATGCAACCCAAACCAACGGAACGTCTGGCTTAGATAACACGCCGCCCGTTGCTATGAACGTGGATTCGCCGGTACGGGACTCGCACGCGGCGTCAAAACAAGAGTTAGAGACGCGCTCAGCATCGGAACCGACAGACTCTCAGGAAATGACTGAGGACGATGGTGCTCCGTCGCCCATGGATGTCCAAGAAGATACACAAAATTCAACAGCTGACGCTCGAGGTGTACCGTCACAGCAAGACCAGGACGCCTCGTCGCAAGGTCTTGCGGCCACGCAGGGCAGACGCAGGGAGCGTCGTAGGGCAAAGCAAGAAGGCAACGACAGTGAGGAAGCGTCATCAGGTGACGAGCCGGTACCGGAAGTCTGTAGCTGAGACACATATGAGTTGTTTGTTGCGTGTGCTGTCTTCATACTGAGTACATGGTTATAATGATAATTGGCCGGCAGAGTATAGTTGCTGGCTTCCATTCCATGGTCGCTCTACGAGAAAGCTTTGATGCGCCAAGGACTGCACGGGTAATAACAGGTTAATGGAGGCATCGATAACTGAACAAGATAGATTACGCACCTGTTGCGCTTTTTCGTCAGCAGGCAATTACCGGAGAGATATATGTGAGTCTCAGCGCCGCCATCATTGGGGCCTGGTACCTTCCAGTACCCGGTGGGTACCTTGCGATATGGCAGGCCGGTGACCACCTCTGATAGGAATATGCTGCGATCTACAAGCACTGTTGGTTCCATGATGTACTGCCACGGAGCTGTAGCTTGCCGGTCCATTGCCTGGAAAGCGTGACGTAAAGCGGGTGGCGAGGGGAAGTCGAAGATGAAGGCGTCTATGGGAGGGTATATTCCGACGTTGGGTCGGATCCTGAAAATAAGCATTCGTTTGTGGCTGATATTTCCTCCCAGAGAGAAAGACTCGTTGCCGAGTGTGCGTATAAGCCGGGTGTTGGCGGCCCAGTCGTCCCACGGTATCACTTGTTGGAAGGTCCTCCCGGTGCACAGGTCCACCAAAGTCCCCGCATGAACGAAAAGACAGAATGTCGTGCTATGGGACCAGGTGATGCGGGATCTCCGATAGCCGTAGTCTTCGCCATTCTCGTCCAGTACGTCTTCATCGAGAGCGGGTGAAAAGGATTCTTGTGAAATGCAGGCGCTGGGCATGCTCGGGGAGTGCAGAACCCTGAACTGAAAGCCAATCATTCGTAGAGCCGGATCTTCTACGAATGACAAGCCTTCGCTTGACCTTTGAGTGTTACACGCGTCTGCTACAGAATCAAGTTCCCTGTAGATGGCACCAATTGCAAGCTTCGGTAACTGGAATGTCGTCAAGTGCGGAGTGTGGTGGTAGGTATTTCTTCCGGGTATTCTGTGCCTGCAATCGAAAACATACAGAGCCGCCTCTCTTCCTCGGACATATGCATTGCCTGTAGTTCCCACCATCGGGACCATGATCATATAGTTGTTGAGAAATTCGAAAGTGGTCACTCCAATGGTCTGAGTCGTCACCGTCACAGCAGAGATGTGATATGCATTCTGCGTGTAGTAGTTAGCTAAGTGGAGCGTTTGCCGTAATAACACGGGCCACAGACGTACCAAGCGCAATATAGAAGATCTCCAGTCCCAGACATATAATTCCGTGATGGCTTGCCTGGACGCCTCTTCACCGATTACCATAACAGCTAAGAGGTCCCCGTTGACAGAGATCCTGTGCTGCGACCAATCAAGAGTCGCATGCTGAACCAATATGGCAGGGTCAACTGCAGCTGGGTGGTGTTCACCTGTGCTCAGAGTCGACAATGTCACCGTGAAGCCAGTATTGGAACCCTCCGCATTATATCTAGGATAAGTTTGCGTTAACAGATGTGAGTCAGACTCGCTTACATAACAAGAAACAGTTCTACGCACCGCTTTCGGGTCAGGGCGACCAAGTCTTGCCTAGGGCACATTGAAATTTCAGTCACATCATCGGGGTTGATACCAATACTCCAGTGCTCCGGATAATCTTTATGAAATCCAGGCTGTAGCTGATAAAATAATAGCGAGTTTACGCCCGAGCAGACCATGAGGTTACCAGAAAAGCCAAGAAAAGTTTCGCTGTCGTGAGGAAGTTGCAGTTCCGTCGATAGTAACTGATACGACTTCCAGTGGGACTCGCGACGTTCCAAACAGGTCAATGAACGGAGGATGTCCTGCTCGCCAAGGGAATCGGCTGCTATCATACCAGATAGGAATAATTGAAGCTTGTATTGCAAAGTTGGGGTTGAGTCGACGAGAGTCTTTGTACGATGATCCACCTAGGTGCGGTGTTGGGTGGTTATGCCATTATAATTGCCGAGAGACTGCTTACTAGTCGGCAGCGCACCATGTCGACGGGGGGTAGCAAGCCCAACAGCTCAATTGTGATCTCGTTCGGCAGAGAGCCTATAGCGGAAGGTGCAATAGTGTCCATGCTTGAAGGATACCCAGACGGACGAACGATCTGTCGTAGCGAACGTTGAATACAACTCGTGGCATTCCCCAAACGTTTTAACTCTTACCTACGTCTGGCACGCACACTTGTCTGAACAATACGCGACAGTCTCTTCAAGCCCCCGCCCAGAAGCGCAGCCTGAGATGCACAGCGTCTGTGATCGTGAATGTATCGATGAACGGGTAAGAGAAGGGTAGCATCGACATCGAATTCGAACTGATCGATTGATCTAACTCAAATGCCGCAAGGTTGAGCGCATTGAAATGTAAAATGAAGTTCATATATACGAGTAAGAATGAACGCGAAGAAAAGGAGGAACAGGAAAAGATGCTAGTATATAGGAGAAAACTCTCCAGGCTTTTCTAGAGTAAAGGACTTGCTAGTATGCTGAGAACAATGCGAGCGAGACAAGAGATCCAGGACCGCGTAGTAGACCGAGAAAGCGAAAATGCAATGAGCCGAGGTGCGAGTGGTTAGGCAGTAAGAAGCATGCGACGGAACGGCAGGGGCGTCAGAGAGAGCGGCGATGGGGCGTGAACTTCTCCTTGAGACGGTCAAGAAGACTGCGGCGCTTGCGAGTAGCGTTGTCGCAGCTAGGAAAATCCCAGTCGCCGTGGCCGTCCTCGCCAGAAGCTGTGCGAGAGGTCCCTGGGATATCAGTGGCAAAAGGCTTGTCGATGAGAAAGTTGTCGGCGACGGTGCATGGGAATGGTGGAGACGTGGGTGAGCCAAGTGGTATATCCTCGAAGGTGCGAGTGCAGGAGACGATGATAGCAGCAATGTCGTCCTCGGGAGAGGGAGTACGGAGAATGTCTGAGTCATAAGAGGTATTATTGCCAGATTCAGAATCTGTAGACTCAGTTGGAGACGGAGAAGAAGGTGCGGTTGAGTAGTTTTCAATCAGAGAGGAAGGAGGGTCGCGATTGGCTTCGGGAGCGGATGAATGAGCGGCAGCAGGGATAGGAGAGAATGCAAGAACGTCAGAGACGAAGCTGAATCCAGGGAAGGGATCTTCGTCGCCCCACATGTCAATACCGTCGCTGTAGGGGCAGTCATCCTCAACGGGAATGAGCTCTTCGTCTTCGTCGTCGGTGGACATCAAACCAGGACAAAGCAGCTTGCCAGCAGCAAGTGCAACCCAGTCGCTGCAATAGCGTGTCAATACGAATATATGGATGTACA
This sequence comes from Phanerochaete carnosa HHB-10118-sp, assembly GCF_000300595.1. Classification (NCBI taxonomy): domain Eukaryota; kingdom Fungi; phylum Basidiomycota; class Agaricomycetes; order Polyporales; family Phanerochaetaceae; genus Phanerochaete; species Phanerochaete carnosa. The sequence goes on along the minus strand of NW_006767633.1, from coordinate 1,426,281 downwards.
GTCTTCGTGCCCACATGTCAGCGAAGAAAGCGTGATTCTTCAGAGTTGTAAGAGTGGGGCGGGTGGCCTCGTCAGCTTCGAAAATCTCAGCGACACTTTGATTAGCAAGCGAAAGATACCAATAAGAAGAGATCTTACCGAGGACAAGAACGTGTACAAGTCCTCAGACATCTCGTCTTCGCCAATCCAGTCCTCGAGACAGGTGCTCGCCATGAAGACTTGTAGCTGCTGAACCGAGGTAAACTGATCCGGATCGAACAGTCGCTGCAATCAGAAACAGTCAGACACCAGCCGGGTCGTCTAATAGAAACACTTACACGACCAACCGCCATCTCGAACAAAACGGCACCGTACGCCCAGACGTCGGACGCGAACGAGAAAGCGTCGCCGCGCCAGATCTCGCGCGCGACGTATTCTATGGTTCCACAAAACTGCCTGCACGCCTCCTCGTCGGAAGCGAACGTAGCGAGGCCAAAATCGCCGACGACGAGGTGGCAGTTCTTGTTGAGGAAAAGATTGGCGGGCTTCAGATCGCGGTGCACGACTCCGCGAGCGTGGATGCTTTCAAGGCAGAGCAACTAGAATAGAATTAGCCAAGGAACGATGAAAAATAATAGTACGTACAAGCTGTGCAGCGAAGAACTTCAGGAGAGGCTCGGGTGGGCATCCCATGCTCTCGAGGAAGTCTTCGAAATTACCTCCGTGGCAAAAGCGCTGCGCACTCTGGTCAGCTCTAGTAAAGGCACAGCGAGGACAAGACCCACTGTGACGATGTAAAAGTATGCGCCATCGTGGAAACTTGCGAGCAAGTCCAGCACGCCGTTCTAGCCTGCTACCGCGCGCAGCGTGTCCTGCTCGCGCAAGACCTGGATCTCGGTGCTGATGACCTTCGCTTTCTGGATAGACTTGATTGCGACCTGCAAACCAGTCTTGCGATGGCGCGCAAGATGGACTGCACCCCATGCACCCGAGCCGATGTATCCATCCTCGACGAAGTCGTAGATGTTGAGACTGCGCTTTGAGCGCACAGGGGCGGCAAGCTCCAGAGTAGGCGGAAGGGGAAAGTCGTTAGTGTCAATATTGGCCGGGACAATAGAGAAGGATTCTGGAAGTGAGATAGTCGAGAAGGAAAGATCGGTATTAGGCGCAATATCGACAGCTACATCTTCGATACGACAGAATTCGAGGAGAGGTGCTGGTGTAGGTGCGCTTGTGAGGACTTCGCCTTCAAACTCGTGCTTGAGCTCAGTCTGTGCGACGACTTGCTCCAATCGGATAGCGCCGATGAGGACACAGGCCACACGCTGCGGCATGTCAGAGACAGTGATGAGCCAATTATACTACTACGTACCGTCTCCCGGTAGACTTTGGGAGCCGCCTCGAGCTTGAGATCGGCCTTGATTGAGAGCACTTGAGGGTGATGCGTGGCCTCAGCGAGAAAGTCGATATAGTGCGTCTCCATAGTCTTCATGGTTGCCTGAATCCACGGTAAGCCAGAGCCCTGCAAATCAAATAGAGAACAACGTACCAGCCGCACGAAAGGGGCCGGCTCGGATTTCGCCTCTTCAGCGACGACTTCGTCCTGCTGGGAAGGCGGGGACACTCCCGGCGCAAGTTTGGCCTTCGGCTGCTGAGGCTTCGCCTAAACACCCAGTTAGCTGACTCCACAAAAGACGCCAATCGGGTTACCCACTTCAGCCATAGCGATGGTCTTTCTCTTCTTTAATCGTAGGGCAGTCTTGAAACGTCTGAGAGCGGTGAGTAGAGTCATGGCCGGAGGTCGAATATACTTGAAGTGAGCTTGAAGGATGAGTGGGGAGAGGAGACTCAACGAGGCTTGCAACTCGCTTGGAGCAAAATTTAAATCTACGCGGGCTGTCCGTCAGCTCTGGCTGACAAGGACGGCGGCGGATTGCAGGCTAACGGTCCCAATTGCGACCGGACGGCACCGCAAGCCTCGAGTGGCTAGCATCCCCAGGCCTTCTTGGCCTGGTGGCTGTGAAGACCTAATTGAAATAAAAATCAAGACAGCTTTCGCGAATGCTACGCCGGAGTGGCTTTTGTGTGATTGGGGAGGCAGCTCTTTGGGCTCACAAGAGCTGTACCCGTGATTGCCCCACTGCAAGCACAGTGCGATCGCTCATGTACTGAAATCGTGGTGGGAAAGCCCATACGGAAACCGGTGACAAGTGGACGTGAAATATCGCAAGATCGCAGCTTCGTCGCATCTTGAGCGCTGAGCTACGACAGGCACCAAACGCTACAAGGGTGCTCAAAAATAGCATGGTTGCTCAGGCTCGGCAAACAATCCAATCCTAGGACAAATGGTGACGTGAAGTGGATATATCGGTCTAACCGAGAACAGTTAGCAAACGAACGCAAAAAAGGATAGGAGTAGACTACACCTAATGCTCGGGTTCTTCAGAAGGCACATCTTCTTCTGCCTCGAAAGCGCAACAGAATGCGTCCTTGCTGAGGAGAACAAGCCCTTTGCCATCCGGCGACCATCTGACGTCCTTCGCGTTGAAGTTCTCTGCAAAGAATCTGCAATCAACTAAATCAACGGACAAGAGATGGAAGCCACCTACGTGCCGGGATGCCAACGCACTCGGCGATTTCCTGCACTTCCTCGCCGCTGTTCTCGTCCCACACCACAGACTCGTCTCTCCACAAATACATGCTCTCGCAGCCACAACATAGAGCTACAGCCCCAGACTTGACGGGGTTCCACGCTGCGCTCTGGACCGGTTGGTTGTGTATCAGCACACTGCGGAGTTTTGGGGCGCTGCGGCTGCTATCGTGCGACTGGGCGTCCTGGGGTGTGGGGAAGGAGAATATGTGGGCGACGTTCAACATCGATTCAAAGCGGGCGAGAAGCAGACTCCCAGAGATGTTGAAGGATAGTTGTACAACTCCAGACTTGGGGTAAGCTTTGGAGAGTTCGGGGCGTGTGATTGCGAGTGTCCAGGGCGGCCGAACGCGCTCGTCTAAGTCAAATTATGGGCACGTCGCAAGATGCAAGTGTGTCGGAGACGCTTACATGGGATGAAGCCATGTCTTTGCGTCGCGTCAATCCAATTCGCTGGCTCTCGCCAGACATTCTACAACGCTCACTGAGCACAGACACCTAGAAAGTAGGAAAGCTCGATTTACAACTCCGGATGGTACTCGCGACTGTAATTCCAGTACAGCAACCGGACCCCACGTCAAACTTTCCAAAACATGGATCTAGCCTCCTTATCAGCTGGATACGTTGACAGTGTGGACTTCAGTTTACCTTGTCATCCCATCCCGCGACGACTAGGTAAGTTCCAGACGGGTGCCACGCGACTGATCTGATACCAAGGCCTCTGTCGGGCTCTGGAGAGAACGTGCCTAGGAGATCTCCTGCGACGGTGACGATGTAGATCTTGTACTAAGCGGGAAGGCTCAACCAGCGTATCAGCAATTGCTGCAAGGTACGAACCTCCAAGGGTCCTTCCCATACTGCCAGTACGTTACCAGCTGGCGATAGGGATACTGACGCGAGAGAAGATGAAGGAAGAGGGAAGTGCTGAGGTCACGGTGAGCATGACCCGCCTGCAGAAAATCGGAGATATTGGCGCACCCGAACTAAGCGATATGACTGTGACGTGTCATACACTCCGAGTGTATCTCTAGATTTGTGCCGCTCTCCAAGTATGAAATACTTGCCGTTGCGGCTGAAGGCATAACCTACCCATCTCGTTCACTCGACCCTTTACACATGCAGGATGCCAGGCCTTACCTCTGTCAGGATGTATTGGGAACTGTATATGGGACGCGGTACCCGTGGAAAGCGACCATATTGTTACCCTGAGCTGTGCATTCAGTCAATCGTATATCTTGAATCAGATCTGTGTGGAACTTACACCCCATTCTGAGAAGCACAGTATTGATCGTCCATCCGGTGCCCACTCCACCTTAGCAAGCCCTTCGGCACCGCAGTCAATGCGCGCATTCCACGCCTCGTCCCTTAGCTTGAAAACTTCGACGACGCCGATCTTCGTGCAGGCAGTCAGGACGTATTCCGAATCGCACGACCATCCAGCATGCGTGATCCATGCATTGGCAATTTCGGCGCGGGACGGAGCCTTGTGCTGTAACTGAGAGGCACCTAGCTGCACCACAGGTGCCTCAAATGACTCGCCAATCTGCCATGTCCGCTGAACCTGGAAGGAGTCAGATCGACGGATGACCACCCGGTCTTGCACTGCGGTGAGGATGAAGTGCGTTCCGGGACTGAAAGCAACCAGCCCGGCTGTCTGTTTATAGATTTCTGTGAAGTCCATACTACATGGAACTTTGTAAGACTCCTGAAGGTCTCAAGCGTGCAGGGATTGAATGTGCCGAAACTTACTGATGAAAGTTGCTGCAAAGGGTCTCGCGACGCGACAATATGCGTTCGGGTATCAAAAATTTAACCCTTCGACTAGTCATAAATATTTAGCTAAGTTATGCGGTAAACTTTTGGTAAGCTATCTCAAGGGCGTCTATTATGCCAATACAATCGTATTCTTTACTTTTCGTTTATAATTACGTTACTGGTGTAGCTCCGCTGGCAAACACACCCCAAGGAGCATTATACAACATCTGCGTATTGAGGCGACTAGGATAGTAGAGCGTGCGCCTTATGCTTCAAGTATTTTCCTGCCATCTGTCAGCTCGCATCAGGGCTTTGCGCTCACCAATCTACCAAAACACCTGCTGTGCCATGGCCGACGCCACCTAGCGCCACATCGACTTTCATGTGCTTTCACGCGTATGCTTGATTTCTTGTGCTGCTCTGAGCAACACGCATGGACAGTCTGTATCAACCAATGCACACACACGACACTTAAGCGTGCCTGGCAATCATGATTGTGTAGATAGCAGCACATTTCTCCTCATCACTCAAAAGATATGAGACTGAGCGTACATCACACTTGTCTAGACTCACAAGCGTCATATGTGGGCGAGTACTATTTAGTTGCCGCGAACGCTTTACGCCCGGCCCGCTGATCACCAGCGCCGAGTCCCGACGCCTGGCATAGCGCGCACTGCGTGATGAATGGCGACAGAAGCGTCAGTGATGGCAAACAGGTGCGATAATGCGGTTCGATTGTGCGACATCTCTCGATGCATTGGCTTTGCTCCCCTCCCTCAACACCCAACGCTGCCGCGCGTGCGCAAGGTCAAGCAGCAACACGGCGGCACGCCGTCGCAACACGCATCATATCAGATGACCATAGCAGTGTGCTCAGTAAGCAACTGTGGGAATTGACGTCCTTCGGTGAGTTGTTGATGCATTCGGCAGGATTTATGTTATATTTTGCGAGCTAATGGAGGTTTGCTGGCTGCAGCACGCTGGACATGAGCATGCGCCATGCTCACTGTATGATGCAAGTTTATATCACAGCAGTACTTTGCCAGTGCTAATTCCAGGACAGCTGGCATGAACGCGGTCGGCGATGTACCAACGGCCAGCACGCTCCGAGTAGGCGCCGAGATATGGCGGGATAAGAGACCGCCTTAGGCTGGGAATGCCTTATCTCACGAGAAATGGCATCTGGGACATATCAGTTACCCCGAACCCACACAGGGGCTACAGTGCTCGTGCTTCAAGCCCGCAATCCGTCTCCAGAATGGCGAACGTCCTCCAGGTCAAACGCGTAAAGGCGGACTCCCCTGCTATGCTCCCTTTGCACCAGGACTCCGACCTAGCTTGCCCATCCAGCCGTCGCCGCAGCCGCAGACCGCTTTTTCTCACCGCCTTCGTTGCGATAACGCTCCTCTACGCGGCATCGCAGCGGACATGGCTCAGGGAGCACGACGCCGAGTCGCGTTTGACTGTGAACCACGCGTGTGCGGGTCGGTCGTGTGCACGCAACCCGGCGTGGCTCGTCAAGGCGAAGCACGGCGCCGTCGCGAGCGAGAACGAGTTGTGCTCGAACGTGGGCGTTGATACGCTCAAGAAGGGTGGAAACGCAGTGGATGCGGCGGTTAGCACTACGCTATGCATCGGTGTCGTGAACATGTTCTCGTACGTTACTCTACCCTATCTCTGTGTGCTGTTGGGCTCATAGGATACAGGTCCGGCCTCGGTGGTGGGGGTTTTATGACTGTGCGACTGCCACCATCCATGGTGAACTCGACATCCAACTCTTCTGAAGTATATACCATCGACTTCCGCGAAACCGCTCCCGCTGCTGCTTACGAGACAATGTACATCGGAAAACCGGACGCCGCTCGTTTTGGCGGACTGGCCGTGGGCGTCCCGGGAGAGCTGCGGGGCCTTGAGAAAGCGCACGAACTCTGGGGCTCCGTGCCGTGGGCGGACCTTGTCGCCCCGGCTATGGAGCTTGCCAAGGGTTGGCGGGTACAGAAGGAGCTAGAGAGAAGGATAGAGGTGCGTATTTGCAGAACTTCGCTTTACATAACGGCGCTCACGAACTTCTATCATAGATATTCTCGCGGGTCATGCTCAACTATGATGACTGGAAGGCTATCTTCGCCCCAGAGGGCTGCCTGCTACGCGAAGGCGACATCATCCGCCGTACTGCGCTCTCCCACACGCTGGAATGCATCGCCAAAGAAGGCCCAGACGTGTTCTACAAGGGCCCCATCGCGGAAGCACTGCTCAAGAAGATCCGTGAGACCGGTGGCATCATGGCCCAAGAGGACTTTGACAATTACAAGGTCCATGTTCGTCCTGCACTCAAAGGAATGTACCGCGGGCGCACGATTTACACTACGCACGCACCGACATCGGGGGCCGTTCTATTGCACATGTTCAACCTCGCGGAGATGTTTGAAGACTTTGTTGACAGTGGTCGCACGCCATTGAATGTCCACCGGCTGGTCGAAATCATGAAGTGTGAGTGCACCGTCGGAGTTTAGAACGACTACTGACAGATATGCTAGTCGGTTTTGCTGCCAGGACTCGGCTGGCTGACCCTGACTTCCTGAGCACCAAGGAAATCATCACGATCGACCGTATTCCGACAAAGGAGTTTGCGGAGAAAATTTTCGCGAATATTACCGATGAGCATACGCACACTCCAGAGTACTATCAGCCGGTCTACGACGTGCCTATTGACCACGGGACGGTGAGTTGACGTTTTCCCCACTTGCAGCAGTGGCTGAGGCAAACTCCGCAGAGCCATTCGTCGATCGTCGACAAGAACGGCATGGCCGTGGCGATCACGTCGACAGTAAATCTAATTTTTGGCTCGCAGGTGCTTGACTCCGAGACAGGCGTTCTTCTGAATGACGAAGTACGTGCTCGTTCCATCATCTGACAGCGCCAGCTTACCCGCCCTAGCTTGACGACTTCTCAATTCCCGGTACACCAAACGCCTTCGGGCTCTTCCCCTCTCCCTGTACGTCGCCTCCCTCCTCGCTTCCTCCCCACTAACAAGGAAAACACAGACAACTACCCCCAACCAGGCAAACGCCCGCTTTCGTCGACGGCGCCGACAATCATCGAGGACAGCGACGGCGCGCTCTGGGCCGTCATCGGCGGCTCCGGCGGCTCGCGCATTTTCCCGGCCCTCTTCCAGACGCTCATGAACCTCGACTGGGGTCTCGACGCGAGCGGCGCGGTCGAGTTCGGGCGCGTGCACGATCAGCTGTTCCCCGCGGTCGTCGACGTGGACAACGTGTACCCGGCGGCGCTCCTCGACGGCCTCCGCGCGCGCGGGCACAACGTGAGCGTCGCGGATGTGAACCGTATCGCGGCGGTCGTGCAGCTGGTGACGCAGGAGAGCGGGACGCTGTATGGTGCGTACCTCGTCACTCGTGTATTCTGATCTTGTGCTTATCCTTGGCTTTCGTCGACAGCTGCGAGTGATTCGAGGAAGCGTGGCAAGGCTGCTGGGTATTGATCACGATGTCGCTCAATGTAGAAGATTGTTCACTAGCCTGACATGACTCTGGGCCACGCGTGTAGATCTTATTCATGTCATTTCCAAATCGTTGAACACAGCAAGAAGTCGTTCATTACAAATCGGAAGAAGCTGGGTCCCTGTGCTAAGGCACAGATGGTGACAGGTGTGAGGGAATAGCAAGAACTCTAAGGCCGACAGATTATGTTGCTGAGATGTTGGTGTGAAAGATGTGAAGAGATCGGCACGAGTGGATGCAAATTCTGGCCATCTCGCAGAGTCGAAGAGGCTGCGCGTCGTATCTTGAGCCCGAGCAAAGATTCTTGAGACTAAGCGAGTATCGGGGAGAAGATTCCACGTACTGGCGGACTTCGCGCGTTGGGCCGATTTGGCGGCACGCTTCAGCCTTGCGAGGCTGGCGGAGAGTGCCACTGGTTTGTAGCGCTACTGCGTAAGGACGGTGCGTGGAGGGCAGCGACAATGACACACGCTGAATGCGCCTGCATCCCTCGGAGCGCGGTGGTACGGCTAGCTTTGTATAAATATTAGAGTCCTCGCATGGCTTCAGCCAGGTCTCCGACCGGCATATGAGTTTCCGTAGACACAGCGACGTCGCGTAACGTCGGACTCTACAAGATGTTTCGCGTCAAGCACTCGACGAATAGTACAGCGTCTTCACACACCGTCACCCATGCAGCCTGTACATCCGCCATTCGCATGTTGAGCTCGGCAGTAAGCTGCTCAAGCTGTGCCTTGACACCTCGTCCCTTGATGCCCTTGACCCTTTTCTCGACGGCGAGACTCGCCTGCGCTTTGCGCTTGTCGTCGTGCAGGGTGCGCTTTCGCTGCTTGGCCCCTTTCGCTGCCTTTGCTGCCATGTCTCTCTCGTCGTGTGCTCTACCGCGGTGGTCGTGTGCCCTGTGGTTGATGAGCTCACGCTCGAGCACACATCTAAGATTAAGGGGGCGAGCGTGACCGGGTCAACAACGTCGACGATAGCTTGGGCGGGCGCCTCTTTGAAAATTGATTGCGGTGCCGTGGATCGGGATCAGATCGGTGCTGGATCGGGCGGACACGTCGGCGGCGGCCTACGGGCGCCAGCTGTGCACCCCAAGTTGCTCTCGTGCTCGCCTTCTCTGCCTCGCCCTCGCATGTCCGCTGCGCGGCCGTGCCTTTTCTTGCTCTAGACTACACCATTTTGCCGCTAGAGACATTCTGAATATTTTTGCGCCATGACGGCGGTCGATTGGGATCTCTTGTCCTCGTATGCGGGCCTGCTTTCCCTTGCCGTGTTCTCCATCTACACCGGGTCATTTGGGTCTCTGCCGGTGCGTCTCCTAGAATTTGCAGATCGGATTGTGGGATTGAGAAGAACATCTAGTCTTCAAAGTCGAAAGACGGCAAGAAAGGGGACGAGGTAGAAGAAGACGAGGAGCAACCAGAACGGCTCTCATCGGAAGACGCTTGGCTCTTCCCGGTTGTACGTCGCCCTTCGCCTCCGAGGTGCTCACCTCATCCAGCGGCCCCCAGATCGGATCCGTCCTCCTCTTCAGCCTCTATGTCATCGTCAAGTACTTTGGGCGCGAGTGGATAAACTGGATCCTGCAGTGGTACTTCACCATCGCCGGCGTGGGGAGCGGGAGCAAGGTGTGTGGCCTCCAGCCTCTGCCGATAACGCATCTAAATATCCAGGAATCAGGCTCTCATATCTCTCGTGCGCTGGCTCGTGGGTCCGACCCGCTGGAGACAGTACGAGACCGTCAAGATAAGCATATCAAGGGAATCAAAAGGCATGGCACGCCCCTTCCCCGTATCTCGCCCCGTCACGCTGACCCTTGACGCAGAGCTGTTGGCATGGTCGCTCCGGACGCCTTCGATTTATATAATCCCATTAGGAGCGCTTCCATCGCTCATATATACCTTCGGACCCAGCGAATCCCGCAAGTCCGCACTGCTCACGGACGTCCTCGCGCTCTCCTTTTCGTACAATGCACTGTGCTTCCTCACGCTCGACTCATTCAAGACAGGGTGCATCCTGCTATCAGGGCTATTCCTGTATGATGTCTGGTGGGTCTTCGGTACAGAAGTGGTGAGTCTCTGCTACCAGGAGCATCTCCCGGACTCTGTTCAAGGATAAACGCGCTCGTCATGCAGATGGTCAAGGTAGCGACAAACCTCGACATCCCGATCAAGCTTCTCTGGCCCAAGTCGCTCGTATTTTCGACCGAACGCGGCTTCACCATGCTCGGTCTCGGCGACATCGTGGTCCCAGGGATGTTCGTCGCGCTAGCGCTGCGTTACGACCAGCACCGCGCGTCGCAGTGCGGGCAGCACGTGAGCTACAGTAAGCCGTACTTCTACGCTGCGCTCTCTGCGTACCTCGCGGGCCTAGGCATGACCATGATAGTCATGCATGTCTTTAAAGCCGCACAGCCGGCGCTTCTCTATCTGAGGTAAGTAAATCTCCCGCTTCGTCGCGCGCTGTCAAATGACGGACTGACGCGGTACCCCCAGCCCGGCCTGCATCCTGTCCTTCCTCATGACCGCGCTCGTGCGCGGCGAGCTCGCGGACGCGTGGGGTTGGAACGACCAGGTAGAAGAGGCCGATGCGCACAGCCAGCGGCCGTCGAACGTGTCCACGCCGCAGGCCGTGTCGCGCGCAAACTCGTCTGCGAATGGGAATAATCTCACGCTGACGAGTGCGGGCAAGAAGGCCGAGAAGGCCGAGGGCTCATAACACGCCGTGCCACGGCAGCCACGCTCTTACTATTTCTTCAGGATATATTGTGCTATCGTATTTGTAGGTAATATACACGCGGGAATGCATGCCTGCTTTAGACGTTACGGTAGTACTGCTCGTGTGTGTATCAGGGAAGAGGACTGCGCTGGTGCGCAACAGCCTCGACGGTCCTCACTGCGGCGGTGCGCGCGCGAGCCGTATAAATCCACCGCAGAAGGCATCCTGCAGAAACAATCCTTGCGAGGCCCCCTCTGGGAGGGACGCACCGGGCCAGCACTGAGGGTGATCAATGCCAGACGCATTTCTGTGCGCGGCACGGCTCGAGCGCGCCAGTCGGCGTGGCTGGGCGCGGCACAGACGTCGGGCGCTGCTCGTCTTCAGTCCGGAGCTCTTTGCGTCCAGCGCGGGTGGTACATAAACTGCAGCTGCCCCGCCCTCTCCCGATGGGAGGCCCGTCTCCCTCCGTTTCTCCGTCAGTCTCCTCGTTTCCGCTGTGCGTCGCGCGCATAGGCGTTCTGGCACAACGGTTACCCCCAGGACTTTGGCGGCGAGCCGGGCTCAATGCGATAAGCAAAAGCTATAATTGAGCTCCTTCAGAGCGCCGCGTTATCTCTGTGCGTACACCCGGAGCAGACTAGACGTGTCTCACATATTCTGCGCGGGTGAGCCACCGTCGGCAGAGTCTCAAGAACAAAATTGTATGGCATGTCTATTCCAGACACAATAGTGCATTTTACTCGCTACCAATGCGAGGAACCAAAAGGCAACGCGGCCGGAAGATAGTAGCATCGTCTGCGAGCACCACAAGGTTTGCCACTGCCGATAGCTCTAGTCTTGGCACAAGAAGAGTAGTCGAAAAAAAATACCCTGAGAGCTGCGTTCGTCGCGGCACGCCCGAGCGCAAAAGAACGAGGATTGGCCTCTCTCGAGTCCTCCGTGACACCCGTCGTTCAGCCGCATCAACCAGGCACATTCATGGAGCCACTAGCGCACCCCGCAACCGATCGACTGCAGGCCCTCGCTTCCCTTTCTTTCGCCGCGACAGTTCTCAATCGATGAGCACGGCGCCACTGCCGAGGCCCACCGGCCTGTCGATGGCGCGTTCTGATGTTTCGACCGTCCGTGCTCGATGTGGTTCTCATGTCGATGCAGAGTCCCATGCTTCGGACCCGGCCAAGGCAGTCGTGTGCCACTGCTGGGTGGTGAGCCACCGTGGTGCGATTGCCGCCGTCATCCGCAGAGGCGGACGGCAGACGGGGAGCGGGACGGTGGGGCCGAGACTGGAGGAGCACAACGGCGTTCGGCACATTGCCCGCTCTTCCATGTGCTCGGAAATGCACAGGAAAAACCGCCTGCGTGAAACTTGAGACTGAAGTACTGAGGCATTGCACTCGAAAGTGCCGTTGGAACAGGTTGGAACGCGCGCTGGTATGGGAGCCATGGTGCACCTCTGGACCATGGTGGAGGAATTTGCATCTGGTGGAGATTGGATATCGAAAGCTTTGACGCGGCGTCCCGGACTCGGACGTCGCCCGGAGTCGTACTTGGCCTGCCCAGCTTGCCGCTGCGTACGACGCAGAACTTGCAACCCTGCGTTCGCGTTCGCGGAGTGGCAGCGCAACGAGTGCAGATCTGCGCAAAGCGAAACCGTAAATCATGCTATAATAACACACCTCTGACAGTGCGGGGACGCAAGGCAGCGAGCCTGCGTGTCGGCGCTCGCTGGTAGGCGTACGTCACCTCTTGTGCACGGAGTACGGACGTCCGAGGTTCTGGCCATACCCGGTACGATCAACCCTAAAGGAGGGCTGCATCCCAACCGGCGTCCCTATAGATGGGATAGTGTACATGTCCCGCGAGATCGATCGTGTGTGCGCAGCTTCCATCCCTGCAGTGAGAAGCCTGGAGTGCTCCATGGACTGCTCGACGCGGGAGTAGGTCTGTGGCGTTACGCACCATGAAATGCTCGCGGACCAACTGAACAGCGAGTCCTTGCAGAGCCTGCACAGTCCAGGTGTGTCGTCCGCGCTGCGGGCGGGCAGTGTATCGGATCGAGATCGAACGTGCGACGTCGGCCTTCTGATGATCTTGGGCGGTGCAATCTATTGCGTTGAGAAGCGCGAAGCCAGGGTGACTCGCCGAGGGTGCCGTACGCGGCGGCTTCTGCAGCACATTTGCAAGATCGCGGGGGTCGAGTCCTGGGAGGTGCGAATCCTGAGTGCGGAGTAGGACCTGCGACGTGATTCAGTGGCCAGTGTTCGCGTGAGTGCAGGAGGAGGAGCGCAAACCTCAGGAACGTCACCGCTGTGGGAAGCACCCAACGGGACCATTCAATGAACAGCTTGACAGGCAAGGCACTCAACGTACGCACACTATGCCTGGAAGGCGCTTGTGTATGGGGGGTAGAGAAGCAGACCATGCGCAATGGCTGGGAGAACGGTTGGTGCGGCCGCAGGGCCACCATACTGCGTTAGGCAGGTTCGGAACAGAACTTGCTGCTGGCAGATTCTCTGGTTGTAAGGAATGACAAAACCAGTTACCTCGTGCCATGGTCATCACAGCACGCCGGACGCCACCCGGGATTTTAGGGACCAGTGCAGTCTTGGGCGTCCTCGTACGCAGAGTGTGGGAACGTCTGGGGTGCAGCCGTAGAAAAGGGTGTCATATGCCTGATGCTGGCCCAGTGCAGTGCCGAGGCCCAGGCCAAGTCGTGTCATGCAGTGCAACGGTCGTCAGCAAGGGACTGTCTGGCTCGCAGGGCCGCAGGCAGCTAGACTGGCTTGCAGCTTCGACAGCGAATTCCTCGGAAAGCGGTGGGTGTGAACAATGATGGGATGTCGCGGACAATATGGGTCTGGAGACAGGTTTGACGCCATGCTCCGTCCGGTGCCCTGCGGGGGACGATTCTTCGCATCATGTAACGGCATGCTGGAGCACAAGAGGAGAATGCGACGAGCAGCGTTGGCCCGTTGGCCACATCGCGTGGACGGGCCGCAGAAACAGGACGAGAAGGCGAGAGCTGGCCACTCAATCGACTCTGACGCGAACTCTGGGCTGTAAAGAGCGCGCAGAAGCAGGGAAGCCAGGGGAGATCAACATGAGTCTGGTGTATGGGCGGGAGAACGCGCACCTGTTTTGCCGGATTGGCTGCTGAGCTGGGGCTTCTGGCAAGTGCGAATGGCGTCGGAGAACAGATCTTGGGCAAAGCCTGAGCGTAGTCACGCGGTGCGACACCCTATTATGCCTGCGGGTCTAGGGAGGTGATGGTGAACGCATGGAATTGCACCAGTGAATCCGGATGCAACAGAGCAACGGCTCGTCTTGGCGCTGCGGAACAGAAGAGGCAGGTGCGTTGATGATTGCAGAGATGTAAGGAGGCTGGCTTGCAGGCCCTGCAGCTCTTTGACTGATGCGGGGCTGCCGCAGGAGGGACAAGAAAGGGATGAGAAAGCGTCCGAGATGATGGGGCTAGACGACGAGGAGCCCAAGAAGCTGTCCACACCGGGGTCCGTTGACAGAACGCTGTGAGAGGCTGGTGCAGGAATGAGTTAGGGCTCAGTGCATCCACAAGTTCAGGACGAGCGTGAACTTTGCCGCGGCGGCAGGACTTGCTGTGGTAAACTGAAACACATCGCTTCGAACAAGCCGCCCCCATGTGAAATCCCGATAATATTGCTCTGATCGCAGGGCCCCTGTCGTAAAGCGTTTGACGTCGACGGTTCGGGGGATGTGCACAGGGCGAACAGGGTCGTCCCCCGACGTCAGTGCAGCCTCCGCCATCGCATCTCCTGGGCGATCTGGGGAAGCAGCGAGGCAAACAGGGAACAGCGTTCGCGCGGGAGAACAGCAGGTGTGCGGCTGCGGCGGGTGCGCTCCAGCGCGACGTCTTCTGGCGAGGAAATAATCTCGAGAGGTCGCGCTCAAGGCACGGGTGGAATCGTCGGCAACTCACTAGCTATGAGACCTTGAGACCATTCTTGGGAATTCCAATATTTGATCCCGATCCCTGAATCTCCCGGTTTGGATGGTTCACCAGAAATTTTGGAGGGGTAAATGAATATTACCTCCAAAGGGCTCCGAATACGGACCGCAGGTCTCCTTGACCGTCGCCGCCTTGCAGCTAGCTGCACGCAGACACAGACACTCCCCTCTGCTGGCGAGCTGTGTTTCACGACCCACGCTCAGATTCACCGCTCGGACACTTTGCTTCCTCGCCACTCTCTTCCCGCCCTACCATTTCTACCTCGAGTCAAAGCGGTCACTTGCCCGCTGCTCAAGTCGCCGTAAGACGTGAGTGATCACACGCAAACTGCCCGCCTCGCCATTCGCTGATCCTCGTCCGGCAGTCAACAAGCCACTTCATGGAGTCTTCTACCTCCTCGACGAGGGCTTTCGTCGAGACTGCGTCTCGCACTTGGTCGCCTCCTGGCCGCCCTACCGTAAATACTTCTGCAGTGTCTCACAATTCATCGACCTCTACTCCGGTCGACCGAAGCCCGCATCCTTCCTCTGTCTCCAACTCCTCCCACTCTTCCCCATGGTTACAACAAATGGCCCTTTCTGCCGCCTCTCAATCACAGCCTGCCACCTTCCACGCGCCCTCACCATTGTCCTCTACTCGACGTGCAGCTGATCTCCCAAACCAACAAACTGCACATTCATCCATACCTCAGAATTGGACAAACGTCTTCTCATCCCCTTTGGACCCTTCAACGTTTGCTGCCCTCGTGGCGTCGGGTGTTCTCGGTCTCCCGGCGCCGACCGTTAACCCAAGTCTACCCTCACGAGCAATGCCCTCACAAGCAGAACTCATGTCGAATCAAAGAGGACCTGGCTACGCAAAAGAGTTCCCGAGAGCAGTCTATGGTCAGGGGGGAAACACCAGTTGGCAGTCCATGAATTCTGCGATTCCGATCTCGCAGCGCATTCATTCCGGCCATGTTCGCTCGAACCCAGGGAGTGTTTCTTATGTAAAACGGAGGCCCTCCGGCTCAGGTGCGCTTTCCGCTGAACTAACGCGGGATCTCACACTCAGTGGTCATGAATATCACAGCAACAGACCCCAGTCTGAACATGGCCGACATGGCGCCAAGCTTGCAAGGGAGGCGCACCTCGCATGCGTTCGATCAGACGGCGTACAGGGGTAACGGTCATTTTGGCATCGGAGATGCGTCCATGGATGCGTTCTCGAACGGGTATCCATCCCAATCTCACTACCCGGAGGTCCACTCTCCGCCTAACTTGCCGCCCTCGCTGTGGATGTCCCCGGCGTCAACAACACCGTCGTCACCCAACTTCCCGGAGCACTCGTTCCCGCCCCTGAACCCGCTGGCGATACCCGCCCATCTCATGCAGGATACGGTCAGCGGCTCGTCAACAAGTTCGTCCACTTACGGCGAGTCCGGGCGCTCAACCGCCCCAACGTCCGCGAGCAGCCCGATGTCCAGTCGCAAGTTCTCGGATCTGTTCCAGGACGACCTGTTCCCCCCGCGGAAACCGTTGCGCAATGACGCCAAGCATCCCAGTCCGATCGTCTCGGGCTCCCCCGACCTGAAGGCCATCGAGCTGGCGGCGGAAGACGTCGATCCAGAACAGCTGGCGAGGGACGATCCACTGGCGACGCAGGTTTGGAGGATGTACGCGAAGACGAAGGCAACGCTGCCGCACGGGCAGCGGATGGAGAACCTGACCTGGCGGATGATGGCACTCGCACTGAAGAAGAAAAAGGAGGACGAGGACAAGGCGAAGTTGGAGGAGAAGACTGTAGTCAAGGAGGAGATAGTACCAGAGACCCTTGACAGCGCAGCTCCATCGTCGTCTTCGAGTCGCTCGCCAGACAGCACCCCAGGTCCACCAGCGCCGGAAGACTCTGAACGCGGAAGGTCAAAAGGCAAAGCGAGAGTGAAAGTGGTGGGCTTCGATGGGACGAATCAGGATGGAGTGGAGGACAATGATGAGTGCGTGGCTTTTATTTTGCTCAAATTGACCTTCTAAGTGAATGATGTCGCAATATAGCGATGTGCCAATGGACTGGCGGGACATGAGCAGGTCACGTTCGCGCGTGCCTATGGATTGGCGCCCGGCTAGTCGTTCTCGCTCCCGGCCCCCCATGGGAGGGCTACTCTCGGAGCAGAACCAGTTCAAGTTCCCCAGTTCTCCCCCGCCGAAGGCTTCCTCCTCCCCCTCTAAGCCCATATCTACATCGGCGTCAGCCCGCCGGAGTCCTTCGACGTCGCATATGCCACTGGCAGCCGTCCATGAGACAACCGCCGAGCATCATCACTTCCCTGATCTGCCACCGTTCTCGGCATTGACGAGCCCCGTGGGTCATCCTGCCTCGCTTCCATCACTGGGGCTGCAGGGATTCCCGCGGCATAGCACATCGAGTGCACCGTCGCCCGAGGAGTTCACCGGATTCCCCAAACGGGTGCGCAAGACGAGCTTCGACCATACTGTAGAGAGGGAGGGGTTCTTCACCGGGGTGAGTGGTCGACATCAAGTTGACGGCAAACCGCAGCCCCCTGAAAAGCTTGTTGGAACCAAGCGACGTGCAGATGCACCACATGCGGAGAGTATGCTGCGTGGCGACCCCATCGGTTTGGACACGACGGTGCCTCTAGATGCCCACGACGTCGACCATGGGCTTCCGAGCACGGCGTTCAATTTCTCGTTCCAGCCGTACGAACATTACCTCGACCTCTCCTCCTCGGCTCCAGTGATGCACCATAACATCGGGCATCATCACAAGCATCGTCTACCAGACCACTACCACGAGCCCCTCCACCTAAGTGGGACCTACTCGCCGATTGAGCAGAACAACGAGGGGCTCTCTGCGACCGCTGCTGCTGCATCGGTTGCTGTGGCCGAGAGTTACGCACAGCTCAACGTTTCCAACCTGGCGGGGCTCGATGAAACTGGGCTCGATTACTCGTTGATGGGCATGAGCATGGGCATGTACTCCAACATGGAGCACCCATCGATCGGGCACCATCCGTATACACACGTCGACCCGACGCAGATCCTGCCTCTGGAGCACGGCGATGGGTCGTTCCAGAGCTTCCACCCAAGCCCATCGAGCGATGGCTGGGGCAACGGTGTCAACTCAAGCTCGAACGCTTCTCCAGAACCGTACATCACGTCCAACGCCTCGACGCCGCCATCGGTGGAAGGCTTGTCGAATGGCGCACGCCCTGCGCGGAAGATCTCGTCCACCAAGAGAATGGAAACCGCCGCGCGGGGCAACCAGCGCAAGGGGTAAGTGCAACGTTGTGTGCGATAAACAGCGCGGTACTCATGTCTCCCACAGTAGCACGCCCGAGCTTCAGGTGGGCACGTCGGGCCAGCCTTCAAAAGGCAATGGGGAAGACGGCGAATCTTCCCCCACTGTGTGTACGAACTGCCAGACCACCAACACTCCGCTCTGGCGCAGAGATCCGGAGGGCCAGCCTCTGTGCAACGCCTGCGGACTGTTCTTCGTAAGAAGCCCCACATCTTGCGCCGTGCTGTACTTTTCTGACCGGACTTACGTAGAAATTGCACGGCGTAGTGCGTCCTCTGTCGCTCAAGACGGACGTCATCAAGAAACGGTGCGTGGTTGGCCCCAAGTGGTGGAGCGTGCTCGTGCTGACGCCGATTGCGGTCGCAGGAATCGTGCGTCTGGAACGCCACACAGTGCATCCCGTAAAGGCGCTTCGCTACCGAAGCTAGCTGCCTCTGGGACACGACCCCGGTCCTCGACCACAAGTGCGATGCCGAGCGGGCTCGCTGGCTCGCGGCTGTCGCCCACGAGTCGCATCGGTGGCAGCGCTGCAGGGGGCACGCTCGCCATGAAGCGGCAGCGACGGACTTCGGCGGGCCCGCAGATTTCTACATCATCTTCACGCAAGGACAGTGACGAGAGTCATGTCGGTATGTAATCTCACGAAGCGCATATGTCTCTCTATGTCTTTCCATACCATCTCGCAATCTTGGGCGCGGGCTGTTTTACTATCATTAGAATGTGTAACTGATCTGCTGCGGTTTTGTCCTGCCCCTCTTCATGCTGCCCTCATGCCACGCCGCTTGCTACTTTCCCTGTCCATGTACGACCATGAGCATAGAGTCGATAGATCATTCGTCGAAGTGCTTTTGTATTTGAAACAAGAATAATTTTCTTTGGTTTTACGAGCGCAAGATGAGATGGGCCGAGCGTGGGGTCTGTGAATTTGTGATTGGCGCGTGGTCGGAATCAGCGACGGGCTGAAGCGAGCTGCGACCACCGCCTGGCAGCGACCGCGGCATTCGTCTCATTCCCTCACAACCTGGCTTCATTATTCCGGCAGCCGTCCCCGCGGTCGCCTGTACCGCCTTCATCTTTTCCCGCTGGTCTCAAACCGGTCGGGCCACAGGACGTCCATGGACTGGCGAACCGCCGGGTGTCAAGAACAGACCTGGACTTTGAGCAGGCTCTCCGTGCTGAAGGGACAGTCATCCTCACAGAAACTCTCGACGTTGACACCCTCGGGGTACTGGATACTTCAGACGCCTCTTTCAGCTCTTTAAGCCCCTTCTCGTCGCCAGAACCTCCGCCCAAAACACCCCTCATAGGCGTACAGCCTGCGTCGCCCACCATAGTCCCCCCAACGCCCTCGCCTAGCAGCCTGGCTGCACCGCTGCCCTCGCGCGACTCTTCGTCGTCCTACTCCAGCCGCGAAATATTTTACGACGCACAGGAAGACACTGACCTGCAGACGAAGCGTCGTTCGATGTACCGCTCGCCTGGCACCGCTAGCAGCCCAGATCTCGCCACGCTCCTCCGCAAGAGCAAAGGCAAAGAGGCAGGCTCAAGCAGAGCTAGCACCAGCGCCGACTCCCCCAGTCCCACTCCCAAACGCCTCGCCCCCACAGACTCCAGCGATTCTAGCTTCAGCCGCGAACGCCAGAGGTCTGCGACCGCAGGCTCGTCGACCTCTGCCTACACATCTCCACCAGGCACTCCCAGTTCCAAGCTGAAACTGCGGGTGGGAACAGGTGGCGTACCAGGCACTGATTGGGTGCTGACGAGTCCACGGTCGATGACTTCGATGAAGGATGGCGGCATATCTAAGGTAGCATAATTCCTCAAGGAGTAATGACCTTGCTGACCGTACTATCCGCAGTCCAACAAGTCCTCTGTCAGGGCCAAGACGACTGCCTTCCTGGGGAAGATGCTGGGTGCGTCGTCCACTCGTGAGCGATCGGTGAGTGCTCTTCCACGCGCGCATTTCCGTCGCGCCTCATGTGCTCATGCGAACGTGCTAGAGGACTGTCACGTCCCAATCAAGTGGGGGCAGTGATCCATACGCTGTATCTCCCGTCTTCGACGCATTTCCCCCACCGGTGCCGCCAATACCACCATTCCCACAGACGCAGAAGGAACCTGCGAAGAGCTTTGAGTCCGATGTCTTCTCTAGCCCGTCTTCTTCTCTCGACCTGCACAACAAACCCTTGCCAGATATCAGCCCTGACCTCAATGATACCGATAGCGACACCGAAATAGAAGATGCAACAGACCACTCCATGTCCATGGTCGTCGTTAAGCCGCGCGCTCGGACACCGTCTCCAACAGGAACTGTCACGCACGATACTGTCAAGTCCAGCGGCATAGTTCCCACGCGCAGCAAGCGACGCAGTATGAGCGTCAGCGATGTTGACCTGAAGCGCATCATGGCATCTAGCTCGACCAGCACGATACTTCCGCAACCGAGCCTATCCTCCCATCCTTCCCAAGGCTCTGGAGGTTCAGATTGGAATAGCATCATGACAGACTTCAAGGGCGAGCTCCTCCAGCTTGATCCTATCTCGACGGCACTGCTGGATCTCAAGGACCCATCAACACCTGCCCGCAAACGACTGTCTGTTCGTTCCCAGAGCGACCATGTCCTGCCCACGTCGTCACAGAACGGTGACCGACCACAGCCCAAGCACGCAGCGACTGAGCCGACCCCCACCGGTCCGCCGACACTGACCGTCAAGCAGCCATCGCTAGAGCGCATAAATTCGGGTCCGCTCAGAGCCCGGTCGGGTTCTGCGTCCAGTCCTGGCCATCGGCGCGTTTCTGGGATACGTCATGGTCCCAGATCGCCTGTGCGGAACGCAGTGACTTCATTGACATATATACCATCCTCCGCCCGAGACGAGAACCGTCTTCGCGTACAACATCGTTCAACAGCGTCTAGTTCTGAACCATCTCTCGTGCCGTTGCGAGATGTCCGGGATCCGAAGCGTAACTGTGCGTGGCATTGTATGCATGATTGTTGCTGCGTGAGCTGATCTAATCTGTGATGCAGTCTCCAGTCTCTCCGCTACCTCTCAACAAGATCTTGCCACAAACGACCTTGTTATCACCAAATTTGCGGCTAACCTCTCCCCCAAGAAAAACGAGGAGACCGGTAATATGAAGGCGAGAGGCGAAGAGCTAGCGGCGAGGTGCTGGGCAGAAGATGAAGAGTTTATGGCCAAGGATAAGATTGCTGAGTGGCTCGGCGGACAGTTCGTGCATTTCTCAATTGCTCGTCGCACTCACCATTGACAGCGTTTTTGCAGGAGTTCTATCAACAGGATTGCTCTGCGCTACTGGATGGACAATTTCGACTTCACTGGGTTGCGGCTCGACAACGCTTTTCGACGTCTGTGCGGCAAGCTCTTCCTGAAAGCTGAGACGCAGCAAGTGGACCGTATACTGGAGCAGTTCGCCCGTCGTTACTGGGAATGTAATCCTACTAGCATCTTTGGCAGCGCCAGTATGTGTGCCTGTATCACCATAGGCTGACTTCGTACTCATTGACATCACAGGTGTTGTACATGCGGTGACATACTCCTTGTTGCTCCTCAACACGGACCTGCACGTTGCGGAGCTGACATCGCGAATGTCGCGCCAGCAGTTTGTCCGTAACACTCTCGGTACTATTCAGCTACAGATTCAGCCCGGGTCGTCGTCAGACTTGGCCAACGATGACTGGAGCAGCGTGCGCGCCGGGTCAGACATCAGTGACGGCGGGATTCCCACGGGGCGGTCGATCAAGCGCAGCAACAGTATGAACAGCTGGAGCAGTGTTACCCGCGAGGCTTTCATCTCGAACTTGAGCAGCAAAGCAGCATCCTCTGGGCAGCTGACCTCTGCATCGACGGATACGTCCGGTACGCAGCCGCAAACCCCAATCAACGAGAGCGTTGTATCGGTCGTGTCTGTCCGCGACGGTAAGAGCTCTGACCCTGCGACCCCTGCTATTACGTACGATCGTAAATGGGAAGGGGAGATGGAGGACCTGTTGAAGGCGAGTTCGCTTCGCGCTATCGACTTCATTGGATACTGAACGGCTTTGCAGGAGATATACAACTCCGTCAAGACTCAACAGATTCTGCAGCCTACCGGTAGCATAGCGATGGCGCGTTCCTCAACATCGTCGCTGAGCCCTCATGTGTCCGCCCTCCGCGGTATCGGTTTGCGAGGACAGCAGAACAACCTGAAGCGCGGTAGTATACGTGGTCTGCAGTCGATCCTATCAACGCAAGGAATATACAGCCCGTACATTGCCAGCAACCCCGCTGATGGTCGGGCCAGTCCCGCGCCGAGCTTTGCTACATCGAACGAGGGCCTGCACGCGTCAACCGCCTCCTTCCTCATACCAACACTCGGATTTGCTTCCAACCTGACGCAAACAATCATTCGCGAAGCTCAGGAAGATGACGCTCACAGCGTCAGGAGCGACCACTCAACATCCACCGAAGTCAGCATTAGCGACGAGGAGCTCGCACTTCTGGGACCTCCGTGGGCAAAGGAGGGCATGTTGTGTCGCAAGCAGTACTGGGAATGCATTGGCAAGAGGGCCAAGTCGAAGTCGTGGCTGGATGTTTTCGTTGTCATCCAGAAGGGTGAACTCAGTATGTTCGTCTTTGGGGACCACAGCCTAGGAAGTGCGAACGTTGTGGGCGGCGGTAACTGGCTGGTAAGTAGTAGCCACTTTTCGTGACCTGACCTATCTAACACCCCTACAGGAAAATGCGCAACCAGTTGGAGCTGTACTGCTTGCACACTCACTCGCGCATGCATTGCCATCACCCGGCTATAACAGGCAACGTCCCCACTGTATGGTGCTCACCTTGGCGAATGGCGGCGTCTATTTCTTCCAGGCTGGTACCGAGGAGCTTGTTAATGAATGGGTGCAGACGTGCAACTACTGGGCCGCTCGGACGAGCAAAGAACCTCTGACTGGGGGCGTCTCCAACATGGAATACGGTTGGAACCGAGTTCTGGACCAGGATACTTCGGATGCCGTTAGCACGAAGAGCGGCCGTAGTGGGCGGAGTAAATACAGCAAGAAGGACTTGGTCGCCACCGTGCGAGGGGACAAGTCACCCTGGTCGGACCGTATCGTTATCAACGACTGGAAGCCTCCGATGGCGCCTAGCGTCCCTAGTACGCACGACGAGGAGACGCAGATGGATGCCCTGCAGAAGCATGTTGCCGCTCTCAAAGATGACTTGGTTCAACACAATGAACTGCGAACTCCGATGATGAATCTTGTGAGTGCTTCCGTGCTTCAACGGCCACAGTAGCTCACGCCCCGTGTAGTATCCTCCACGATCTTCCAACGCTGCGAAGGCGCTCGCCAATTGGGAAAAACGTTCGCAGTGGATTCTCACAGAAATTGTCAAATACGAGTCATACATTGACTCTCTGCGGGCCGCGATGAATCTTCGCCTAAAGAAGCGCGGCGAGAAGGCGCTCGAGCGTGCCCTGGCGGCCGGCCCCAGTGACGATGATCGCCTGAGTCGTACGAAAGGTAAATGGAAAGGCCACCCCGGTGAAGAGACGATAGAAGAGAGCGAGGAGCCTCCACCCAGCGCGAAAGGCGACTCAACCATCCGGTCTCATTCGCATCGCCGCGAGACGGCCGATATCGGGCGATAACTAATCCACGATCTTTTGTGTAAGTAACTATATGTATAATTTCTCTAAGACTACCGTCCTGGATGTCATCACCCCTTCCTTTTTTTCTAGTTTGGAATGTCTCCTTTACCTCTTCACGATAGTACTTATGATGTAGCATTTGGTCTATTTGCACTATTCTCACTGTTATGCCACACGCTCTCCGTCGCTTTAACTTTCTTTGGGTACTTTCATTAATACTTGGTAGTTGCATGGATTGGACTGTTTCCCGGAGGTGGCGAATATGCTCCTGAATAGTCACATAATCATATCAGGTGAAGCAGAGCCTAAATACGCAGCCAGATCCCTTTAGTGCCCTTGCCTCTGTTCGAGGATCACCGGCAGTTTCCCCCTCAGCGTGACATACGTATCGAGTAGATCCTTCTCCCACTGATTCAAGTCGTACTCTTTCGACTCACGCAGCTCGAACTTGTGCATCATCGCGCACGCTACCACGCGCATCTCGACCATGGCGAGGGCCTTGCCCGCACAGTTCTGGGGGCCGAAAGAGAAAGGATCGAATGCAGCGCGGTTGGTGGTGACCTGCTCCTTGTTGATGACGTCGCCGGTGGGCAGGGTGTAAGAGTCTTGTGTGAGCCAGCGGTCCGGCCAGAAGTCGTCGGGTAACGGCGAGAATTCACGCGGGTCGCGTTGTAGGGAGAATATATGCACGGAGACTTGCGTGCTCTCGGGTACGAAGCTGAGCGACAGAGGGTTCAGCTACTAAGCGCGCCACAAGGAGAGATGTCTACGTACTAAGAGCCGATCATTGCACCACCAGACCCGCGCTTTACGGTGCGCTGGAGACCACCAAGAACCGGCGGGAGCAGGCGAAGTGTCTCGTTGCTATTTACAACGCTGTGAGATTACACGTTCCGGCACCACTTGTGGTTTTACTCACATGCAGGCATTCAGGTAGGGCATATCCGCGTGGCGCGAGAAATCCAAAGGATCTTCACCCGGCGGGAACGTCACATCGATCTCCTTGTGAAGTTTCTCCGCACATTCTGGGTGACGCAGCATGAAGTACCAAAGATGGACCAACACCGTTGATGTTGTATCCGATCCTGCAATGACCGCCAGCATGCCATCGGCGGTGATCTCGTCCGGTGTAGCGCCACTTTGTGCTGCGCCTTCGTCCTCAGTCTGCAGCGGCAGTGAGATTAATGACAGCTAAAAAAGCGCAGTGACGAACCAAAAAGTAGAACAAGTCTTTTGATGTCGAACCTTTGCTCGTTCTCTCTCGCACGCACGAAGCTCCCAAGAGTTGCATGGCCTTCGGGCCTTGCGCAGGAATGTGCTTGATGAACGGATAGATCCAGGGCGTGTGAGAGATGACGGCAAAGGCGCTGTAATTATTGTTAGGGTCATCTAAAAGGGACACGTGGAACGCTCACAATATTCCCTCCTCCACAATATGAAGTAGACCTAGATGGTCCTCACCCGATTTGACCATGCCGAATTCGCGGCCAAACGCCATAAGACCCAAGAAATCAAAACTGTCGGTCACATTATTCAGCGTAAGAAGAATGATGAAAAAAGGCTGCTGACACACCCAAATAGATTTAACCAGTGAGAAATGTCAATCTTCTCTCCCTGTCTTTTCGACAACTCCTCCATGAGTTCTAGCGTTTTTGTATGCAGGATCGGTTCATAGCCTTTCAGGGCTGTGCTGCTCATGGCCCTCACCCAGGGCTTTCGACGCAAACCATGAACGGAGAAGTCGCGGACGCCATCGAGCTGGCAGACTCCATCAGGGGTCGTCCGAGTATCATAATCTAACCAAGGCTCATTGAGTAAATCTGACATCCATCAGCAGATTTGGCGTACATGGGCCCTTGGGCATGGTTTTCGCACCATAGATAGGCTGGACAGCATCAACGCGGCGGAAAGAAAGCTCATTGGGACCTGCGGTAAGGCTAGATGAGCCCTACAACTAGACCGCAGTCAAATGTGCACAAACCAATGCGGACTACATCACCATACCGCTCGTGCCAGTCCTTGATGGCGCGATAGAGGTCTCCGCGTGCGACAAGGTAGGCCACATAAATCTTACTGAGTTTCCCAAATGTCGGCCCAGGATATTTCGCCAGAGGATGGATGGGTGAGAGACGGTAGAGTGCCGTGAATGCGAGGATTAGGCACCAATAGGATACTGCAGCGCCAATCTGCTGAAGAACTGACAACTGGGAACTGAGCTGCCAAGCCAGAAGGGTGGGCACACCTAACAGCAGGACAGCATGGACCAAGAGGCTGTTAGGTTCAAATTGCTTGTAGATAAGATAGCATGCCTGGACATGCCATTCGTTTAGCAACTTGCCACAGTGCTCAAACCTTGAGCAGCGCTCACAAAACTGGCGGTGCACACGAGCACCTTGAAGTCCGCGCTGTCGAACATGGGGGGCTCGCTGTATCTCTCGGCCAATATCGCGGGGAATAGAAGGAAACCTCGAGGTGCTGTCAAGAGAGACGAGGTATATCAGGCTCCTATAGCCCCTGGAAACACCACACTTATATATATCCCTGACAGTCTGTCTGGAGCACAGCACGGCCACTCCTTGAAACATCCAGATTCTCCACGCCCATCGGAATTCCGCATTTGGACTACACCACTAAGGACCGGCAGCTCGGTTGGACGATGCGCACAATCTCTCCCCGCACGGATGGGACTGTGGTGACAGTATCTGGGAGATCGCCCAGGTGCACTCCGAGGACTGAGATCTGAGACTTTACTTTACATGTTACACCTTACTGCCCATACTGATGCTACGCTAGCTAAGGCACTACGCCAGCCGCTTGTGCCCGCGATTTTCCAACCACGAGAAAGCAGTCGCAGTTGAGTCGCAGCCAAGCGAGCATCAACCACGAAGACACTTGGCCTCCAGAACAGCCTCCACGAAAATTGCTATCGGGGGAACACAATTCGCGTAGCGGAGCGAAGCCGTCTCTTGCACATGCGTTACAGGCCAGGCTTGTACTTGCAGAAGCTTGACCCGGCTGAAGGAACCGAGCAAGTGATAGTTGTACTGAGGCACCACTACCCGCTGATTGCCACTGTCAAAGCTACACCAGAGGATGCAATGAGAAGGTGTCACCAATCTCGATTGAGATTGCACAACGTCAGCATACACAGACACTACCGTAGTAAGATGATATTATCGTGCGAGGAGTTGAGGTTGTTATTGGTGACGGAGGGGTCGATATGACCCCGGGGCCTGCAATCCTATGTCCTGGGGCACGTCGTGGGGTCTTCAGAGTGAGCTGACGGAGAGTCTTACGCCGGAACTCGTAACGGGAGTTACGGGACCTAATCGTGTTTCCGGGATTTCGGGATGTCAGGGCTAGGCTCTGTCCGTGCTCAGGTTTACCCAGCGTGCTCAGGATATAAAGACGCGGTTGCAACACGGTGCTGCTCCCATATCGGAATACCTGTTGATAATCCCTCGTCTTCACTCTCATGGTATGTGTCCCCTCGCCAGACTTTGAATGCTGCTCATCTTTCTGTTAGACAAGCGCTCAGACAGTCTATTCCATCTCTCGCCGCAGAGATGGTCCATATCGATACCAAGTCGGTTTCGACAACATTTTCACATCGGAAGCTCTGTAAGGTCTATATCGACAAGCACTCATGGTCAGCCGCGTTGACGGTTTGCGCAAGTCCCAATGTCCTACCTATAGGCCAGAATATGCCACAGAAGAATAAGTACGAACTGTACACCGAATGCGTAAGGTCCACTCCGAAAGTACAGTTACTTCCTCCTGAAAAAGGTCATAGATTACTGGCACGCCGTTCACCACCCCGAGGGTTCAGAATAAGAGCATGTTCGTTCATCCCAATCGTGTGTGCACGCATGTCCTCACTTTGGTTCAGCAAGGCGTACCGTATCCGCCCGTCTGTCGCTCACGAGGGATTTGTCAAGAGCGAGAAGCAGAACCCATTTGTCCGTCTTCATCTACTTTCCCACGGCTTCCGTTAACACGGCCTCTCTACAGCTCGTCGCTGAGTTCTCCCTCAATGATCCTACACAAACCGCTACGCCCGAGCGTGTCACTTGGACCCCGGACGTCCTATCGGCGAACGAGAAAGTTAATTTCATCTATGGCATCAAGACTATGATGGGAATGGTAGTCCGATGCTCGTTGAAGGTCTCGCCATTCATACCTATGCATGCAACTCGGACATGGACAAGGAAGCATTTGTGAACAGTGATGGGGACTTCCTGATCATACCTGTGAAGGGCCAACTTGATATCCAAACTGAGCTGGGCAGGTGAGTTGTCCAGAATCCATGTACCTTATTATGAAAATTCGGTGACACCGTTCACTTGCCTAGGTTGCTGGTCTTCCCGGGCGAGATCACGGTCGTACAGCGGGAGCTGAAGTGGAAGGTTACTTTGCCAGATGGTAGTGCAACCGGCTGTGAGTCTTGTTGAGTGTGCCTTGCCGTGTTCGTTTCCTGATATGCTTTGTGCAGACATCCAAGAGATCTTCGGGTCGCACTATGAGCTCCTTAACCTTGGCGTCGTTGGATCTCATGGACTCGCGAATCCTCGCGACTTCGAGCACCCAGTAGCCCACTTTGAAGTTGACCAGACCAATTGGGAAGGTACGTGTATTTGTTGCATCTGAACTCACGAAGTGTTGAATCCTGTCTCTCATGTATCTATCAGTTATCTACAAGCTTGGTGGTAAGCTCTTCACGTGCAAGCAGGACCACACGCCCTTCGACGTCGTAGCATGGCATGGCAAGTACGTTGCGCCAGATTTTACCAGGTCACCTCCCTTGCTGACGACAGCGGCTGGCTGTCAGCTACGTCCCGTACAAGTATAACCTCGATTTCTTCATCTCCCTCGGTAGCCTCACCCGTGAACATATCGACCCGTCGATCTGGACGGTCCTCACGGCGCGCTCAATGACCCCAGGGGTTGCGCTTGCCGATTTTGCGTTCATTGGCGAGAGGTGGGACGTCGCTGAGCAGTCGTTTAGACCACCGGTGTGTTACCTTCCGCACCTTTTCATCTTCCGCAAGGACGGTATTTTCTAACAGGATCTCTCCTCGTTCAATGCCAGTTCTTCCATCGCAATACTGCCTCCGAGGTTCTGGGGCTTATTAAAGGCGAATTCGGCTTCACTGGCGACTTCGTGCCGGGTGCACTCGTGCTCGAGAGCGGGTTTGGTCCGCATGGACGTACGTGATTCACTTTCCCGTAACCTCCCGTCCGGTCTACTGATTGCCGGCTCAGGGGAGGATGGCCCCTACAACGCGGCCCAGGACATGGAGCTCAAGCCAATGAAGATCTTGAAGGGCACGCAGAGTGAGCTAAACTTTAGTCAGGGATTTCTTTTTTAGTCGGCTAACTCCGTATGCAGCTGTACTGCTCGAGACGAGCATGATGATGACCCTAACTGAACACGCCACCAACAGCAATAGACGTCAATGTGAGCGCCATCTCCTGTCTCCGTGTCCCGACACTTCTAATTTATGAACTCATGACAGCGAACAAAGGTGGGGCCAGGGGTTTGGAAGCGAAGTTCCTCAAGTACAAGGACCAGATTCTGGCGGATGCGAAGGCGGCTGGCTTGGGTCTCATCCCTGGTCTCTGATCCGACTGAACGAGCTAACAATGTATTTACTGGCGATCGTTGAGGGCTCCAGTTCATATTCACAACTCGTTAGGTCCAGAAAAATGTACACATTATGTAGCTGACTGTGGCAGTGAATTGGCTCATTCTACGAGTACCTGTGAGCGATAAATTACGGTCAATACATCAGCTAAACGTTGTATATTGATACGTGAATACACGGCACATTTTATTCGCCCCTGAAGTCTTGTCTCATTGCAGGAAGCGTACCCAGAAAAGCACGATTCCATTGGTAAACTTCAGGCGAATGAGAGAGCTAAGATTCAACATTATGCAGTTTTCCATCAAGAACTAGCTTGATCCAATTTAGTGGCCAAGCCTAGTACTCCATCATACCACCGAATCAGGGGAAGCATGTAATCATTGTTGCACAGAGAAGAGGCAATGGAGCTGATGGGAAGCCATAAATATATTACTTTTTAACTCTCTGTCCGCCACCTAGTAGCACTGGGAATAATCTGTGCGAACGGCAATTAGCGCTACCCAGCAGCAGTGAAACTAATGGCCACTTACAAGGGTTAAGAACGTGGCAAGTGAAGCCAGAAGCGCACACGGTCGGCCCACTGTATCCAGTCCCACCACACTGGCCCCACTGAGCAACACTCCCAGTCGGTGCATGGCTAGCAGACGAGCCAGATCCAGATGCCGGAGGCGGCGGAAGAGGCAGGGAAGTCGTACCGCCACTGAATGTAGACCCAATGTCACCGAACTTGACGTTACCGAACACCACCTTCGAGCTCGGGGCCTGCGACTCGATCCGTGCTGGCACACCGGACGTCGTCGCACAAGTGCCGCGGGAAACACCAGGCGACGACGCATCCTTGGTCGTCGGGTAGTCAGAGTCAAGCCACAGCATGCTCGCCCCATAATCATCCCACACCGACAGCGCGAGCACCATCCCATTCCCGAGTGACTCGCCCATCTGCTGCAGTCCATCATGTTGCGAAAAGTAGTCCGTGTCCCCGAACACCGTTTTCTGCTCCGTGCAGAACTCGTTCGTGATGCTGTTGACCGCGTCGATCCCGGGGACGTTGACCACGCCATTCTGGATCACCTTCCCGCCCTGCACATACACCCGACGGATCTCGCTCAGCGTCCCCGTCGTCGTGTTGTCGCTCGTCACGAACTGCGTCACGACCGTGAACGGCTTGGACGTGTCGACCGTCAGGCCGTTGCCCAGGCGGAACGAGTTGAAGTCGCAGCCGTCGGCGTCGCACAGGCCGGTGTCGCGAGTGCAGTCGTCTCCTGAGCACTGTGTCTGGCCGTCGGTCGTGCACGGATGTGGGGTGAATGCGGCGGCGTCGCTGTTGGCCTCCCGAATGTCCATCTCGCTGCAGCACGTGCCGAAGTTGCCGGTGCCTGCATTCGCGCTTGTCGCATTCCAGCCGACAACGTTAGCCTGTGCGAGGGAAGGGGAGGTGGAGGAGAGGGGAAGGAGAAAATGTCAGCGCTCGAATTACCGCAAAGCATCAGAGAAGGAGACTGTACGACATACCTCGCCGTTGATGAACTTGATGTCACGAGGACCCGTACTTCGCTCCAGCCTTATTCGTCGGGAATCGACCCATCCCTCCATCCTCGTCCATCTCCACCAGGTACAGCGCTCCATTCAGCCCGCACGGCAGATCCGACATGTCCACGTCAAACGTGAACACCTGGTTAAGCAGCTTGAACATCTCGTAGTGGCTGTCGTCCGCCATCAGGTACACACGGCTCCCCACGTTCGATCCCGTCACGAACTGCAGCGTCAGCGACGACCCCGAGCTCGTGATCCCGTACGTCCCCGTGTAGTCCGCACCGTCCTGCGCACAGTGCGCTGCGCACGTCACGCCGTCGGGACACAGTGTCGCGTCCCACTCGTTGCCGGTGAAGCAGTTGGTGTATCCGGCGGTGCTGTGCAGCCACCGCCAGTTGGAGTCGAGGACGACCTTGGTGTTCTGGTTGACGCACCCGCCGGCGGTGGTGCACTTCTGGGACGACAGCGTCGGGTGGGTCTCTGACGTCTGCGTGCCGGCTTGTTGAGCGGCGGCAATGGCAGCGAGGGTGAAAGAGATGAGGGCAAATTTGTGGAACGTTGTGACTGGCTGGCAGGAGACCAGTTAGTATCGTCCAAGATGCCGGTGGGTACGACGGGCACAAATTGACTCACCGAAAGGATCAGGTCGATGGTCGTTGACCTGTAGACCTTGGCGGATGTCTTTTATTTCTGCTATTAGGAATCAGGTCCAGTTTCGGCTGTCGAAAAATGCTGGGGAACTGACGTAGAGCTGGATCGACTTGCGGGGACGGCAGAGCTCTGGCTGTTGACCATATCTGTGTTCTAGTTTATATACGCTCGAGCCTGCTACGCCTCTTGGAGCGTAGCTACAGGCGCCCACGGCTATGCCTGTGCTAGAGATCGATTTCGAGGGCGCGTTCAAGCGCAACGTGCACCTGATGCTCGCGCGTGAGCTAGGCAAGGCCGCGGCTGAGGTGTGCAAGTGTGAGAGCACGACATACCCCGATACGCACGACACGGTGGTAGAGGTGTATGGTAGATACCGCAGCGGGAGGTGGATTTGGTGGATCTTCCATCGCCTAGTACGAGCTCAACTTGACAACATCGAGATTATATAGCCTAATGAACTCACCAATCACCGCTGCCCGTAATCCACAAGATGCTGCATCCTCCGCTGAGAAAAGTAAGATAGCGGTGGAGGGCCGTGCTGCCCTCAACAGCTGTAGGTATTTCACTAGCAACGCTGTTGTCGCGCCCCTAGTTCTTGTGGCCCGCAATACTTGTTGTATTACTCACGAGCTTCTTAGTTGCGCGCACAGTGTTGTTTCGCTACTCTGGGGCTTGTGCGCCTGCTCCGCGCGTGATGATGCGACCTTGCTGCCCATGAGGGGAGAGATGTTCGGGCGCTTGTTACTATCGGCCGTGCCATTATTCGCTAGTTTAGGGCAGATACTCACGTACTTGAGCAAGTGAAGAGGATACCACCTTCGGACAGTACTTCAAACTTCAAGCTTCAAGTGTCGTAATCAAAATTTTGTATATTATTTAGTTCCGTTCACTAACGTTGTAATCATATGCTTTACATGCAAATCTAGTCTACGGTGCGAGAAACTGGCCAGTGTTCAGTGGTGCATATATAAGCGGCTGCTGAGTGCTCTCCTGAGCCTCGCGCATGTGCTAAGCGGCGAACGCAGACGCGGTAGTAGACGCCCTTGCTACAAGCTTGGCCTGTAACGCATGTGCAAGAGACTATGAAAGGTGGATCTGAAGTAGAAGACCGTCAACGTGCAACCAAATTATGAAACATGCTTATCCGGGGCCAACTCTCTGACATGAAATATGTCGAACTCTCTTGTCTTCTAGCATCTCTCTGCAAGAGTGCCAGAAAGAATCCAACTATCGTGATTTTTCTGTGAATTTGGAGTGTCTTGAAATACCTGTACCCTTGGCATCTCCTGTGTCATCCTGTACCACGTGCACTGCGCGGCATCGCTGTCACATACGCGAGCTAGTATGATCGGCTGCGCCTCCTATGCTGGCGGCTTGGCGGCTAGCCGCGTCTTCACCTTAACCTCACCCATAACCTCAGGCCTCAATAATGGCTCATACGGCGCCGAGGCAACGGTCGCGAATGATTGTGTGCACGACACGTACAGGCGTTTTTCGTCTGCAAAGCGTCTGCAATTCATTATGGTAAGTTCTCTGGCCCATTATGCTGCGATTCGCAAGCCTCACCAGGTCCTGCTCTGCATGATAGCCTGCTGGTACGAAGTGCGCATGAACAGTGCATTTAGTAAGCTCAGCAAGTACTAGTGACTGTGATTGCCATTGTTCTTCTTCAAGCAGAGGACGAGTCACAGCTTCTACATGTGCACACAACTCGGTCTCGACTGTCTGTTCGGCGGTGAGTTGTTGGTCAGTATATAAAAATGGACCTCAAAAATGGACACCCCGCAAAGGACCAATGTCAACGTTCGAGCTCAGTGAAATAAAAGAGCAGAATTTCAATTTTTCTTCGGGGCTTTTCATGCACCCTGAAATCAGAGGATGTTCGCTTTCGGCATCTGCCGCCAGCAACTTTCATATATCAGAGGCGCCCGCGGACGCTCTTCTTCCCATCCTGCACTTGAACGTCGAGCAGACCCTTGAAGACCCCTTCCCTTCCCTTCCTCTCCCTTGGCCTCGCTGCTTCCACTCTCTATTTGACTGTCGCCCGCTATTTAAGCTATCTACGTGGCAACTTCCTCTCATTCACTACGTCCCCCCGCTCAGCTATGGCCCCCACTCTCGCTAAAGTCTTCCTCGGTCTCGCTACCGTCCTTTCCCTGTCCTCTGCGGTCACTGCGGAGTCTCACACTATCGCCTTTGACAACCAGTACGTGAGTTCCCTGTATGCCGGCGTGTAATGTGCTAATAAAAAATGGCAGGTGTGGCATGGGAACTGTGCGTTACTACGATCCATCTTCCGCGTTGCGCCCAGACTGACATGCTCTATAGCCCACGCTAATCCTTAACGGTCAGATCGTCTCTACAGGAGAGCCGTATACTCAAACAAGCACCATATCTGGCATTGCGTAAGTAGTCAATGGCGTTTATTTCGGGGCTGAACTGATGCAACCACCCAACAGATACCTGCAAACTGGTGTGTATTGGAGCTATCAGTATACTTGTTGTCTGAGATGCTGATTGTATGCTCTCAGGTAATTGCGGCTTCAATGGAGAGAACTGCACCCTCATGGAGATGACCCTGAATGACCCAACTTGCCCAGGTTGCGGCTCTTCCACGGACATCAGTCTCATCCCTCCGTGCGTATCATGTTCGAGACCGCAGTCGTGACATGAGTAGACTCAAACTTTTTGTATAGTCATGCGTTCAACGTAGAAGCTTCGTTCAGGTAAGCTCGGCTGCTCCCTACCACCGAAGCGTCTGATCTAATCCCGGCGCTTCGCGGCAGCTACTACAACGGTTGCAACGGTCAAGGCACGACTTGCTCCTCTGCTGACTGCTCGGAGGCCTTCCATGTCTCCACCGACAATCAGGTTCAAGTTGCGTGCGAGTTAGACGATGTGAGTGGTTGCTGAAGCACATATAGCCCTTAATCTCAGCTGTCCACTCAGGTCAACCTACTCATCACCTTCTGCGGTAATGCCATGACAAACGCACTTGTTGTCGGTGGTTCGGGCAGCGTTCAGAGCTCGTCTTCCGCCCCTCTCCCTGCCACTTCTTCCGCAGCCCCCTCTGCCGCTCCCCCCGTCACTTCCTCCGCTGCTCCCCCCGCCACTTCCTCCGCTGCTCCTCCCGCCGCTTCCTCCGCTGCTCCCCCCGCCATTTCCTCCGCTGCTCCCCCCGCCGCTTCCTCCGCTGCTCCCCCGCCATTTCCTCCGTTGCTCCCCCCGCCGCTTCCTCCGCCGCTCCCCCCGCCACTCCCTCCGTCGCATCCTCTGCCATCCCCGTCTCTGTCTCCACCAATCCTGCTTCCAACGCGACTCAGACTCTTGTCGCTGTCAGCTCTTCCTTGGCTGCTCCGTCTTCTTCTCCTTCTGCCAGCAGCAGCGGAACATGCAAGAACAAGAAGCGCATGGAGCGTCGTCGCAAGTTGGCCCGTGCGCACGAGCAGCTCTCGCACTGAACGCCATAGCTGCGGCTCTTTCCTGACTTGATGACTGTGTCTCGCTTTCCCCTTTTTTCTGTTTCTTGGATTACCTGCTACGCTCTGCTCCTCGGATCTCCCGCATGCGGGATGCCGCCTAAGCACATCTGTACCCAGGCCCTGGTGGATCAAGGAGCATGGCCTCCTCGTCTTGGCCGTCTGCTTCTTGTTGATTGAGACTGTCCGTACGCTTACGTGTTTCAATATACGGTTTGCAACCGGAATCACAACTCCTTCTTGCATGGAACTTGACAACGGCATGTTGATAAAGTGATGAACGTGTCAGGCTCGCTCTCGACTGCTGACTTCAATCTCCGTCCATTGCAAGCAGGCGGATGTCGCACGGCTTGAAGCTTGAGCTTAAGCTGCGAACTGTAATTTTGTGAAGGATACTGCGTGCAACCATGTGCCACCAGTGGATTTATGGTTACCACTGCCTGCTCGTCTGCTGCACCTATCTTAACATCCAAAGCACTGCATCGACGGTTGATTGATCCTGGAACGACCGCTGATGATATTTCGATGCCCCTGGTGAAGAGGGTCCTTGTTGCACAGTTTCATCGTGTGATAGAACAGCAGGGGATGTTGTGATTGCTGCACTTGATTAGAGCATCAGGGACTCGGAGCGTTGTCAGCGCCGACCCTCCCTCCGGGAGCTCTCTGGACCTGTCTCGCGAAATTCGAATCAGTGTCAGAAGCAGCGTGAGCGCGGTACCGTGTTGTAGGTGAAATCTACACAGTGATCGTGTCAGTGCCCGAACCGTTCACCGGCACTACAGCGGTGACACCTCCGTCGGGCTGGACGGGTGTTTCGAGTTTGGAGCTCATTTCGAGGGCTGCTGTTTCACGGCATTTGCACTCGAAATCAACAAGCTGCTCTGCAGCGCTTCGCCTCTCTCACTACGCATTAAGCGACTTCCTGTCACCGTATATCTGACTATGATCCTCTTGTCAGGCCCAACATTACTGTGCTGAGGTCTTCAAGTTGAAACATTTCCCAGAGACTCCGGAGTCCACAATGTTTTAGACATCTGGCAAAAACCCTCCACAAGCTCATCCCTGACATAGAGCTGATCCACAGTACATCCATGCGTAATGCGTTTCTTGCATTCGCCTTGAAATTCATGTCGGCTACGCAGGACCTTCGGAAACAATAATCCGCTGGCCTGAGCATGGTCGAATAGATATTAAGCAGCGGGGCTCAAGTCAAAAATTCCATCAGTCTGAACTAGTAAAAGAAATGCAAATGAACGGGAGGAATTTGGGGAGTAAGTAACAAATTTGGCTGTTGGCTGGCGACCAGATCGTTACAAGATTTGCTAGATCGGGCACTTATAACTCCAATTGTGGCGCTCGGTGATGGCCGAGACGCGCACCGAACCGTCGCCAAGATTCAACGAGCTTGGCGCTGCCTCCAATCCTTGAGATATAATACGATCAGCTGACCTTTCTACTCATTTTTAGTATTCTGAAGAGGGCTTCTACACTCGACGTGAGAGCGAAATACTTCTTAAGCTGACTAGTCGCCAGCCGAGCCATTCGAGCATAAATATGGAAGGCTGACCGCTTCATGTCAGCTCTTCGGTATTTACGCTCGAAGGAGTGGGTGGTAAGCCCGTCTTTTGCTTGCCTCCTTACCAGAAACCGATACCCGCAAGGCGAAATGTCAAACTTGAAGTTCTTCGCTCGCCTCAAGGCTGCCTTTCGTAAGAAGAAGACCAGCACCGTTCAAATTCCCGATGAAACGCCTCAGATTACCCTCGTGGTTCAGCTGCCGCCGCCTCATCCCAAGTCGGTTGTCTCTATCCACGAGGTAATTGCTTATGCGTTAGCGCGGCTCGAATTGACATCGATTAACGACTTGCTCGGACCACAGGCGACGATGAGTGATGCGGAGGGCGCGTACCTCGGCTACCTCTTCGACGCTGCACACTCTCCTCAGGTTCTCTCTATCAAGCACTCTCTGCGACTTGATGTGGCACCTGAATACCACAAGCAAATTGTAAGTAAATCCCGTATAATTCTCTACGAGCAGCTGCTGACGTCGTCTTCTACAGCGCAGTTCTGTTTGCTTTTCTGTGGCTGAGGCGGCGGATGCGGTCAAGGCCGCCCCTACTCGACCCGCTGCCGAGCTTCAGCCCACTGTCGAACTTACGGTCGTCAATGGACCACTGGCAGAGGCCTCAGTCCCTCCAATGCGAACCTCACTGGTTCCCTCCGACGTCGTCCTTCCTGCGAAGCCCGCTCTCGCTATCAAGGACTTTGCCATCACGTGTACCATCACATCCGGCTCGTGGGGCTCTGTGGCTGGTTACTGGCACAAGGACACCCGGATGTGCGTGGTGATCAAAGCGACAAGCAAGCGCATGCATCCCGGAAACCCTTATCTTCAAGTACTCAAGGAGAAATCAGCGCTTCTCGCGCTTTCTAGCACGCACGGCATCTTGGACCTCTTGGCTAGTTTTCACGACAGGGATTTCTTTTATCTCGTGACGGTGCACAATCTCTGCTTGCAGCACTCCATGATACAGATGCTGACGGCTTCCTTTGCCCAGCCCTACTGCGGAGGAGGAGACTTGGGTCTCTTCTTGAAGAAATACAGCCCCATGCCCGCGGAGCTGCTGCATTACTGGGCTGCACAACTTGTGCGTGTGTCCGTCATTGTGTTATTCTTTCCGTCTAATCTCCATCGCTGCAGCTCTCTGGTCTCCAGAAGATCCACTCCCACGGGATCGTGCACCGCGACCTCAAGCCCGCCAACATCTTCATTGCCAAAGCCAAGCTCGTCATCGGCGACTTCGGCCTTTCTGAGTTCGCTGAGGGTCTCGCGCCGCGCCGCGACCTCTCTGGTACCCTGGCATACCACGCGCCGGAGGTCTGGGAAGAAGGTGACTATTCGTTTGCGAGCGATGTGTGGGCGTACGCCGTTGTGTTGTTTGAGATGGCTGTGGGCCGGGTATGTATTTGTGCGTACTTTGGACTGTTGGGTGCTAATGAAGCTCCCTAGGTGCCTCTAGATCCTAGCGAGTACGTATCGCTGGAAGCGGTCAAACACCTCATCCTTACGGGCACTCTGGATGAATGGCTCAGCGGTGATGAAATCGCTGCCTCACTTCACTCTCTGCTCAACTCGGTACATCCTGGTGTTACTCTTCTGTTTCTGTTACTTATCCAGCGCTACCCGCCTGCAGATCTTCAAGTCGGGCAAAGCGCGGCGGCTTGTTGTCTCGAAATTCAGACAACACAAGTACTTTGAGAATATGTACGTCCCCAATACCTTTTCCTCTTGCTGTCACTAACTTTTTTCTAGCGACTGGGTCGCAATGGACGGCGGAGAACTCGAGAATCCACTCGCGGACGAATTTGAGGACGAGCACAATGGTCCTTTCGCGCTGGAGGTTCACGATACGACTGACAATGATGCACATCCCTTGGCTTCGCGCGAGTCATATCCAGATTTCGCCTTCATTTCCGGCCTTCTGGCTCCTACAACTCTCGCCTCTCCCCCCACGGGGACCTTCTCCTATGTGCCTACACTCGACTTCGTCGATGACTCTCTTCCTTCTCCTTTTACAGCTTACTACATGCCATCACCCGCTACACCTGCACACAGCCTTCATGCGGTTCCCTCATGGGACGACACCTTTATGCACCCTCCCGGCGTGTTCAGCCGCTCCTCCTCCTCATATGTCGTCTACGACACTATGGTCGAAGACATTCCATCACACACAATGACCACCTCAGACTCTTGGGACGACTCTTTCCTCCACTCCCCTCGCACACCATCCCCCGCATCTTACTACCCAACAGCCAAGCCCGCCGCAGTCCCCGCTTCGGGTGCCGTCCTGGCCCCAGTCGAGTCCTGGGACGACGCCTTCCTGCGCTCCGCAGGTGTCTTCAGTCGCTCGCCTCGCTCTCCCTTCCCTCCTCTCACCGCACCTCATTCAACCTATCTGTCTGCTCGTCCTCTCCTGTGTTAGAAGCGCTTGAGCCTGCGCCCTGCCAACGTCTCCTCCGCACACACGCCACCTCGGATCTCTCACATTTTCCCTCTTGCCTACGCCGCCCCGAGTGAGTTCTCGCCCCGCCGTAGGGCACGCGCGTGGGGGGACACAATACTGCAAAAATATAACGCCGAAAATCAAAAGCCCGGATTTGATGGGATATAATGCCATTTCTCTCTTTGATATCTTCACTCTCAATATTTTGCATAATTGTTTCCCTTCCCTTGAACGGCTCAATGCCCCCTTGTATCCGGACTAGCAACGCTCAAATTAATTTCTTGTCTGTATCTGTACAGCTTCGAAGCAAACACTGTAAATCTCACACGTTTCCCAGGCCTCATTAGATTAGCTCACTGGTATTAGATTAAGTGTTTGCGGTATGACATAGTACTCTACAAATACTCTACATTCTACATGAAGGTGGACACAAATACAAGAGACATGATGCTACACGACGAGATGGATGGAAAGAAAGACAGCTACAGATGTGACCAGAAGAAAAGGATGATATGAGAACGAACATGAAAAAAAAGGGGAGGAACGACAGTGAAAAAAATGCGCGACTACGAGGAGTAAAGTACACAAGGCGATTATACCGCATATAACGTAAGGGTAGACAAGAAAAAGAGCGCACAGTACATCCTTACTGCTCGCGCTCACCGTCGCGTTCCAGCGCGCCCTGCAGCCATCGGTGCCCGCGGATCTCCGCTATGTCCGTGCGGCGCTCGGGGTCGCGCTCGAGGCAGCGCGCCATGAGGTTCAGCGCTGCGCGCGAGATTTTGCCCGCGCCGCCGCGCTCGCGCACGACGACGCGGCCGTCGACGGCGTCCTGCTCGGTCGGGAACGGCGAGTGGCCCGTGAGGAGGTACGAGAGGAGCACGCCGAGGGTCCACACCTCGGCTGGCGCGGCGCGGTACGGTGCCTTGCGGAGGATCTCAGACGACGCGTACGCGGTCGTGCCGAAGAAGAGTGTATAGTACGGCGCGGGCGCGTACGGGTCCGCGATGACGGCGCTGCCAAAGTCGATGAGCTTGACGCGATACTCGGCGTCGATGACGAGGTTCTCGTCCTTGATGTCGCAGTGCGTGATACCCTGGCTGTTGAGGTAGGACACAGCCTCGACGACCTGTGCGAAAACGTAGCGCGCGTGGTTCTCCGAGAGCCGCTTGTGCTTGCTCTGTTCGATGCACTCGAAGAGATCATACGATGGACGGCGAGAAAAATTTGGGCGTGGCGGCGGAGGTTGGAGATATCCTTGACTGGAGCCGTTATTCTTCTCGACGACCTTCTGATTGCCATCCTCGGAGGACTCTGCGCCGTCTTCAGCAGTATGCTCAGGGACAAGGGCCATCTCGGAATCATGAGAAACGACTTTGAGAGGCTCAGGCTGGATTTCCGAAACATCAGGCAGCCCAACAGATGCTTGTGGCGGCGTGGGCGGAAGGGATACGTTGGTGTCCGTCGAAGGCGAAGGGGTCAAAGAAGGGGTGGACAGGGTAGGAGACGGTGCAACCAGCTTCCCAGGCGCAGTAATCTGCTTGGGCTTCTTTTTCCTGGACACCCAAGGTGTTCCATGGAGTTCTTGGACCTTGATTCGGCCATGAGACGCGCATATACCCACCAATAATTGTCGACTCACGAGATAAAAGTAAAGGTCGTCCTCAAACAAGTCCAAGCACCTGACGATGTTCTCGTGGTCGACCAGGGACATGATCATAACCTCTGTCGGCACCCGGCCAAGCATTTCGTCGTCCCACCACGCATGTTCTGGGACCTTGTCCTTGATGATGAACTTGACCGCAACCTCGTATTCTTCCGTCCGGTGACGGGCCGTCATGACAAAGCCGTAGCCGCCTGCGCCGAGCTCGTCGCCAAGTTCGTAGCTTGTCACAAAGAACGGATTCAGGGAATGGTCCGCCGGGAAACGCGGCGAATATATGCGGCCCTTGGCGTGAAGGAGGTCATCCGACGCCGCGGCATGCTGCAAGTCTGGTCTGTTAGAGGCCGGTGCGAGTAGCAGCGAGCTGCCTTGCTCGCCGATGTCGAAGGCATCGAGCGAGGGGGCGGAGATGGAGAGTGCAGGCAGTGCCGAGAGTTCGCAGGAGTCTGCAGAGGCCAGCACTGTCTGGCCAGGTCCAGTCTCCTCGTAGCGATCATCCATGTACTCGAACGGACTATCGGCGATGTCATACGACGGTGTATCCTGCGCGTACGCATCGCGTTCGGAGTTTGCGGAGGAGACGTGATTCGAGCTGTAAGCCGCGGCAAACGAGGCTGAGAATGAGTTGAACTCGAGCGACGCATTTGCGAGATCCAACGCGTGTGGGGGAGAGAAGCTAGAAAAGTACTCGCAGCCGTTGGCGGTTGCGCGTCCAAATTTTTCGGTTGCAGAGGGGGTCAAAAGAGCGGAGAACGGGGCACAACCTTGGTGGTGCTCTGGCTCAGGTTTCGCGAGGCTGTGCTCGGGTTGGGGAACGTCAGAGTGATAGAGATCGTGCGAGAAGTGGTGCGAGTGCTGATGATAAACAGCATATGGCTGGTGGTGTATGTCATGCTCTGTTAAAGGTGTCTGGAGTGTGTCACCATCCTCAGACGAGGCGTCGCAGCCGTCGATGGGCGGGGAGAGGTAGCCGAATGGAGGAGATCGGACCGCTGCTACTGCTGAGGTCTGCATAGCAGCGTGTGCTTTGTTTTGACGGCGGGCTACGAGGGGCCTGCGGGCAGGAAGGTGACACTGGGGGCGAGGTCGCGGAGGTCGCGGAGGACGTCGAACGTGGGTGTCGAGCGGCACGCAGGCTGGTTTTTATGCAGGAGAGGAACAGAAGCAGGCCAAAGGAGAGGACTTGTCCCAACACTGCGGTCAACGAGGAAGACCCCCACCAGAGTTGACACTCGCTCTGATCGCGCCGCACTAAGAAGCTCGGCATCCCGCAAAGTCTGTCCAGTTTTGGTCAAATGCTCGTCTTCGTCCCTTGAAATGCGCGACGCCCCTCAAAGGTCGCGCGTCGGTGGAGCACGACGGCCCAGAGGTCGCAATCCTGGAGGGGGCAGCCAGCGGAGACTCCGGCACGAGCATGCGGGGTTGGCGACAAACACCCTCTTAACACTTGCCAGCGTATGGGTGGAAAGCGAGCGGCTACATGACATGGCTGTTCACAATACTCATGGTCAAAGTTTTGTCGTCAACGCCATGATGCGTGGATAGCAAGTGGACAACGACGACGGGAAACCGACGAACGCGCTTTTGGTGACATCGGCATGCTCCGGGCTCAGCGCGACACGCTTGATCGTGAAGTTTGAACATCCTGCGGCAGGGCAAGGATCACTAGTTTTTGTCCCTCAATAATTAACCAAAATCTGGTTGAACAAGGACCAGATTTTCTTCGGGGTCGCAAGAAAAAAGAATGGGAAGCTTTACTTTCTTCCGGTTTTACTGCATTTTTAGGCGCAATTTGGCCGGTTTTGCATCAGATTCT
Source organism: Phanerochaete carnosa HHB-10118-sp (assembly GCF_000300595.1). Taxonomy (NCBI): domain Eukaryota; kingdom Fungi; phylum Basidiomycota; class Agaricomycetes; order Polyporales; family Phanerochaetaceae; genus Phanerochaete; species Phanerochaete carnosa. The sequence continues at coordinate 1,383,936 of NW_006767633.1, read as the reverse complement.
ACCTACTTTGTCGCCGAGAAAAAGCGATTGTTGTTCGACTGGTTTACCGACTTTCGTGAGAAATCGCGCGTCCCTCACGTGGGCATTATGTGCTGGGAGGCATCCTTTTGCGATATTCCAGGGGAAAACGACCCTCAAGAAATCCTGGGAGCTCGGCTGTCTACTTGAAGCGCTGGCCATTGTAAAATGGGAAATGCCCACGAATGTGACCCGATGATCTACTGTAGGCTTTTCTCTTGTCTTGTTCCTATCTGAACGGCGCACGTGAATGTAGCCGTATACAACCGTCGCACAGGCGGCGAGGATCAACCAATTCTTAGCTAGTTCTGTGTGTTTGTAACAGGCCAGAAAATTTTGGCAGACCTGTGGTGACTGTCGTAACTTATCCTAGACGGCTCAGAGAACACGTACTATCTGCGCTGGACGACTAGCAGCTTGAGAAGCCCGTCCGCAGGCAGGTTACCGACGTCCAGGCACACCCGATCGGCCCCGGTGCGCACCACATCGCGTTGAGGCTATATATCATCCATAGGCACATGCGGACGAGCGGTCAGGGAGTAGTGGAGCTGCTCTGCGCTTCGCGCAGATGAAAATGGATTAGTACGGAGGAATAAACATATAAGCATCGCTTGTAGAGTTCTATGCCATTGTCTAGAAGGATATAAGAGGTAACTAGTGAGGATTCGAGCAGAGTCGGTTCCTGAGTGGGTCTTTAAAGCGACTGCCCAGTTCAAGCCTTGACTTTAAGCTGAGTTCTCGATGGCTTCGGTTCGTAGCGTGCCAGATGCCGCGAGTCATCGGCCTTTCACACTGGCACTTGCATGTCGTGGTGGAGTTGAGATTAACTTTGATATATTGTAGACGGCTGCGCAGTTCGAACTCTTTGTGGCCGTACCGACATTCCCACATTAGGAAGTACTTCCGAAGATCTGATGGTATCCGGCCGGCACCGAGGGGATGGCGCGAGGCTCGTGAGAAAAGATAAATTGATTTAGTTGAGAAACGAGCTTGAGCACTCCCTCCCCTCTCGAATACAGGTCCCCTGTACCCTTGCATCAAGCTTTTCAGCTATATCAAATGAGTCTTCGCGAAGCAACAGCCGTGCGGTTGCATCAAGCAAAGGCTCGAACGTTAACGTCGCTTGTGCGTCTTGACATCGATTTAACAATTCTAACGCGTCTTAAGAACGTTGATTAACACATCCAAGACACGTTCTAGCAACATCCACAGCAAGTCGCCTAATCCAACCCGTCGCACTTGGACATTTTCGTGATCAATTTTTATTGCGAGCTTCTTCCAAGCTAACTATCTCGCACTTCCCAGTCTACAACTTCTATAATTACGAGGCCATTGAGGCGCTCTGTTTTCGAAATTGGCTGCAGTGTTGGTAATGATACCACGTTGCGGGCGGTTTCCCGGCCAACCCAATTGCTTCTTCGGACTTTATCCCTGTGAGGACAGTACTGAGTCATGACTGCGGGCACCGAGGCCGTAGGCTGTAGCTGAGCCTGGGCACAGCAAAATTCAGGGCAATGCATTATTGTCAACGGCGACGTTTCTGAAGGCGCCTTGCCTCTGGCCCCAGAGACCACTCCCTCCTTCTTCCCCACCAGTTTGTCGACGGCTTTCAGTCATTGTCGCATCGTCGTTCTTCTGCTGCCTCTTCGGCGGGGGGTAGAGTAAGCTTGCACTCCTGCCTGCGTCGCCGTCCTCGTCAGTGTTGAGTTCCTTCATCTTTAGGACGCACATCGAGCGGCCCTAGAGGGGCCTGTGCTTCGAGCATCCGCATCCGAACGTCCTCGCGAACGCGCACATGTTCTGTCGCAGCATGGAGGGCTAACAGGCGGATGAGGCACTCAGTAAGGGCAAGGTCAGGACTAGGGCGGTGCTGAAAGAGGTTCAGCGAGGGGACATGCCAGAGGATGTGAAGGCACGCATATTATTGTCCAGGTCCGCCAAGCTGATCGCGATTCTACCGTTCCAGTTCTTAGATCCTTTTGCGGCTGAGTTGGTACTTTGGTAGCCCGCACCATCTCTCGCTTCATCACAATCACACGGTGGTGTCACTATCTGTGGGGCTGTGGAGTAGTTGGGGCTCAAGATAATGGGTGAAGGACTGACGACGCTGTCGACGACTATGCAGTACGAATGCGCCGGATGTTCAATCGACGTGGATGGTTACCAAGAAGCTCGGCTGTGTGCAGCCGGTAGTCTCAAATCATCGACCTGATGTAGCAATAGTGACCGTCATTAGTACGGAGCCGTACGACCCTCGAACGTGCCGGTGAGAGCTGGCACACTCGCCCGAACACGATTTACCTTCTCGCGGCCGACGGTTACTAAGAGCTGTGAGTAATAAGTCCGCACAAATCGGATGGCTGCTCTGCCACCTGAACAGCTGTTGCAAACGAGGCGTCGGGACCATGCCTATCACGTTCAAGTGGCGGGGCGCTGAGCGCGGCATCGAGCACGTTTGCAACATCCGCGTGATCCCTTCCGATTTTTTCGGTAAATGCATCGTACGGTGTCTCAGTTACTATTGTGCCCATGCTTACGGCTCTCATATGTTTTAGCTCTCAGGAATTCCAGACCAGTGTTACAGACCGCAATGCCAAACTGCAGCGTCAAGGCTGCGATATTCCCGCTGCCTACGGCTTGTAAAAATTGTGTGTGGGTAGCCCTGGTTAGCTTCCTAAGCACGTTGGCACTTTTAGCTTCGTATAAATGCTCTGTATATCGGGTTTGGGCCCATAAAAAGCTAAGTTACGACCATTGGTGTAATGTCGTACCAACACGGGTCTTCATCTCTCCGATTTTCCACGTGCGAATCATTTCTGTACTATTGCCGCTATAGACGCGTGCTACATGTAACTAAGCTCACAACTTCGCCACCGGTGGCTACGGAGCTCTCTCAGAAGCAAGAAGAGAATGCTGCACAACTTGAGGGTGGTGGCGCGAGTGCCAAGTTCAAGTTTGAACCGAGCAATTGCTTGTATTCAAGCCCGCCCTTGTACCCTCCCTGTCTAGGCTGCAGGTTGTCGTCTTTTACGACTATCCCCGGTTCAACGCGATCGCGATGTTTCCCCTGCAACGATCATTTCGCTTGCGTCGAGCAAATAACGAGGAGAGCAGACACAGCAATATCGGAGCATCCGGATAAATTGGAGCCTAAACTTGAGTTGTCCGGTAGATTCGGACGTGTATGGGGGGAAAGTCAAAATTCGCGGGGTTGTTCTGCCTGAAAGCTGGGACAGGCCAGGGCAAATACATCCGGATATGAATCCTCCGAGTCCAGGTAGCCTAAGATAGCCTAAATCGGCGCCTTCGGGAGCTCTGTCCGCCCTATTGTCAGAGTCATACAAGGAACTGTACGGAAAGAGACAATTGACAGGCACTACCCAGACTTATACGCTCACCATGCGAGCCGAAACGCAATGCAGCTGAGCGGGGAGAGCATCTATCCCGACAGTAGATGACTCAGAACAAACTTCAGCGACCCGGGACACGGACGCTTATTGATAACCGGTAGTAATATGCACCAGCAACAGCCATCGCAGGCATATGTTGGAAATGAAGCGCGAAGACAAAAAATTACACACTTGACTGACCCCGGCGCTCCATCTACTCGCGACTATGCCTGCACTCCTGCTCGCCACCGTGACCTCCGCTCCAGTGGAATCTCTTGCCCAAATACCCTTTTCCGCGAGGGGCACTACCTGGGCAGGGAGATTGGCGGCACCGCGCCCGCCCGGGAACGTCGCTTAGGGTTTGCCACTAATCGCGGCTGGGAGGCTAATGGCCGTCGGAGCTGCGTTTCGGCGTCGCTCGTGTACTTGGAAGTGGCGTCGATGTCCGCGGGGAGAGCTGTTGTAGTCCCCGTCCCGGACTGCGCTGCAGGCTTGGTAGCGATCGCATGGACAGCACCGCATGCGGGACAGCATCGGGACGATGCATTGCACCACCCGGTTGATGCGGCTCGCTACTACCGGAAGGTGCATACACCGTGCGGGACCGCCTCGGAGATGAGGCACGAAGTGACGGCGTGAAGAACGCGGAGAACGCGAAAAATACCAAAATGTATTCAGGCGGTTGAGTCCGTGAGGTGAGAGATTTCTGTCAAGTGGAACATGGTCGGCCACTCGCTGAGACGCACGTCCTGTAGATTTGCCCGGGCTTCTTTGTACTTCTCCCACCCGCGGAGGTTGAGCAGAATCCGCGAGCTCAGGATACAGGGCAGGACGTCGCTGAAACCGTAGCCGACTTGGTACAGGGCAGTGGGCGCGAAGATGGTCATCGCCATATTCATAAGTACGAGAACGAAGATGCTGACCAGGATACATTAGCATCTGTATTCAGACAGCGTGGGGAATATGTCCACTTACATGCCTCCATAACAGAGTGAGTCACGAAGAAGGATACGGGCGAGGCTTCCGCCTTCGTCACCAGGCCCCACGAGCGTGAGGACCTGTTGCCGGAAGGTTCGCCACACCTTGTACGCAATAAGCACCAGAAGAAATATCGTGAATATCATCCATGTCAAGCTGCGCATCGTATGTGAGTATCTAGGCGCCTAACGCGCGGCGACCGCACGTACTAAATAGCCAGCAACCACGGCGAAAATTTGGTCGTGCTGTCGAGGTCGACTTTGATCCCTAGAGAAGCGCTTGCATCTCCGGCACCGGAACTGGAAGCAAATGCTTGGACACAAATTGGGTAGGACATGATGACTACACTCAGCAATGGTTAGCACGCTGTGAGAACGAGCATGATGGTGAGAGCACTCACAGCGGAGCTTAAAAGCATAATGCATGAGGCTTACTATTACCGCGCCGCTGAGGAGAGCAGAAATGGCGCTGATAATATACAAGGGCCGGCGATCTGTAGGGCAGCGGTTAGGCGGTATTAGCGGCCCATGACGTGCACTTCTCACTATGATTGTATATAGCATACAACCAAGTCTGTAGGACTACTGTTGGGTGGCAGTGTGGGGCTTGAGAACGCGAACGGGCCAGAAAACGCTGGTTCTATAGTTACTCACCTTGCACCAGAGTGGTGCTGATCCAAGCTAGATAGATAATGCGTCAGCCCGGTCCTTGCGACGTCCACAGTTCTTACGACTTACATTGCCAGCCGCCCATAGCTCCAAGGACCATACCTGCCCGGAAGAACTGGTCAATACTGACGAGCATGAGAGGTGAAAGGCTACTGACATCTGCCGAAATCGGTACAAGTCAACAGACCAGGACAGCACATTGAAATTCAGAGACGTACCTCGTGGGAGTATGCGCACCAAAAAAAAGCGCTGACAGAAGGGATCGTGAGTCATTATCGCAGGGGAGTTGCTGGGAAGTTGGACGCACTGATCAAGTATATGCTACCCATTATGATCGAGGAATAACGGTTCTCAAATTTCGCTGTCAGGTCGGTGGGCGGACTGAGTGAATGTGACACACTTACGACGAGGTATACAATTTTCGGCGGCGACCATGGCGAGAGCTGGCGAGACTAAGCTGGGCGGAGGCGAGCACGTGCAAATGAACTTACCCATACGAGCTCCACCTGAAATCGGGTAGTGGATCGGGAGAACTTATGAGCGTCTGGCGGATCCTGATCTTCCCACGGAGACACACTCACTTCTTGGTTAAAAGATGACACTGTCGGAACGAAAAGGTCAGAAAGAGGCCTTGGCGGCGGGGGAGTCGCTCACAAAAATCATGCAGGAGCAAGAGCATCGAAGAAGTGGTAGAGTACGATGTGACCTGCTTCAGGTAGAAGTACCGTACGACCGACACGTCGAGGCTGGTGCCGGTCCCACTCATGCTGGCGAGTCCTGCCGAAATGGAAAGCTAAAGGGAATGAAGGGGAGGAAGTCAATAGAGGACGAAGAGCTACATGAGTAGGATGTTTGGGAGCTATATAGGGAGAGGGGGCGTCACTCTGGGCTTTGGGCGATTGGTGCGTTAAGCGAGGAACGCGTGCCTGTTGGCGAGCCCATACGACGCCGGAGACTCACTTGCCTGCGCAAACTCGCAGGGAGACATCAGAACGGTGGATAGCCAATTTGGCCATATAAACTATAGTGTATCTCGGACATGCCGATCTCTCATCGACATGCCGTTGACAACTCGAACGTCGCCTGAGCTCTCCCACGCTATCTTTGGGCGCTGCGATAAACGGGCTCCCATTCAAATTTCTGCATCGCCGGACGCCCGAGCACTAGAGAATTTCTGTTACAGCCTGATACCCGACGTTACTAAGCTTTTTTTCTACGACTCACTTGCCGCTCATGCCTTCAGCTTGCCTCCTCCAACCGCCACGAGAGGCCCTCGACGTCAGAGTCGTGGTTAGAGTTATCTCCTGTCTCCAAGGGCTCTTAAGCGTCGCTGTAGCCGTCCGGTAGATTGTGATAGAGAAGAATCAATAGCCCGCAGGTGGTACCTTCGAAGCCCCGGCGGCTGATGCGGCTGATGCGATGTCGCCACAAAGTCTCCCGTAAGCGCCTATTAGTCATTGCCTTCGGCCAAGTTGCACGCTCAGGACTATTTGCACGTTACCGGGAATGAGTCTGCATTGTGCTTGCATTACTACAGGCTACTGATACCATGGTGCGGTATAATATAATGACATGTACAATTTCTCCCGACGAAACAATTCAGTAGAGGAGCAGGAATGTCCGACCTGTCCGCCTCCAGGTAACAGTGCCATACCAGAGAATGCAAAAACACAGCCATGATCGACACGATCGAACCATCGAGAACATGATACAACACTAGAGCCAAAGGAAAAAGGGATGCAGGTGCAAGTACGAGTGGGTCAACGTACGGCGAGTCGCGCACGGCAAGGAAGATCACTGGGACCGAGGAGGATTCCGGAAGCGGACGACGAGTACGGTGACGTTGTCCGTCGAATAATTGCGGTACGCGTGGTCGAGCAATTCGTCGGCGGCCTTCTTCGGGTCCGCGATAAACCGCGCAATGTCGACAGCGCCTTGGTCATCCACGACATCCCAGAGCTGCAAACAGACGTAAGAAGCGCCAGCGTCAACGAGAACGTCATGTCTCACCCCATCACATGCCAGGATCATGAACTCATCTTCCTCTGTGAGGTCCGTCTCGGTCGTGTATGGCGCGCCGACGACGTACTCCTTCATTGACGAATCGCCTAGGGAGCGAGTAACGGCGAGCACACCGTTAACGCGACCGCTCATGACAAAGCCGCCAGCGTCCATGATGCGTTTTGCTTCTTGCTTGTCGGTACCCTTGTGGTCGTACGTGAGGCGGACAGCCTTGCCGGCGCGGCACAGCACGCCACGCGCATCACCCGCGTTCGCACAGTAGAGCACGCGGCGCAGGCGGAGATCCGGGGTCGGGGTGTATATGCGCTCCTTGTCCTTCGCCGGCAGGGACTGTTGTGGTGAGGTTGGCGAAGCAGAGTCTGGTTGGGAGGCACGGCGATTGTGAGACGACGGGCCGAGGCTGCGTAGCGCATTCTTGAGCTTACTGCGTTTCGACTGCTTCGTCGACGTCGTGCTCTCTGGGCTCTCTTCGCCGCTCTCCGCGTCTCCCTCAATCATGTCTGCCGTCACGGCAAGCGGGTCGAAGCCAGTGGGGAGGAAGGACTGCTTGCCGTCTGCGTCTTCTAGACGCAGGAAGGCGGTGACGGCGGTACAGCCCGAATGCATCTTGCCTTCCGACTCTTCCGAGAGCTTCGTGAGATTGACGTCCACATCGTGGAACGTTTGGTTTAGTATATCTGGGATTGGATCTTGTGGAGACTGGCGCAAGGCATTGAGGAGACACTGGTGGTGCAGCCTGTGGTTGGTGGATGGAAATGGTGCAGAAGAACGCAAGATCGCACCAGGGAAAAATTCTGCCCACACCACTCTGCTGCATGCTTTCCTGCGTGCCCATCGAATATTGCGAAGAAGCCCTGCCCGTGGATGCCGGTGAAGGGGACGATTATGGAGTGGGCGTCTTCCATGAAACGTCTCGGACCCTTGGATTCGGTCACTGCGCACTTGAACGACAGCTGGTCGGGGAACACATCCTCTTCACGAGTACCGGTCACTACTTCTCTGTAAATAATCGATCAGGACCGGTGCAGAAATCGGGGTGAGGAGAACTCGCTGGGACACAGGCGGGACCGTGGGGTCTGTCGCCGAGCGGGGTTAGTTGAACACGTTGACGACGAAGACAAAGTACATACTGCTAGAGAGATCGATTGCTACAGGAGACATTTATTCCGGTAAATTTCGAGATGTGGTTCGAAGGAGGTGGTGGTCTTTGGTAGAGATGTTGGAGAGTGGAGCGTCGCTTGTCGGGGCTCGAGGCGCGGAGCACGCGTCATTTACTAGCTAACGCGTAGTCACGTGGGGTATTCCCAGCATTATTCATGGCCGACGTGTAAATGATCGGCGTGATGCGCTATATTATTCTGCGCGATATTCGCCAAGTCCTCAGAGCGATCTACAAGACAAGGATCCACGCAGTCGTGGCCTGAGGGCGGCATAAACTTTGTTGTTGTTGCGGTCGTGTGAACTGTAAGTCACGTGAGACACACCTCCGAGGACATACGCCATAATAAGCAATGGCATCAATATGATTTCGGCCCTGATTTCGCTCGCTTTTGCCCAACGCCGCGTCGTCAGCCGGCCTGAGAAGAGAGCGTCCCAGCTCGTCGAATGTATTTTCTGTCTGCGATGCGAGCAGACATGGCCCACACTGGAAACCGTAGCTGAGAGGTGCATAAAAGGAATATGGCGTAGAATCGATCAGGCGTCGGACGGTGCCGAGCTGTTGGAGGTTGCTGTCATACCTCACAGCGTTTACCCACTGACTCTCACTCTCCCCAGTCCACTCGTTCGAGCTCTTCGCAACCTGTGGATGTCTACACAACAAGCCGCTGCAAAGCCTTCGCTGCAAGGGGTCAGAATCAAAGCCAGAAAAGGCGCTGTCAAGGCCCACGCAAAGCACGAGCCCTCAGGTGGTTACAGCCTTCCGCTAGCCTGGTCATGCTCCCCCCTTTGCTGATCCTCCATCCAGTTTTTAGAGACCAACTTTACAAGTACCTCGAAACAGTCCAGCCAGGCGATTTTGACGGCTACTACAACAAACTAGTCGCAGCGGGTGGTCAGCTCGAACTCCTCAAGTATGCAGATGCCCTCTTCGAGATCCTCCTCGTTGGTGGCCTTCTCCAGCCCGGTGGCGGCTACCTCGACGATGGCGCCCCTCCTTCTCCGTTCTCCATCTTCAACTCCAAGGAGCCGGTGGAAGTGGCTGACGTGAAGAAATATGTTGACGTTCTCAACAAGCTTATCCGGCGGTGTGTACACTCCCTTGTCCGTGGTCGTGGCCCTTCCTGACAACCTGTGCAGGTACAAATACCTCCAGAAGCCCCTGGAAGAGTCTTCTCTTCCAGGATTGCTCCAGTACGTCAATCGATGGTCCGAAATCGAGCGCGAAAAGTTCGCCACTGCTATGGCGTTGATGGTCGCCCAAAGTCTCGCGACCGTGGCCCCGCTGCTCACCTTGACCAAGGACCACCTGGTTAAGAACGGCAAGTTCCTTCGTTGTCGGCATACAATTCTTGCTGACAGGCCATGCCCATTGTAGACCTGGCTATCAATACGATCACCCTGTTCTTTCGTGCATACCTCCAGGAGCAGTCCATCGACCACCTTGCGACTGCGCTCCGCAAGGGCGGCGTACGCGATTTGCTCCTATTCTTCCCCCCGAATCGCCGCTCGGACAAGATCCTCGACGAACACTTCCGCAACGCGGGCCTGCCCCAAGTTGCCGAGTGGTGGACGAAGCGCCAGTATGCGGCCCTCAAAGAGGGCGTCATCTCGACTCTCAAGGAGATGCTCGGGAACGGTGATGAATACGGCGATGTGGGCTCACTGTTTCTGCGCATATACTTAGTTACTTAGCTAACGGCATGCGCAGATCGTCACTGCCATCAAGACCAGGCAAGAGGAGCAGCCGCTTCCCGACGCAGAGCTCATCCAGTGCCTGTGGCAGGGCCTCATCTCCTCTATCGAGTGGAGTGCCCGCCAGGACCAGAACGAAGCTCTCGCTATCCGCGAGATTACGGTACGTCGTCCACCTTCGCCGACCATTCCAGCGCTTGCTAACTCGGGCACCCCAGAAATTCTCAACTATGCTCGAACCCTTCTGCAACGGACCCAAGACTGAAGTCGCATTAATTAACGCAGTGCAAGTGTATTCATATGAAGACACCCGTATCATCAAGGCATTCCCTCAGATTCTCAAGGTCGGTCCTTTCGCGTTGCAAGTACGTGGGAAGCACATACTGACGAGAGATCACGGCAGGTTTTGTACAATAAGGACTGTATCTCTGATCAGGCCATCATCTACTGGCATCAGAAGGGTTCGAAGTCGCAGGGCAGACAGCATTTCATCAACGCAACCGCCCCGCTTGTCAAGGTGAGCTTGAATCCCGGTTATCATCTGCACGGTGCTGAATACGTGCGCAGTTCCTACAGGAGCAAGAGAGCGACGAGGACGAAGATGAGGAGTGATCGCTGGAGCTTTTGATATAAACTACGCTGTGTTGTCTTGTAGCGTATATGCACGTGTATATTCGTAGACCAATTGAGTCTCTTGTCGTCTTTCGAACTGTCGCATAGCTGTGGTGCAAAAGCGATGTTGTTTGGCGTGGACACACCACGAGAAATCAACATCCTATTCGACTGATCAAATTACTAGTACACGATTCAACGCTAGCGGTACAGCGGCGGAGTGCAGTCAATAGTCCCGCTCGCACAGTTCACATAAAGACACCCGTGGACGTCATATATACTTTTCTCTTGATAGTCACCAGGCCTCTGGCATTGGCGGGAAATCTCCTGTCCAACCGTTGGTGTTAGCCATCTGCAGAAAGATACCATCGGAGCCATTGATGGGCAGGCCGAGATCGCTCAAGTTCTGTGACGATAGCTTCAGCAGCGAAAGGAGACGGGGGCGTAACTAGCACTGACTTGTTCCTGCAACCAGAGGGGGATCGCGCTCGGACTAAATACCTCGCCATTATTGCCGTTGGCCCAGGGGCCCACACCGAGCTCCTCCAGGGTGAACGGCTGTCCTGGGACGAGCGCCGGGTCCATGAACGACGGCACCATGAGCGCCGGATCCGTAGGCGGCGGCGGCGGGCCCATGACGCCGCCGGGGACCATGCCCATCTTGCGGCGGAGGTTCGCGAGCATGATGCGGAGTGTGAGCGCGTATCGTTCCGCCGCGACGTCCGAGAGCACCTGCGCGAGCTGCTCGACCTGGGCCGTGATCGCCCCGAGGTCGACCTCGGCGGGGAAGAGGTTTGCCATCTTGAGCAGGAAGAGGCCCGAGAAGGCCGCTGTCACGAGGCTGTCGTGCACCGCGTAGCGGAGCGCGGCGCGGTACGTCGGCGAGTTGAGCAAATTCGAAAGGCAGGCCGAGGCGGCGTCCTTGGCTTGAAAGGCGAGCTCACGCTGCTCGAAGGGCATCTTGTCCCATGAGACGCCGCGAAGCGCGACGCAGACAAGCCACAACTTCGCGTAGTAGAGCTCGCCAGCGAGGATCTTCCGCGGCAAAGCGTCTTCGTCCATCGTCTGCCGGTGCAGCTCGTCACAGTCTTGCCACCACTTGTCGAGGGCGACGTTGGCGCGTCGGATAAATGCCAAGGTGTTGTGGTTGACCTGGCCGTTGAGGGGTGATAGCGTCTCATAGATTTGTGCTGTACAGGTGATCAGCAACCTGGTTACCAGATGCACAACGACTGCTTACTCTTCTGCGCGATAAGCTCAACCTGCGAGATTAGCCGTACGTCTGTAGGCGATGCCATAGGATGGTTGAGAAGTATACGGCAATGACGGATGGAGGATTCGTCTCGTAGCACTATCGGCCTGCCGGTGCCCAGGCTCATTCTGAAGACGTGTCAACACCACTGCACACGCATAGCAGGGGAGCGTCTTACTGATGGTCAAACCAGTATAGACAGAGCCATATCCTCGCCGAAACGACTAAAGATAGACGTCAGTGATGTGCTGGAATAAATTGGTTGAGAAATATATACCAAGATCTCGTTCCTCCTCTTCTGTCCTCTTCTTGTTGCCTCCATCCTCAGCCAGCTTCTCGAGCGCACGATGTAAGCCAAGGTCAAGCGCCATGCGCATTGCATGTCCACTTGGGAGCCAGCCATTTGTGCTCCACGCGGCGAGAAGGAGCATGCCCTGGACAGCTTCCTTGCGAACGACAGGTCCGAAGAGCGTCGACCGCGCAATGCCCTGCGCTTCCTCGAGGCTGCGGTAAAAGCTGGAAGGAAGAAGGCCTGTACCCGCACGAATCTTCGCGGCGACAGCGAGGATGGCGTCGAATGTCCACGGAGTACGCTCGTTGAGGCCTTCGTAAGTGTCATATGACGGATCAAACAGTGGGATAAAGATGTGACAACCAGAAAAGAATCTATGCAGGGTCAGTACGCGAGCTGGACAGAGGGGACGGAAGCATACATGTGGTACAGCTCGCGGGCTTCAGTATCAGAGATGAGTCCTTTCTCGACGACGTGTGGGAAGGCATTACGTGGTGTTGGCTCGGCCTTCTTGCGCTTCTTCACCCTGCAGCAGTCCGATGAGCAGGTGCTCCTAACAAAGCCCACAGTGACATCGCCACGTACCTTGGTGGTGATGCAGAAGGAGCTGCTGCTGCTTCAGCAGCTGCATTTGCAAGTCCTTGAAGAGCTTCAATCGGAGCATTGAGTGCTGATCGAGGAAGCGTATCTTCCGATTCATCATCGGAAGACGGTGCAGTACTTGGGACGATGCCGTATGTGGCGTATTTGTGTGGCTAGATGGCATGTAAGGCATGGCATAGATAAGGAAAAGGCGGCTCGTGGGCGTACCGGAGGCGCGAAGCCCGGTAAGGGCGGGAAGACTTTGCCTGAACGTGGACTAGACGAGGCGTACATGTCTGATGTTCGTATAGGCGGGAGCGGCCCGCTCATGCTAGGCTCGCGATTGTTGTTGTACATGGGCGGAGGCTGCTGGACAGCAGCGAGGATTCGGTCTAGGGTCGACTGCATGCCGATCATCTGGCTCTGCATGACCTGAGGGCATTTCCATATCAGATCCGTTGCCACAGGAGATATCAGCAAGTCAAACTCACCAGATACTGGCCCTCGAGGCGGGAGAGCCTCCTGCCATAAGGTGGGTCAACATCCAGGTCAGCGGGTTTGGCCATGGTTGGGGTTCACGCACTCGATGCTGCCGTTTACCATCGGCTGGACATTTTTCTTCTCAGGTTTTTCAAAGATGCACGGTGTGCCGCTCAGCTGGCATCGTCGACAGGGAGCCTGTCAGTATGTCGAGGCGCGGTGCGGTGCGGGAGAGAGAGATGGGGTGGTGACCCGGGCCGGGCGGAGGGGCGGACCAGGCTCGTCAGTACAAGCACAGAAAGGCAGGAGCGGGCCCACTCACGTCTCCTTCGCACCGATTCTTGCCCTTCCTGCACGCCGTGCAGGCGCGCGCACCACGCTTGGGGATGTGCCCCGGCGGGATCAGCGGCTGCTGCGCTGGCAGCGGGGTCGAGGGCTGCGTCCGGTGCTGTGTGTCCTGGGAGAGCGATGGAGCGATAGCGCCTGGGCTGTGTAAGGTGGAGGCGTCACTGGTGCGGCGTCGCTTGCTGCTCTGCACGCTGTAGGTGCTGTCGGTCGGCGAGGTCGACATGTTGTGCGAGAGAGACACAACGGCCGATATCGCTCGCCACAATCGCGACCTTTTCCTATTCGAGCGCTTCCTCCCGCTAGTCGTGAGAAAGTGAGTTTATTGACCTTCATCAACGTCCCTGAGCACTTGACCTCCCCTCGGCCATCCGTTCACCCTCTCTTTCACACAGACTTTGAGACAGCAGCCAATGACCATCCGCGCTGCATGCACCACCCCACGTAACCATCATGGCCGTTTACACGGACCTGCTCCTCTTCTTGGGCAGAAGAGATCATGCTGTAGTGCGCAATTCTACCCTTGGTGCACGCATAGCTGACCGCACCAGTACTGCTCCGACTGCACACAAAGCGGATCCAAGCTTCGTAACGTTATCCTGCTGATAGCGTCTTCCTGTCTGGTTCTGCAATTCCTCAGGCTTCCATCTATTCATTCCTACGGATCGGCTTCCATGCTTGACACTGGCCGACGCTGGCCGACGCTGGGACCTTGAGACAGTCCTTCAACTCATCCAGTACTCAAGGACGTTGGGCGTTGCCTGACACATGTCTTCAATCTGCACAACCTGCACAGTCATCTGCCTTTGTATCGTCTTGGAGCCCGTGATGGTGCTGGGATCGCTCTGGCTCACAGTCCCCTCTGAACTGCCATTCTCTTCGCCCAGCTTGCCAAACTTGTGCCCTGCTAACCGCCACTGTTATGATATTGGGAACTGGACCCCTGGTTAAACAGATTAGACTGTACTCTATGCTGCTTCGTCTTTATCTCTTCCAGTCTTCCAGAGAAATCAGAAGTACAGACGGTTTAATCGCCGCGGACCAACCATGGCTGCTAGAACGAGGCTTGTGACTGCAACGATGTTCCGTCCGTATCGAAGGTCTGGATGGATTAGCAATATCTCAGGGTCTCCTCCGACTGTGCATGGGGCTCCTTGGGCCTTTACTCGTACCTGTGTATGCGAGCAAAAACTCGAGGCGTGTTTGTGAACATAGGCCACTCCCCCGTGTCGTCCTCACGGGATGCCCAGCCTCAAAGAAATGTAAGCGGCGAGCTCTCCCAAATGGTAGCGCTTCCTCCTGTTGGGGACGAGCACTCGGGTGCTTGTTCGGCTCCCCTTCTGCATGCAGCCACGACCCATTTTGCACATGTACATTCACGTCTCACAGCCTTTCCCTCGAACATCCAATACTAATAACTCAGTCGGCGTATATAATGGTAAGATACTGTGCGGTCTAGGTTCCAATCTGCTCATATGACTCGCAGGCACCGAGAGGCCTTTCAGCTGAAGAGAAGAGAGTGCGCTTGCTGGAGATTTTTCATGAAACGGTACGTGCTTTCAGCATGGCCTTGTTCCAAAAACAAGCTTAAAGCCGCGATGCAAACCAGAAAGACTTCTTTCAACTCAAGGAGCTGGAGAAGCTTGGTCCGAAGATGAAGGGCATCGGTTAGTTGTATCTGTCCGTCTCCGCACTCCAGGCACTGAAATTCCCTCAGTGTCTCAGTCTGTGAAAGAAGTTCTGCAATCTCTGGTTGATGATGGACTTGTTCAGGCCGACAAGATTGGATCGTCTAATTGTACGCTCGCTTGCGTTGGATGCGCATATACCCGCCGTGGATTGATTAATTGCGCGCATTTATGCAGTCTTCTGGAGCTTTCCGTCTCAGCGCGGAGCTATGGTAAGCTCACCGCTGCGTCTGTCTTGCCATAGCATTCACAACACTTTTCTGTTCATCAGATGCAGAATAGACTGACTGCTGCAAGAGATGTTCAAACAACGCACGAAGCGCAGCTCAAAGAAGTCCGAGCCGCAATTGAGGCAGAGAAAGCTGCAAGGCCCGAGAGTGTTTGTTTCGGTCATCAATATTCAGTGTTGCACTCTTAATAATTCGCTGTTAGCTTGAGCGAACGTCCACTCTGGCCCAACTCGCGTCACAGAAGCAGGAGCTCGAGGAGCTCGAGAAGGAGCTGGCTCAATACGGTCTCTGCGACCCAGCGAAAGTGGAAGAGAAAAAGCGCGCCCTTGTCCTCGCAAAAGAGGCTGCTGTACGCTGGACAGGTAGAGTTCTCCCGGTCGTAGCGTGTCGTTCCTTGCTTGCTGAACGTGCCCGGTCTTTTCAGATAACTATGGCATGCTTCTCTCGTATTTCACTAGACAGTATGGAGTGGATGCTGACGAAATCCGAAAGTATCTGGGTGTCGGCGATGATTATGAGGACATATGCTGATTCTGTTGTGCGTCTGATATCTTCTAAATCTTGCTGTCATCTTAATCCTGTGCTGTGCGATTGGTCGCAATGGGATCATGTGCAAGGTGCGATCACGTGCTATGACGTCACGCGCTCTGCCTGCAGGACGTCACAGGTCTCACATCTTCAACTACGCTCCTCAGCTCGTCATTGAGGGCGGTATCTCATAAATAGAGAGATGTTCCTCACGATTTCTCAACTTGAAATTCTCACTCTCATCACTCTGCACGCTCTCGACGGCTCACCACGATGTCAGATGAATCAGGCTCGTCCTTCAGTGCGACCTTCTTTGGCGCGCTTGAAGGCGCCGTTTCCGTACTTCTCACTCTCTTTGCAGGCTATGTCGTCGCTCGTAAAGGCGTAGTTGATCGCGAAACGGTCCACAAAGTGTCCAGCCTGTGTTCGACGCTTTTTCTCCCAATGCTCATCATCGCCGAAATGGGTCCCGAGCTCACCGCCTCGAAGATAAAGACGCTATGGATCCTCCCTGTTTGGGGCTTCGCGAGTACGGTAATTGCGCACCTCATTGGTTGGCTTGGCCAAAAGCTCTTCAAGACGCGCTCATGGGTCATCGTCGCTTGCGGACGTCCGAACAGCAGCGCATTACCCCTTCTTCTTCTCAAAGCCCTCAGCACCACCGGAGTGCTCGACCAGTTCTCCAACGGCGACGAAGATTCGAGCAAGCTGCTCAAGCGTGCACAATCCCTCATTCTTCTCAACGTCGTCGTCCAGCAGACCTTCACTTTTCAAATCGCACCATGGCTCATGAAGCAGGACCGCAAGGCGGAAGGGAAAAGCGGAAGCACAAGCGGAGATGTCGAACATGGGGAGTCCAGGCTGACACCGGCCTCTCCTAGTGTTCACGCTGGGAACATCAACCCGATCGTGCAGGATGGCGAGCGCGTGGGGTTGTTGAATGACCAGGACGGCAGGGATTACGGCACCCGCGGCGAGAGTTATTCGCATGCTATGGAGCTAATCGCTGACCAGCCTGACATTCACTGGCCTAAATTCCTCAACTTCCTCGAGAAGCCTATTAAGAAGACGTGGAAGATGATGAGCCCCCCATTGCTTGGCGCGATTGTTGCTCTGTTCATTGGGGTATGTCCCCGAGGCGTGATCCGTTCGCGTTATGAGGCTGACGCTCTGTGTTTTTAGCTAACTCCGCCTCTTCACAAAGCATTCTACGACGAGGACAGTCCGCTCCACAGCTCTATAACCCAAGCAGCTGACAATCTCGGAGAACTCTTGTACGTGCCCTCTGTCTACCTTCTCATACCGGAGAAACTGACACGTACTTTCATCACAGCGTATCTCTGCAAATGTTCATTGTCGGTTCGGAGCTCGCCCTAGTACCAAATGCCAACCCTGGCATCGCTGAAACCATATACTCACTTTTAACGCGCTTCATCATCATGCCCGGCACTAGCCTTCTATTTGTGTTCCTCACTGCTGGTCGCGGTTGGTACACCAACGATAAGCTAGTGTGGTGAGTCATCACTTGGTTTGTCTTTTGTTGGCATTGTACGAAGTGATGCTACCATAGGTTCTTGCTGGTGCTTATTCCTGCTGGTCCATCCGCGATGCTCCTCGCCAATATCGCAGAGCTCGTTCAAGTCGACATCGGCCCAGTCTCTGGATACCTCACAATATCGGTACGCTCCTCTTTGAGCTGAACGTGCTGTGCGCGAAAGCTGATGGTCTACCCAGTATTTCTTTTCGCCGCTTATGGCTGGTGTCTGTACACTGGCAGTCCTTGTCGTGGATGCAGCGGCCAAGCGCATCAAAGCAGACTGAGGATTCGTACACCCTGGTGACCATTGAAATTCTCGAGTCAAATTATAGCGCATTTGAGCCTTGACGGCGTTTTTCTCGCTATACGGGTCTCGTGACAAACACTCCATGCTATTGTATCTGTATGCATACGCGTCTCGATACACTCTCGGAGTATACAGATTTAATCAATGTAGGATATCCAGACACGGCATAGACGATGCTAAACGGATGTGATGCTAGAGAATAGTACTGTACTAGTATATATTATACTTGGATCGCTCCAGGATACAGTAGATTATCTCACAGTGCATAAAATCGAAAAGTCTTCGGGGAGTTGCGACCTTCGTCATCCCTTCCGAGACCTGACAGCTTTATGTCTATTGATACCTTTCACATATCTCGTGTGTTTTCAGGTACCTAAGTGAGAGCAGAGGCGGTGGAAAAAGCATCGTGAAACAGAAATCCGGGGGCGAGTTGGTTCGGATCAGACTCAGAAAACTCCCTCCGCGCAAAGTCATTCCGCCGCTGTCTGTCATATTATAGCGCCGCAGCCGGGCTCGTATCTCCTGCCACAGGCATCCATCTGAACATTTTCTGCAGGCTTTATTTTGTGGAAGATTTACCATCACTCCTCCGCCGAGAACCGGTCCAGTAGTAGTCGGTGATCTCAGGACATGATTGTCCCGCAGATTGTGAGCAGCCGCACCTATGGTACCGGTACTCCCTGGAATTATACCACTAATGCATTATACAGTCCGATCAAATGTCACTCTTGCGCTCGCTATGCGCATAATGGCGGAGCAGATAATAAAGCCGTCGAAAGAAGTAGCAGGGCTGCAGTCGAGAACTCAGTCCGCAGCGTCTGAAGACCTGCGGCACAGATCCCTGTTCATATAACACACGGAAGCTGTCCGCCTACTCGGAGATGTGCTGCGGAGGCGTGCTCGCGATACGTGTTGGGCAAGATAGTTTTTGGGTCGAGGTTCGAGTAGTCACCGGTCACGTACGGCTCATACAGTCAGCAACCTGTCCGGCATGTTCTTTCAGATGTTTGCTCCGGTGATACAAAAGTAGCGTTAGATCCCATTGGACAACTCAATGGCCGTAAGATCTAGTATTATAGGCGATCCCGGTGGTTAACCGCAATGCGTAGGGATATACAATGACGAAACCAATGGGAGGGATTAGCCGAGAAATTGTGAATAGGGTCCGCTTACGAATGAATGACATGGAAGGACGCGATAAGATCCGGAATTGAGGCCGAGCGAGGAAGGCAGGACGAGATGCGATAATGCAAAATATAGAACATGAGAATGATGCAGGAGCAGTGAACTATGGAAGAACAGACGTGGACTGAAATATGATATTGCGTGCAGGATGCGTTGGAGAGCAGGATCGCGAATGAACGAGCGTTGAGTCGAACCACCAGGAGGGTCCATGAGGCGTGGGTATCACCGGAGGAGATCGAGACGTTGGTCGTTCGATGGATATCGATAGGCGATGAAGTCAGGTTCCTGGTCGACGAGTTCCTCAATATTCTTGCGGGACATGACAGACATACGCGGGGCATGGCTGCTCGCAGAGATAGGGCTGGCGTAGCCGCTACCGGCAACGACATTTGGATCGCGAGAATCCCTGGAAGGCGACGTGCGGAAGCCAGAGAGATCAAGCGGATCGGCAACAGCGTCCTTGGTGTCGTTCGATTTCTTCCCGAACAACGTCGCCAAGCCAAATCTGCTCTTACGCTTCTTGGGCTTGTTGTCGGTGGCAGCAGATAGCGAACCCTGGCTGGCCTCTGCACATGGCCATTGACCAAAGGACAGGCGCGACGCACCAAACTCTCCATATTTCTCCTCTGCAAGGAACGGAGGAACGTTGAGCTGCCCTCTCGCCAGGGCATTTTTGATCGGAAGACTCTGGGAAGAAGGCTTTGAGCCAACGCCGCCGAAAGACTGCCTCCTTGTTTCCGCAGTGCGAAAGGGAGCTTGAGGAGGCGAGAGCCCAGGGTGGCCAGACCGTGGATCGTAGATAAACATTGTCTGGGGGCGACTCTCGGGCATGGGATGGCCGGGGAACTCGACACTGGACTCTCCAGGCAGAGGAGGCAAGCTCTTGTCTCGGCGCAGGGCAGCCGACATTGGTCCCGGCGACGACGGCATGGGAGGCGTGGTAGGCCCGGTCGTACTGGACAACGTCCATGAGCTGTGGGTGTTGCGACCACGCAACTCCGAGTCCGGCATAGAAGCGTCAAGGTTGCTGTCTTCCTGATCGGCCCCGTTTCGAAGGTCGCCACGATCCTTATCAGCAGATCGTCTGGACGAAGTTGGCGACGGCTGCAGGCTGGACGGAGCGGTGGGAGGTGACGCAGCATACGGCGACAACGTGTTCGGCGAGACAGTAGATGGCAGCGAAGTCGTCGAGCTGTGTCGTCGAGCTGACCCGCCTTGCGAGACAAGATATGATAGGGGCGGTGGTGGAGCCAGGGGGGTATCATCGTCTGTTCTATCCAATGAACGCGAGTGCGTCCGGAGATTGTGTTGAGTGTCACTTTTGCTCGAAGATCCGGTGACAAGTCTCCAGATCTTTTTAAGTCCCCGAGTCCTCTTATTGGGCCGCCGCGATCGAGCAGGCTCGGGCGCCTCCGGCTTTGTGTCAATGCGCGGCCATGACTCGCCCTGACGCGACGTTGGAGCATTGCTCACGATGTTCACGGCGTCTGGGCTGGGGTACTGCGGCGCAAATTGCGCCTCCCGTTGTAGGGCAACGCTAACAAATGGTGAGAATCTGAGAACGAGGTCCGTGGAGTGAGACGTACTGCATATCCATCATGCTACCAGACAGCGCAAAACTCTCTTGACTCCGCCAGCCTGACGGACTGAGATTCCTGAGACCGAAGAATCTCGAGCGCCTAGGAGATGTCGCTGAACCATTGCTTTGCATGTCGGAAAATGAGGCTTGCGACTGTGCCCGCAGCAGAGTCAGCGGCAGGTCGCCACCAGTCATGATACTGCTCGGTCTCTGCGATAATGACTGCGAGTACCGCGAGTCGTTCCTGACCCCCGAGAAGAAGCCACTGTCGGTGGGTAGAGGGGTCTGCAGAGAGTACACCGACGTAGCATCCGCACGCGAGGCTTTCGAGGTCTTTCTGACACGGCTTCGTTCCCGTCTCTCTTCCCTTTTGCGACGCTCACGTTCCTCCCGTTCTTCCTTCCGAACGTCAACATGTTCTACAATCATGCCATTCTCTAGAAGCGTAGCTTCCCGGCCGTGGGTCAGGAGGGCATTCGGAGTTGAGACAGTACGAGGAGCTTTGATACGGATCCCGCCCGAGTCGTCCGTTGGCTGAGCAGCGCTACCGAGCTCATATGCAGAACGACGTAGCTGAGAGTAGGCGTCACGCATCTTATCATCTAGATGGCGAGACTCTCGCATGGCGCGGGCGTGTGCCAGGGCCTCCGCCTCGAGGAGCGCCCTTTGTGACTTGACGTACTGATCAAGTGTCTGTTGGCGGGATGACGGCTCCTTGGGATTCTTGAGACAAATGTCAGACGACTTTCACGTAGGTAATCACAGTGGCAACGTACGATGCTAATCCACAGCTTCAGGTTCTCTTCCGTGAGTTTCATGCCTCTCGCCCGTGGCCTCAACGAGTTTTCTGGATGCGGATTGCCAGTAGCCTCCTCTGCCAGCTCTCTCCGCAACAACTCTTCGTAATCCACATCACTATCCCGCCTCCAGACGCCCGAACTCGTAACGTCGACGTCGACCATATCTTCGTCGCGCATAGCGCACTCGACACATACCTCCTCCTTCGGCGGAACTTGTCGTTGAGCGTAGACCGGGTTGATGGGGTTTGGGGGCGAGGAAGGTGTGATGTAGGTGGGCTGTTGCGCAAACGCTCTGTGCTTGGGAGATATGGGGATAGCCATGGCCGCAGAGCTGTATGATGGACCGGCAGACATAGGGACGATGGGTGGAGCGGCGCCAACAACGTTCGCACCCACGCCTGCAGGCGGAGGCAGCGAGGGGTGCTTAGGGCTCGAGGAGACGTATTGACCGCCCCGGTACTGATCTAGGCCGGAGATTCGCTGTCCCATGTCCGGATTCTGTGAAGGAGACGGTCCTTCGAACGTGGCAAATACCCGTTCTCGGGCACCTGGATCGTTGTTCAAGGAGAGGCGTGGCTCGTCTGACGGGAGGTAGGGGCTGCCGGAGGGAGAGCTTCTGTGAACGCCAGCGCCGTCAGGCAGACGGCTCCCTACCGCCTGGTATTGGTCGGCGTCTTGTTGTCTCTGATATTTGTTCTGCAGCTGATGGCTTGGATCCTCTGTGAGCTTGTCCGCTACCCACGCTTGGTCAAAGCCGGTTAGCGTAATGCCCGTGGGTGCTTCGAAGTCGATCCAGCTGGCGCGTGATGCATCCGTCCTGGTAGTCTCAGGCCGACGTTGAGAGAAGGACGAGCTCGGACGGTGCTTGGAAGAGGATGAGGAGACGGTGGGGTAGCGTGTGTCCTGAAACTCGACGTCGGCAACAGAGAGGCGGCGAGAGTAAGAATCCAAGCCCATGGATGAAATGTTATCAGGGGGCAACGGGAGTGCAGCAGCCATCTCGTGAACAGACGTCAGAGATTACGATAGCGACTGCTAGAGAAGGTCCCCGGATTGCGAATACGGGTCCTCAAAGAGCTGGGAAATGAGAGAGAACGTGGTATGCGGAAGTAAACTGAAAGAAATCCCAGGGAATCAGACAGGGTCGTTGTCGTCAGAGAGAAGCGGGCCTCGTGGTGTTGAAATGAGACGATGGACCTCGTGGGAGGACGTGCGGAGGCCGACGAGGAAGACAGCGACCGACACGAACGAGAGAAACGAAGTGAGGAAGACGACGGCAAGAGCAAGAGCAGCTCTCGACGGAGAATGGTTGCTGTGTCCTTGAACGGTCAGGCCCGCCCGTATATTGCTGCTGTTCAAATTCCGGCAACCTCCGGACCGCCTTGTCTCGGCGTCCTGGAGACGATAAATCGCTAATATATTCCTGAGAGCCGCAGAGCGGCCTTTGTAAATCTCAAAGGCGACAAGGAGGAAAGAGAGCCTGAGCTCGAGCGAGCACAGGACTTACGGCACTTTGGCGGAAATTAGTACTGGCACGTCGGGTGCGGGGCAGCTTCCCACGCTCGCACCAGACCGACCCGGCCGGGCGGCGCGACCTTGCGCCGGTCGTGCCCGGATGCACCCAATGAGAGCTCCCGGCTTTGAACTGGACCTGCTCGTCGTTGAGCAAAGTCAACGACTCCCTGCCTTTCACTTCCACTATCATGTCGCTCGCTGTCTTTAGAAATACTAGTGCGCTTCTCCTCGATTTGTTGCGCGACTCTCGTTAATTCCTCGCAGTCTCTTCTACTGCACGACGTGCAGCTTTCCGACCCCAGGTGGGGGTAGCGGGTAAGCTTTCAAGCTTGAGGCGTGTGGAAGACGAGTGTTGAGGGTGCAAGCAACATTTGTAGCAGCTCGCTCAATACACAATTCCAAGCAAGCGAATGCGGAGATACCCACTTCCTCGACCACATCCTCCACCGAACCTATCACACATATTGCCAAGCTAAATTCGAATCAGCTGAGCCTCGAGACGCCACAGAACAAGGCTGGTACGTGTCAGATATTTAGGACTTTTTCTCCCCACTCATTCATTTCTTTCGCAATACAGAGTATGTTCTCTCGACGATGGACAAGATCGCGAACTGGGCAAGGCAGGGTTCCATGTGGCCGATGACCTTTGGTGTGTAGCGTACATATCCAAGTACAAGCTCATGAGTGGTCTCACATTCGCTCCTCAGGTCTTGCGTGCTGTGCGGTGGAGATGATGCACATGGCCGCCGCTCGTTACGACCAGGACCGTCTCGGCGTCGTCTTCCGTGCCAGTCCACGGCAGTCCGATATCATGATTGTCGCGGGTACCCTCACGAACAAGATGGCTCCCGCCCTCCGCACTGTCTACGACCAGATGCCCGAGCCCCGCTGGGTCATCTCCATGGGGTCGTGTGCGAACGGTGGTGGATACTATCATTACTCGTACTCGGTCGTTCGCGGATGTGACCGCATTGTTCCCGTCGATATTTACGTTCCTGGTTGTCCACCCACCGCAGAGGCGCTGCTGTATGGTATGCTCCAACTTCAGCGTAAGATGAGGAAAAACCGGAAGAGCGTCCTCTGGTGAGTATCCATCGTTCTCCGACGTGTGAACGTAAGGATTCCTGATCGTCTTTCAGGTACCGCAAGTAGTTACCGGCGTTTTCTGGGCCAGTACTTCGTGAAACCAGACTTGTATTTAGGACTCGGACAAAACTATCGTTTAATGCCGACGTGCATAGTGCCTGATGAGATTCAGACACTGGGACCTGGGGCGGTAGGTCTGATTTGTTCACTATCTTGACTAAAATCGCTAGTGTCAAACGCGTTTCGTACCATGTTAAACGGTGCAAGGTCAGATATTTGGAATCGGAGCAATATTGTCATTCTTTGATGATATAAGAAACGTAAGGTTTGGCACCCCGTCTGTCCCACTCTAAGCTGTCGCCCGCTCAGTGGTCTATTCAACACCAGTCAACAATGCAACACCGTCGTCTCTTCGACTCGAACCCCAGAATCTTCCAGGGCCAAGCATTCTCAACGACACAGAATAGACGTGGTCCATCCTGCGACAGTCTTGATGGTCACCCGAGTTAGACATGCCTATCTCTTGATCTTCTTGTTTGACCACGCACCTCATCTTGTATCTCCTGATCACTGACTGAGACAGAAGCCCGAGCGATGTCAAGGCGGGCAGATCCTCGCAGCATGGAATGTGGTCAGGAACGGTGATGGTCTCAGTAAGCGGTAACGACGCGCTTGACAGTAGGTCGACTCCTGAAGCGGAGGGAAGAAGGGCAAGAACGAGGACGGCAATGAAGTTCATCTGTGACGGTAGGTCAATCAAGGACGCTTCTTGAGAGAACTTGTACTGACTGTGCGTTCTGCAGGGTGTCTTCAGTGCGGTTTGGTTTGTGTTTCGCTAACAGAGATCCGAGTCCTTAAATCCTCGGGGAACACTCTGAGAGCAAACGTGGCACACCTTCGAATTCACACCTTCTGTATCTCGCAATGACGCATACCAGGTACTCAGAGGCGGATATCAAGCTCGCAAGAACATGCCCTTCGTGGGTCAGCATCGCAAAATATACCCGCATCCGTAGGTGCTCCTGTGACTACGCTCAGAGTTTCGCTTCCGCTCGGAGTTTCGCTTCCGCTCGGAGTACCGTGCGGTGCGGACTCAGCTGCACGCCCTAGGTACCTACATTGACAGCGATGTGTGGGGCGTCCAAGACATAAGGAGGCACCACCGTGAGTAACGATCCCGCATAACCGGGAACAGTGCTGAGAACATATCAAATATCACAGTCAAACTCGGGTAAGTTTACTTTTCCAGAGGTTACGAGGCCACTGGGCAACGGTCTTGCGCTTCTATCGGCCTTTACCATTCCTTCTGTCCGCCATGGCCGTGCATCCCGCTGAATTGCTCCAGGGCGAAGACTATGGAGTCAAGCATAGCCTTATACTAGGCTCACAATCAGTGTATAATGATCAGCATGAAGAGCATGTTCGACATGGGCGTGAGCTTGAGCTTGAGCCTAAGCTTGCGCCATGTGCATACGGAGTAATAAAGGCATTCCAGTGGTAGGCTGTGGGTCGCGTCAGGAGTGGCAGCGAAGCAGAGATGGTTGCGATCGGCGAGCTCGGCCACGCTCTCTCTATCAAGCTCAAGCTTGGCCAGATCAACCTAGCAGAGGCAACGAAGAGAAGTTGCGCGAACTGTCGGGAAGAATCCCGGGATGGCAAGCGCCACGCCTTATCGGGACTTCTGGTGCGGATTCATGCGCTATGCCGGCAGCGCTAAAAGCCTCGCTATCTGCTTAGAGGCACCTCTAACAGGCAAGACTTACACTGAATCTCTTGACTTAATACTACGCTCGACTATCTTTGCGTCTGCGGCGCCGGCTCAAGCGCGAGGTACTAGCGTTTCAGTTAGCGAGAACATGTAAACCAAGCTCATAAGCTCAGACGATGACCGGATACAATTGATGCTTTCCCTGTTCCTTCTGACAATCAGGCTTCCTCTCGTACCAGCTTAGTTTGGCATGCTCTGCAAGGAAGCAGGACCCTTGATATGTTTTCTCCGAATGACGACTACCTACGAAGAAACTAGGGTCTCTTCGTAAGTAGTGCCGCGTCTCGTGCACATGTGTTGTGTTTGTCGGCAGTGAGCGTTTGAACGCTGATGCTATTTTGCAGCCAGGTGCAAGAGCGGCCTGATATCGGACCCCGTGAAGACAGCAACCGGTGGAAGTCGGGGAGGAGTAGGTGCGTACGTTGACTCGGTTGTTCTGGCCGAATAACCTTCGCAGGAGCTACAGCCTCTATATAACTGCAGAGTACATTATGTCCTGCCCCTCAATCCTCCCAGGATCAATCGGAATCCCGAGGTGTGTTCCCAGCAGATTATTTAATAGACTGCGAAGTCACTCATTTCCGGTTGCTGCAGATGCGCTTGGTTCTGGGCCTTTGTATTGGCCTTGTCGCGCTGACCGCTCTGCCCAGCACTATCTGCGGCACGGAGACCAGGTCGTGTGAAGGCAACCTACTTCTCGAACCGTCCACTGAAGCTGGCTCACCGCCCGCCGCATCAGGCAGCCGTGACTCCAAGGGTTCATTAAGAACGGTGCGTCATAGGTGACAAGCCTTGGTATCCAGGCTATCCAATCACTCAACACAGGGCATTCCCGATGCCGAAAATTCGTGGAATCGGACACCGGGGGAAGAAAGCCTCATAAGCAGCATCCACAGCGTTCGTGGGATGCACTGTTTAGCCGTAGCATTGGTGTACGTACTACGTATGCGCAGGCTGGCCCGTCCAACGGGTTCCAATGCACTTGGGTTTGCTTGATTCCATTCCTGCCTGTCTGTAAGATGATGATCCGACCAATATTGAAACCGTGGCTGGTGAGTGCCGTCATAGCACATATGATGCTGAGGGGGCTCACATAGCGTGATAGCAAATTTTCGGGGGATGGGGTCTGGTAGTAGGCGCTATCATTTTCGTCTGAGCGAACGTGGGCTCACAGCTCCGCTCTTTGGTGCTCAGGTCGTAGGGCTTTGGGCAAGCTTTGGGCAATCGCCGAGACACGGCCGTTCAGGCCTGTACAGCTGTAACTTTGATCATCGTAGCACCTCTCGTCGCCTCGTACGTATCGGCCAGTCTCACTTTGCTTTCCGCTCACTGTCTCGCCCGGCACTACACAGCGGTGTATCAGCGGCTGCTCTTGTAACGCGAGGCGGGACTTGTCACGGGCGGGGTAAAGTCGACCCGGGAGGTCCGCCCGCGCTACTCCAACAATATGAATGGACATGATGTCACAGGCGGTCTGAGGAATTGTGTTTCGTGCAGGTGGCACCATCTCGGTAACCTACGCTGACATCACGAGAAAACCGTGGGAGACGGGCCCGACGGCGCCCTATATAACCACAAGCTTCCGCTGCAACGTGTTTCCCCAGATCCGTCAACGACGCCCCTGCATACCCACATACACCACCTCTTTACGACTTTTACGACTCCAAATCACATACTTGCACCATGGTGTGTGATATCGATGCGTACATACAAATGAAGATGCTAACCAACGTGTTCTCCAGGGAGCTATCTTCTCTGCAATTGGCGGTGCCATCAACGCAATCATCTCTGCGATTGCGAGTGTCTTAATGATCATTGTCTCCGTCATCGTAACAGTACGTCCCTGCCGCTAGTGTTCATCGTGGATGTACGCTCACGCGCACATTTCTAGATCATCGTTACGATCTTCGACGTCATTTTCGATATCCTCTGCTGCAACTGCTTCGGTGGACGAACGCGTCGGACCGGAACACACAGATACAAATTTGGAGGGCGTGGAGGAGGAACATCGGCCGCATACTAGACGTGGGCTGGCCGTTGTGGCTGGAGAAGCACGATGAGCTTTGATTTATGACTTGTTATGACGCCCGTCTGGTAGCGTTCCTGCGACCGAGAAGACACGATATCCTACTGTTCTGTATAATTCGTCGCCTTATGACACACGTTGAACGTCATTCGTAAGCTCTTGAGGTCTGTCATCTGCACCTGTACAAGGACGAGTTCATGAGGTGCCGTCAGAGTCTAGTACACAGACAGCACAATGTAATTTCGGGTTTGATTGAAGTTGAGAGATCATGAAGTTCGTTCATGAAGCTCGCAAACATCCAGCCAGGTAGTCACTTAACCAGAGCGGTATATCTGCGGCTCCTACTTCGACTCCTCCGCCAACGCCCACATATAATACACAGCTAGGCTGCGGAATGGCCGCCATTGTGCTGTCAATTCTTCCATCTCCTGCGGCGTGATGAAGGCACCCTTGATCTTCGTCTTCTTCTCAAGCCGCGTTTTGAGCTGACTCACGGTCAGGCCCTTCGGCAAGGGCGGGATGTCCATCGTGGACGGAACAGCGTTCAATGTCTTCTTGATCGAGGGCGTGAAGGGCGTCGGCAGCATGTTGTCGTTGTCGCTGTCGCTGTCCTTCGCAGCGGCCTTCGTCTTCCTCTTCTTCGTCGGCGCCTTTGGGATCAACTCCTCGGGCGTTGCTGGTGCCGGAGGTGCGGAAGATGCATCCGGAACAGCTTGGCTTGTTTCAGCAAGGCTTGGAAGAACATCTGGGTCTGCACTCTGGGAGTCGGCTGAAGGATCCTCGTCGGGGCGAGGAAGCTTCTTTGGTGAGATGGTCAGATTATAGTCCGGCGAGTGGAGAGAAAGGAACCAGCGAAGGATACCACGCTGAACGCCAAGGTCGCCTGAGGCACAACTATCAGGAGATGTAATAGGACAGGATGGCGTGCTCATACCAACTGGCAGAATATCCGGCCTCCTCAAAGAGAAGATGGCAAACATATCGACCGTCCACTACGCATGGTTAGTCACGCGGTTGCGATAGTAACGACTAATCCTCACTCTTCCGATGCCGCGGACAGCGGTGAGTAGTTCGTAAAGCTCTTCGTCCTCGGCTTCGAGCAGCTTTTCCGTAGACAGACGTCCGTCTGCGAATCGCGCCGCCAGGTCAAGAACTGCGACACCCGGTCAGAAAATACGGCAATGCTGTCAAGATGGGTTAACGCACTGTACTCGGCCTTACGTTGACTGAGACCGGCCGTCCGTAGAGTGGGAATGTCCATCTGTATGACTTGATGAGCGGTCGGGAAGAACGTATCAGGCCTGTAGTCGATGAGACATAAGCGCATAAGCACTAGGATCACAAAGATGCAGGATGTACCGCTTACCCATGATGGTCGGTAGGTTTCTCGGGCAACGAAGGATCGAATAACCGTATGAACTTGTGCGTTATGGACCGTGCTGCGAGCCAAGAGATCTGTTGGCCTCTGGGCGCAGAACGTGAAGCGTCAATCTTGGCTTCAAAGTCACAAGATATTAATTCATCACTTACAAAATTGAATGGGTCAAGGTTCTTGTGGCAGGAGGGATCAGACTTTCAAGTCATGACAGTGTTGGCACCGAACGTACCTGAAAGGGTCTACTCTCTCTAAGTGCTCAAACGGCCGGCACTTCAAACGACTGAATATGTCCTCAAAGCGCGGGTCGACGCCAATTAGATGGCTTTTTGCCACCTCAAACGAGAAGGTGAGCTCAGCGGGGACAAGCTCCTCGGCTCCGCCGCTGGCCGCGACGGGTTGGACATGCTTCGCGGGCGGTTTCGGCGCAGGAGGCTGGGGAACAGCTTCGTCGGCATCTTTGTCCGCTGCACGAGCCTTCTTCCTGCTGCTCGCTTTGGACGGCGCCTTGCGCTTTGACGTCTTGGTCTCCTCCGCAGGCGCGTCGGTCCGCGTTGCCTCCGGAGTCTCCGCGATGCGCAGGTCATGGATCGCTTGTGCCGCGATGCGCGAAGCCGAACGAGTGACAGGCATCCTAGAGGCTGCCGCTGCGCGCAAAGTGGCCGTGGAGAAGAAAGACGACCTGAGCATGTAGAAGCGTCGTTGGAGTCATGGCTTTATATTGACAACGGCGGCTCCGCGTCCTGACTAAGTAACGCGTCGGCGCTCGCTGACGCGACCCGTCGGGGTCGGGAATTGGCGCGTGCCGCGTGGCACCAGGCGGTGAACTTTGATGGACTCGCACGGCGTAGCCGGCGGAAACAGCAGGGCATGACGAGAACAGCTACGTAAGAATGATGCGCCCTTCCGAATACGGACTTCGGGAAGCGTCGGGGATCGTTTGGCTTCCCCCTCCGTGACTTGCAACGAGGATGCCTGTGGAGCTTCAAAGCGATATGCGAGTAGCTGCTGTGATAACTGCAGCAGCCATGAAAGTGGTCGCCACCTCAACGCACGGGCCGACATATCTCCGCGCGGTAGCATAGCAGCCTGGCAGGCTGGTGGCAAATGTCCACCAGAGGGACAAGCGGCTCATCCGAGCTCGTCCGTGGTCGCACATCGCTTGAACAAAGCTGCCAAGCCCGTGCGGCAATCTGCGCCCTGGGCGTTCTGCACCTTGCCATGTCACAGCCTCGCCCTTGAAGCTGATGGCACGCTGATGGCATTAAAGACATCCTACATACGGCTTCTGGCCCTCCCTCTCCCGGGCCCACATCGCTCTTGGTCTGCAGTCAGTCGTCATGGATTGCCTCCCCTTCGGGGTCATCGTCCTTGTCCTCGCGTTGGTGCAGAGCGCGTGTGCGCAAATATCAGGTGCACAATGCCTGGCGGGGTTTGAATGGGTAAGTCACTCCAGTACAGCCTCCCGTGTCCTGTGCTGAGTGTTCCTCAGACATTCAACTCCAGGAACCAGAGCCCATGCCAGATAGCAGCTTATCTTGATTCTGCATGCCAGGCAGATCCCACAGGTACATTGATCTCCTTATTGGGGTTCTAGTCGGATGATTCGTCCCTAATTTGCGGTGACTTAGATGCATATATCGCGCCCTTGGATACTGGTTCTCATTATGTTCTGACCCAAACCGCCGCAAATGACTGCTCCTGCAACACCGTAACTTATTCCATAATCTCGGCATGTGCTTTGTGTCAGGGAGACGATTCCGTTCCGTGCGTAGCATCCTCACTCATCTTTCTGTTGTCTAACCTTTTTTTTAGCTGGACAACATGGAACACGAATTGTACGAGGTCATTCGTTGAACAGTGAGTAATCTTGGTGGCCTACCTGCGCACGGCCCTTGACTATCATCCACAGATTTCCCCTTACGATCCCTGTTGGAACTGCCACTCCTGCATGGGCATACATGGATGTTGCGCTGGGCTCGTGGAATGCTACCGACGCTGAAGCCTTCAAAGCAAATAATAACACGGAATTCATCGCCTCAATAGCATCCACGATGCCGTCCTCTAGTGTGCCGTCCTCAACCTCAACCTCAGCTTCGTCTTCGAGCGCTGTTATTCCTACCCCGTCTACGATCGACGCCACTGTCCCAAGGTCCTCGACAAAGAAGAATCACGTTGGACCAATTGTCGGCGGGGTTGTCGGAGGTGTCGCCTGTGTTGTGCTTGCCGTACTTGCGCTCGCCCTATGGTTGCGACGCCGAAAAGCGCAAAGACGACCGCCGTCTGCCGCATTCCGAACCCCTGCGCCCTTGGTAACAACACCATACACACCAGACTCCCCGGATAAGCACTTTTCAAACAGCATCATTGCCTCACCGTATTCTGCTACATCTGCAGGAATGTTATATGTGAGTACGCAAAGTGCCAAGCTGTTCCTGTGAGATCTGATTGTGCTCTGCTGTAGAACCCGGATGACCCTACGACCTACCCGGATACGCATTTATACAGCCCAAATTTACGCGATTCTGTCATATTCTCCGCCCAGAATGGTTATCAACCGGCTGGCATACGATATACGGGCGTCGCAGAACTGGAGTTTCATCATTGAACCTCCATCATCGGCGCTAAAAAAATCCCGCTATTCGTCTCCTGCATACAGACATTCCCTCGTAATATTATTGTCCGTTCTGTATAAACAGATAATTGTATTCGTACGCATATCCGCCTCCGGCGTCGAGATTTTCCCTCGTTTGGATTAGTGGGCCGACGACGCCACAAAGTCGCCAGATCGGGTCCGGGTACGACCTCGGAGCGCCAGGGCGTCTCACCTTGACCTCCCGCCCTCCAGCAACAGAGGTCTCTTCGTCTTCAAAGCGCACACGCTCTCAATCGTTTGTGAAATGCCATCAAGGCTTGCAGATGAGACCAGAAATTTAGTGTCTGAAGCTTTTGGAGTGCATGGCATTGGCGATAGGAGGTGAGTTTTCACTTATTGTATGACGCGTCGTGCTCATCGCACCCGCTGGACCTTCGCAAAGAATATCTCAAAGTAATGTGTAACGCAACGCCTCAGCATGTTAACGCGTTGAAATACTTTACAGCCCTGTTTTCTCGAGAGAAAGCTCCAAATAAGCGTCGCAAGCCCGAGAATCTCAACTCGCGCTTCGATCGCATGATTCACACTGTCAACGTTATCCACGCCCCTAACTCAGAACGCGAACCTAAGCGTCGAAGAAGGGGATCTTCTACAAGTGGCTCGTCATCGCTCACTGGTTGGGAAACCCCGAAGACCCCAATGAATGCATATAGCGAGCTCGAGTGCGGGCGGCTTGGCCCTGAGTTTTCTGTCGCCAAAATGAAGGGCAAACCAAAGTATGACACTCTCGAGGATCCAGAACTTCATTTCTTCAGGTCAAACCACGCAGAAGATGTGGAAGACGTACCAATGTGGCTCTCAAACACAGTCGCTACTTTGCAGTCTAATCACCCCCTGCGCGACCTCATACCTGCTTCATCGGAAGCGCATATACCTCGTCAAACTGCTTCTACGCAACACGAAGACGATGGCTCACTACCTGGACATTCTGTGCATTCGCCTTCAGGTCATGTTGCCGCAGACGACGATATTTTCGTCTTTCGTCCACCTACTGCGCAGCCCCAGCTACCTGCCCCCGAGGAACAAGTTTCGTTCCCCGTTTCGTTCCTCGTTCCTAATGTTTCCAAATCCCCTGAATTGGATGCTGAAGATGCATATCTTCCCGGATTTGGGGACGCTGGATGGTCTGGACGCTTTTGCTCGCCTGCTCACTCTCTTGCTCGCCCATCCGCTCGCTCACCTGCTTCGCTTCCCATGGATCATAATCTCCATGTCTCTAGAGAAGGGACCACAAGCTATGACCTCATTTCTGCACCACCAGTGCACCCTCAGTCTGCTGCTTTCTACCGGCCCTTGATTGAGGAGGTCGGCGGGCCCGCCGCATACCCGCTGCCCTTCTCCGAACCCGGCCCTCTCGCTCGACCTCGCGGTCTCTCTGCTACTTCTCTTTCATCTCCAATCAGAGAGCCTTTATCGCCTGTCTTAGATCTGGCACTGCCGACCCACGAAAATATACCCTTGCCCTTTTCGATCCCTGGTCCGCTTGCCCCTACACCGGCCCCGCAGAATATATTTGCTCCGAAGAGTGTCCTTGCGGCTTCTCACACGCGTTCATCCTCGCCATCCGCCTCCGGCATTGTACAACACCAACGCTCAAACATCTCCGCTGCTGTATATTCACGGCCTGGCGCACTGTCGGACTTGAGCCTTCCTCCATCTGACCCCGAACCTTTGTCTTCTCCGCCATCTAGAACTCAGAATCTGCTGCAGACTCGCCACAGTGCAGCCCAGAACAGCAGCGTTCCTCGGCATCCTTTCTCAACTCCTGGACCTGCTGCTCGAATATACTTCGACTCTCCAGCTGAAGACCCTATCGGCTCTGACCCCCTGGGTCCTGAAGACTATGAGCTCCGTCTGGACTACGAGGAACTAGACTTTCGCTGGAAAAGGTTTGATCGCGGTACTCCGTTGACTACTCTCGCCGACCACGGAGACCACGAAGACCAATATCATGTCGAGCAAATCAACGCGTCAGGCTCGGACTATCCCCTGCTCAGCAACTTTGAAAGAAAGGCAGCTTCGATAGCGACGACGGATGAAGACTCCTTGGCGGAAGACTGCATACAGGATGGTAACGTTGACAACGCAGTCGATCTGGTACCTGGCTCGCCTGCCGTTCATGAAGTACCTGAGCGCCCAAAGGCCGCAGAAGACCGCTCACATGCCTATGCTTCTGCCCCAACAGCCAGATCTGAATGTGTTCTGAAAGACCCGCGTATTGAACGTCCGGCTTTTGCGCCGGCTCCGGGTATCTATATCTCCCCCTTACGTACTTCAAGTAAGGGAGCCGAGAGCGCAGACGAATATTCTCGTGCAAACGTGCGCGCATCATCCACTACTGAAGATGCCTTAGACGAGGAGCACGAGGTGAGTCAGGTGCTGAATAAGAATCTGGGCTATTCATGTTATTTCAGATTCTTGAGTTTTCTTTGCCGAGGACTCCAACAAGAGCGGCCACTGGCGGGGCAGTTCAAACGACTCCGCGCAAGAATAGAGCGCAACGTTCCATCTCTATTCCGCCAATAGCCGTACTACCTCGCACACCGAGCAGAGAAAGCGTAAAAGATCCCGAACCGCCGTCGCTATCCCAGGTGTCGAATGATACTATCGAGTCCTGGAGTGCACCTTGAAATTAAGTCGCGTACCCCGTGTGTTGTTCGGAGTGAGACCATACCTGTTAGCAGCTCCAGAGGCAAGAACGTGTGAATGTACATTGACTCGAGATTTTCAGACAGATATGAGCCTGAACTTGTGATGCAGACAAGAATCACGCGAGGTATACACGCCGTCGAACCTAAGTAAAGAGGGAGCGCTTCGGAGCTAGCGTGCGGCGCCATGTTCGCGTGCTCCTGCCGGTGTCGTCACGCACATCAAGCCTTAAGGCCTCTCCTTCTCCTTCTGCTCTCTGAGACAACAGGGACGGTGGAGTGCCCGAAAGTTCCTCGCTTCATGTAAATGGAGAAACCAGCCTTGGACCAGCCGCGCAAGCCGTGTGTTGAATTCGGGCCGCCTAAAACTCTCAGAGACTGTGTTCGGTGCGTCATCTCAACATGGGATGCGAATAAGAGGTTCAAAAAGTCTATGGCTGACCAATGCCCTTTGACAGACACTTCACACCAGCATGGTTTACTGTTATTATGGGTGAGTGAG
This sequence comes from Phanerochaete carnosa HHB-10118-sp, assembly GCF_000300595.1. Taxonomy (NCBI): domain Eukaryota; kingdom Fungi; phylum Basidiomycota; class Agaricomycetes; order Polyporales; family Phanerochaetaceae; genus Phanerochaete; species Phanerochaete carnosa. The sequence goes on along the minus strand of NW_006767633.1, from coordinate 1,349,015 downwards.
GGCCGCGACACCGCTTCAAACCCTTTTTTCAGAAGATGCGACGTAAAGAGCGAATAGTTGCTTACTACTTTGGTTCGCCAGGTACCGGGTCTGTTTCCATCCTGTGGCACAATTATCCATATCTCAATGATTCCGCGACGTTCAAAATTTTTACACTCATATTTTTCTTCCTCAACCTCTCGCTGTTCATGATCTTCACTGCGCTCACGATCGCGCGGTACATACTCTTTCCCGACATCTGGGGCATCATGATACGGCACCCCGTCCAAAGTCTTTACGTCGGAGGCTACCCAATGGGCGCCACCACACTTATCAACATCGCCGTTGGCGAAATAAACCAGCAGTACGGGCTCGGCGGCAAGGGTTTCTTGTACACCGTTTGGGCGTTCTGGTGGGCAGACGTTGTACTCTCGTTCATTTGTGCATTCGCCATCATCCATGTTATGTAAGATGACGCCCTTTCTATTCTTTTCGTATGGTGTTTGATTCGTTCCTTTAGGAAGACGCGTCAAGATCATGCCCTCAGCCGGATGACTGCCATCTGGGTTCTGCCCGTCGTAACGCTTATTGTCGCATCCTCAACCGGGGGCATCCTTGCTTCAGCACTTGTTCAATACTCCCAATACTACGCACTCATCACGCTTACCCTCTCGGTCTTCATGGTTTCGGTCGGCCTTGCGCTTGCCATGATGATCCTCACCGCGTACCTCCTGCGACTCATCCTCTACGGCATACCACAGGGGGGAAGTGTCATCAGCACTTTCGTCCCTCTTGGACCCATGGCACAGGGAGGATACAGTATCCTGCTACTCGGACAAGGCTTCCGGAGTGTCCTGCCTCTGCAGAATAAATCGCAGGTCCTGACGAGCAGCACCACCGGCGACATCATCAACGTCATTTGTGTCGTCATCGCCTTCATTCTGTGGTCTCTGGCTACAATGTGGCTGCTCTACGCTTTTCTCGCAGTACAAGAGGTGTTGCGTCAGGGTTTATTCCCGTTCAAGCTTCCCATCTGGGGAATGGTTTTCCCTAATGTAAGTTTGCATTTAGCATCATAAGAGTGCAGGTTCACTGTATTCTTCAGGGTGTATACGCCAACGTGACCATTCAATTGTACCGCGAGCTCGACATCAACTCCATGCGCGTCTGGGGAGCAATTTACTCGCTCGTGGTATTAATCGTTTGGGCTGCAGTCTTCGTGAAAACGCTCACCATGCTCCGGAGCGGAGAAATCTTTGAGTCGCCCTGCATTGAGGAAATTGACATGAGCAAGGATACCGCGGACTCAGACTTGGAGGCGGGAGATATCAGCATGCAGCAGGATTTGACAGGCGACGCAGAGGCTACGGTCGGCGTAGGAATTAGGAATGCAACTGCACAGTGGAGCGGTATCACACTTAGTACAGTGTCCACGCAGTAATCCCTCCGAAGAATGTCAGTTGTCCGGATCTTTAATCGTTGCTATAAAGCTCAGGAACCGCTATCGTGCTTTGGTGTACGAGGGATTCGGACGTCGTCCGCTCGGACTTCACGAGAAGGATACGCCGATGATGAATTCAGCGAATGGGGTGCCTCACCAACAGTACGGTAATATTAGGTCTCGTCTGGCTGGCTCACGCACTATGATTCTTTTGATTATAAAAAAACTATCTCGGCAAGGTAATGCTTGAAATCGTGATCTCAACATTAATCGCAGCGTGAAATCGGTCTGTTTTTCTTCTTTCTTTTGTCCTCCAAGCTGTCTCGTCCACAGGGGTGTCGTCCTAGCACGGTCGATCGAGCTATCAATGAACTAAATACCACTTATAATATATATGCATAGTCCTGGCACGGAGGGAAGGATTGCCGTACCTGGACGCTTGGACAATACGCCTAGGCCTGCTGCTTTGATCACTGTAGATTCCAATTGGCTTAGTGGCGTATTTGTTATGTTCAATATCTCTATGTGTAGACAATGTTCCGCAATTCCATTTACACGAGTCAAATCAAGTGGCCAATCCTGACGCAGTTAGTCCGGCGCATGAGACGCCTGTGTTCGAACTGGGAGTGTGTCACGTGCTCCAATACGTGCGACGGAAGGCTGCTGCTCCCTTCCGAGTCGCCGACCACACCAATCACCGCCTCTGCGGCTCAAACCCATCGTTGGGACAATTCAGCTTCCAACAAAAAACGACCCGCTGCTTACATAATGTATGCTTTCCATGAATCCACTCACCGTGCGGTATTCGGTTACTGTCGCGTGACCGTATGCTACTTGACAAAGCAGGGACGCTTTCGCTGACGCGAGCCGATGTTTCGTCTAGGTAGAAGTTTTCGCACATCCACAAGATACTTCAGCACACTCACTAACCTCGCTATGTTTGCGAAAAGCGCTGTTTTACAGCGCTGTTGCTCCCGATCGATCGCGTGCTGGTTGGCGCAATTTTGCGCGATCTGTCCTCGAGTCCGTCGTTTTGGTCCGAGATTGCGAGCATAGGCCCGATGGCGACTCTGGGAGGCTTGTTGACGTGTCGTAACCTTCGTTTATTCCCCGAAAACCTAATAGCTTTTTTCCGTTCCAAGGCAGCGACTTATCGGCACCTATATAAAGCCTGGTGCTCGTTCCATTCTTCACTGCAGCAGCTCACACAGCACACGACACCCACCCAGAGACATCTGCCTGCATTGTACTTGTCTCGTGCAATGGCTGCTGCAGTTGCATCGCGATTGGCCCCACCGGAGCTGCACGCAAAGCCTGGGGCCCTTGCCCCCAGCGATTTGGCAATGTCCCGGCGTCGGCAGATCCAGGCACCCATCTCAACAACGCCTCAAGATGTGCTGCAGCCCGATGCTCACAACGAGCATGATCCCCACCGGCTCCCTGACTTTGACGAAATGGGTCTTGCGGCTCCGCCACACCCCATCTTATACCTCCCGCCACTGCTCTCAAAGCTTCCCGAGGGCTATTCGCATTACCACGAGCCCTCTGGAAGATTCAAGCCGTTGTCCACTGAGACACACCTCCCAGATATTGACTCTGTCAGTCTGTCGCTGCATAAGGCTTTGCACAAGTTCCATCCAGTAACAGACGAGTACGCGGAGACGCCTTACGAGGAAGCATTCAACTGGAGCGAGCTCGAGCTTCCGGAAAATGCCGAGCGTGAATGGTACGCGGTTTCATTCCGCAGCAAGCGGAAAGAGGGCAGCGATGGTGGACGTATGTAACATCGTCCGCGTTGTCGCCCACGACACTCTCAGCTTACATGCGCCTACCAGCATTGTATGAGGCTGACAAACAGGCTCACGAAGAGGCCGTGCGGAACGGAGGTGTAAGCCCACGTTTCGTGTTTACGCAAGCCATGTGTGGCTGACCTAAGGGATTAGCTCATCCTCTATTGGTACGGCATTCCCCATCCCAAGACAGGACTCAACCTGGCGACGTGCATCTGGCAGTCTCGCGCACATGCTATTGCCGCGCATTCAGGCCCACATCACATCTCTGCGATGCGGCTAGCTGCAGCATCGTATGAGCGGTACGAGCTGCGCCGCTATCGTATAAGCAAGGTCAAGGGAGAGCGTGCGCTCTCCGTGGAGCCATACGACGGCGGGGATGTCGGCTGGTAGAGTTAGTGGGAGGGGGTTCATCCAGCTACAGATTCGGGATCTGTTTTCGATGCTGTGCTCATTCATCGCTCTGCACCGCTGCTCTGGCCTCTTAGTGCTAATGGGATATATAACCACCATCCACGTAACCGTATTAGATGCTCCAATTCCATACCCATATTATCACGTCTAGTAGAGGCCAAACGTCGCAATTCTTGGCAAATTTTCCGCTATAGCAGATTGCGATAGTGGCCAACGAGCTGTCTACATTTGTCGTCGTCTATCTCACGTCTCAGGGTTTGAAGCATGGAACTGTTGAAGCACGGAACTGATGTGTAAGTTACATAACGACTGTGGGTAAGCGGCGAGCGGCGTTTGTTGAACCCTTTCCTCGCAATCAGGTCGCGTCCGCCATCAGAGACTATTGCCACAAGGTTACTACCCCCTATTATAGCAAGGGTTGTCCTTCCATTCTTTCCGCGACCGTCACTTGCCAGATCTTCCAACATACGGTAAGCATCGAACCCTTGAATTGAATTCATAGCATGCACCACTTTCGCTTGACATAACATATCACTGATGATCCACTTACACATGGAAATGAACTGCGCTATTTCCCATGGCTGTAGTAACAGTGTTTGACTCGAAAACCCAACCCTAGATCAACCATTCAACCACCACCATCGTCCACCTTGAGGTGGTCCGCACCAACGTAAGTGTGAAAGTGACCCGTTCATGCACCGTTCCATGCAAGGGTTGCTCAGTTCCTGCTCGGATAAGTAGGATGAAACGCTCTGGCGCCGCATTCCGAGGCCGGTATAGGGCGGTCACAAGAGGACGGAAAACACTAGCGGAGGCTCAAGATGTACCTCAGAGCGTCCATGTTCCTGTGCTACCTCAGGAACTCATCGATGTTATCCTCTCATTTCTGGACAATGACCGAGAGACGCTTCGGGAGTGCTCCCTCGTTTCCCGTGCCTGGGCGCACTCTACCTCCGCACACCTTTTCAAACGTCGGCGCTGGCCCAAGTGCGAGCATCACTGGAGCAGGAAGCGCACCGTCTCGCACTGCAGCTGCGCGTCCGATCTCCGCGTAGCCCGCGGCGCGCTCGTGTTGCTGGGGACGTTCTTCGAGGGCTCCGCGCGCGTATGCAACGCCGTGCGTGACCTCCGCTTCAGCTTTACTCTCATCCAGTTGAACAAGGCGCCTATGGGGGTTCTCGTCTTGGACGTACTGCTCGATGTCTTGGCGCTCCTGCCGAACCTCCGCAGTGTCTTCATTTCGAATATCAACGGGCACAGCGCTGCGGAGAAAGACAGGTCCACTGGGCGCGCAACGCGCAAGCTAAAGAAGCTGGAGATCGAGAACGCGCTCCATCTCGACCAGTACGCGCTTGCAAGCATCGTTGGGTTTTTTGCCTCTGTCGAGGAGGTGGTGATCAGAAGGGCCGAGGTGTCGCTTCCGGAGGATCCGCCACACTACCCTGCGATTGGTGAAGAACGGACGCAGGTCAGCGCTCTGACGTTTGACCGTTGTCGAGCGTCGAGCGTCGGGAAATACCTCGATGCTCTCACTATCGTCATCATCATGTCTTCGTTGGCGCACCTGTCCATCAGCCGGCCAGTGGGCACCGGGTATAGCCAAAGCCTCTTGCCCTTCCTCGACCTCGCGCCGCAGCTCGACGCGTTCTTATACGACTGCGACGTCTCGCTGCCACCCTTACCCACGGCGAGTTCAAGTCGCCCTGGCGAAATCAGCCGGCACGTGGCAGAACTGCTCGCCCACTGCTCCGCGAGGGCAGTGACGCTGGTGCTGGTCGTACAGCACTCGGCGCAGCCTGACGTTCTCGACGACCTCCGAAACTCGCTGCGCGATTTGGACTGGGCCCCGATAGATGCAGCAGCAGCGAATGCAGAGCGTCTGGAGAAGGTTCGCCTTAGGTATGGAGCTGGGATCGAGCGGGCTCACGAGGAGCCGCTGGACGAAAGTCCGATTTCGATTCTCAAGACCAAGCTGTCCCCGAAGGTGTTTGGTCTATTGAGACTGTGACTCTCTTGAAGCTTACCTCGGTATCTCTTACCGTGTCGGAATCGCCTTCATGCCGTCCAATTATATCAGAATTGAGACAGGCACTTCGTATTACTCATGTAAAAGCGGTAGCATTACTGTGGTAAGGGTATCGTTGCGATTATTCTAAGCGTACCACCATAATGTGTGCTGCAGCATCTATGCCATAATCAGCTCAGTTTTGTGCATGCGAAGGTGAAGACAGCCATATTAAGCACGGATGCTCTTGCTACTATATGCTACGAGATAATAAAAATCAATAAAACTTAGATCGGCGGTGGAGTCGGTCGGTCATGCCACGGTGGCGAAGTAGGCTGCCACCACTCTCATATACACGCACGGCTGCGATGTCCCAGTACGCATCCGCGAATGAGGCAGGGTTGTTGTTAACGAAGTCTGCCCTGCACTTTCAGCGCATTCACATACATCGCAGAAAAAACCAGCCACGTACCAACACAGTCTCCCGGGCAGCCCGCACCCGAATAGACCGAGGCGATTCCTGCCCAATCGCCACCTGTAGAAGTTATGAGTAGCGTTACCACAACAGGAAAGGGAGCACCTACAGAAAGTCAGGTTAATGATGATATTATTGGCGTCGAATTGTGAATCGATGTCGCAGTCGGTGTTGGGGAAGAACGCAGTGGGAGTGCCCTAGCAAAACCGATTAGCCTTTGACACGCACCATAAACATGCACGACGATAAAGCACCCAGTGATCGGTGTCAACAAGGAGCGCACCGCTCGAGACGTCGAATGGTGTGGCCCTGTTCCGTGGGAAGAACCACACACTGATGAAGTCGTTCGTGCGCTCCATGGCGTACCACCCACCGCCGATGGCATTCAGGGGAGGACCGTAGCTATCTGCAGTCGGTGCATGGGCGCCACAGCCACTGTTGTTGTCAGTGTTGACATCGCAGTCGAGGGCCGTCGGGGTACCGGTCTCGGTGCGGTTGGCAGGCATGGAGCAGTTCGAGCCTGTATGCAGGGTCATCGAGTTCGGAGTCACATCGTTAACACCTTCGATCCTACCAAATGAAGCAAGTCAAAACTTGGAGGGCTCGAAGGATTTTGAGAAGCTCACTGTAGCGTACGACAAGGCGGATATGCGAGAAAAGGTTGCGGCGATGTTCAATTCCCGTATCGTCAAAACATCGCGAACAAAATGGAGACTTACGATGTCAACTTCGCCACCATTTGGCCAATTGGGCACGTCACTTTCCCAAAAAGCGGGCCACGTCGAACAGCCTTGTGGCATGTGGCGGACGTCAATGCTGTTATACGGGTAAGAAGCACAGATACGGATAACGTAGGCTGTGTACTCACATGACAACATGCGTCGTGTAAGCCTTCACGCTTTGAATCCGCACGCTGTCTCGACCAGGACCATTCGGATCGAGCACAGTGGTGTCGTCCGCTCTCAGGATGAGGGAGTCGTCCGACACGAATGTCAAGTTCTTGGCGAGAGCAGTCGCTTGGTCAACGTAGTTCCTACAGAGCGATTCAGCACACCACCTCAGTTAGCAACAACTGTCGAGACTTACACTCTGCCGTTAGTGGGGTCGGGGATGGCTTGGTGCTGCCACGCTGCGAGGAAGGCAGCGCCGACGTAGCAGTCACTGAGGGCATAAGTGGCTGCGAGAGCTTGAGAGACGCATGAGGCGAGGATAGCAAAGCTTGTCGCGTGCATGGCCGTGGAGCTCTGCAGAGAGAGTGAGGGTATCAGGGCCGAAAATTGCCTGTATATCATCTATCACGCCCCGCACTTATACCCCCCGACGGGCGCAAAACCAGTCATGCCGTTCGCTAGCCATGAGACAGCATCAGTCGATGGCACGAAATCATTAGCGAGCATCATAAAATTCAGGGCAGCCGGGTTGCAACCGGGTACATTCTACGAGAAGTCAGGGATCCCGCCCAATCCCGCCAAACGATGCGCACATTCGCAAGGGCCCTACTCTCGTACACGAGCGAGTGACTACGTTGCTTCCTGTTGCGAGGTAGTGAGACATAACACCGCAAGTGACGTACGGCGCACGACAGCCATGGAAGATGCATGTCTGTTTTCGGTCCAAATCATGCTAGGGTATCGACGAATTGTGACAAAGGAAGGTTAGTGGCAGAGAGGCGCGGGGAGAACGCCGCTTCGGATGCACCGGTGGGTGACGAGGATCTGTGAGTAGTACTCGTTATATTTTACAGCTGAATCTAATGGAAATCAGTGTAGATGTATGTCAGGAGGAGATATAACTCAAAAGAGGCACGACATTACGAATCGTCTATAGCTTGATGGAACACGGAGCGCCCACGAGCGTCCGAAGACATCGCGCGCCTGCTCAGTGGCAGACGCCGACACCCGTGCGCGGCTTGGAGGATCTCGTCGCATATGGTGACTTACTTGATTAACGGCAGCCTTGCTGGTGGCATAAAAATCGTATTTATACGCTGCGGGGATTTTAGTCGGACGGCAGCCTACTTTGCTTGTATGATACCTACTTGGCGGCACCTGCATAACCGCCGCCTATACGTATCTGGGGACCGTTTCCCTGACGAGCATCAGTGCTGGCAAACGTGCACGAGGGATCGTTGGTCCCTGATTCCAGCCCGACCCACGTACAAGAAATTGTACTGTAGGGCAACATCCCGGCCAAGAGTTTAGCAGCCCTCCATAGACCGACCGCTGCAGTCGTTTGTACAACCGGTCTATTCAGCATGGAGGTTCGTCATCACACGCTTTACTGCTTTCAAATGAGTACTCTATAAAAGCATGTGCATAACTCCTCACCTGTATTTTCACATGTAAGAAAAGCGCGATCTCGATTATCGTCGTGGCGTTCGAGCCCATCATACTTCGGGTTCACACCTCCGCAAGCCCCGGGCAGCAAGCTACAACTGGACAATTGTCAGCACTCCCCGGAGTACTGCAAGAGTAGAAATAGTCCAGATATCCTATTTCTGTGTACATACTGTCCTCAGAGATCGTTGACACCACGAACAGGCGTCTTGAACCACATTCTGCCCTTCTCATCCTTCGGCGGCAGTCGCCCGCCACGAATGTTGACCTGCAGCGACGGATGCAACAGGCGGGGCGCGCTGAGGGTAGCATCGCGCTGGCGGCGCCACGCTACGAAGTCGTCTTCGTCCTTCGTCTCCCAGCGCTTGCGATGTTCTGCGACGGTCGCGCCCGTCGTCGGAGCCCGTCCTGGGGGCGGCGGGTAGTCATGCCCCACAAAGAGCAGGGCGTCTTGCGGGAACGAGATCAAGCGCTGCATCGACTGGGTGGTATTGTTAGCTCTGGGACAGGGTCCGGTCAGGAAAGGGCTGATCTTACCTTGTACAGGTCCTTTGCGTCGCCGCCGGGGAAGTCTGCGCGTGCAGAGCCGATATCGGGCTACGGTAGCCAACGCGTTAGCGGCGAGCTGGTGGAAAGCGGCGCGCTACGCACGTTAAAGATGGAGTCTCCGGTGAATATGGCCTTGCCAAAGACGTAGCCGATATGGTCCGGCGTGTGACCGGGCAAGTGCACGACCTTGCAGGTGAACTTGCCGAGCTTGAACTCCTCGTCGTCCCGGAAGTACACGTCGAAGGCGCTCTCGAGGAGCTGCGGGTTATCGAAGCCGTACACAGGCCCAAAAAGGTTCTGGACCTGCGTAATGCGCACACCGATACCAATAGAGACACTGCCACCCAGGTGGCGCTTTAGATACTGCGACGACGTGAGGTGATCGGCGTGCGCATGCGTCTCACTGGTGATGCCTCAGCCAGGACGTGCAGCAATTCAGATAAGGTACGCACAGGATGCGCGTTACTTTGAGATCATTTTGCTTGATGAATGCGAGCAGTTTGTCAGCTGACAGTGTAGAGACAGCCCCAGATGCAGGATTATAGTCAAGAACGGGGTCAAGGATGGCCGCTTCTGACGTTTCTGGGTCCACGATCACGTACTGCCATGTGCCGGTGACATTCTCGAAGAATGAATGAATGGCAGGTGTCTCATTGGCAGCTGGTTGATACATGTCTGGCTGGACGAAAAACTGTTCATGCGTGTACTTTGCTTCTAAAGCCGCAGCCGTGGTGGCCAGCCTGCGAGATACGAGCTGCTAAGAGACGGCAGGAGGAGTCGATGTGTGCAGAGATATCTTGGTGGTGGAGATAGAAGTACGGAAGCCGCGTACGGCAGAGGAAGGGGCTGAAAAGCGAGACCGACGTGCAGCGATACGCAGCGCGGACATGTGTAGGTGCCGTTGGAACAACGTCGCACAGCTCGCCATCTTCGCTATATACTAGCCGCCACAGGGAGAAGTCTGGATTCTGGCACCGTCTGTGGTAAGGACACAGCAGGTCAATCCGAATTCTAACACGTCTGTAGTAAGCACGCAGCAGGTCAATCCGAATGAGTACAGCCTCACATTCAGGGGGGTGTCACAGCTGACTGCCCCAACGTTTGCTGTCCGAATTGCCTTTCCGAATTGAAGCTGGCAGATGCCCAGAGTTTTCGAAACACAGCGGAGTGAAAAGCCTCCACCAGGTGGACATGAGCATGTGTGACAAGTCTTGGTGAGCGTTCAGTGAGAGATTCGGAAGGGTCGATTCGGAATTGGAAGACGTGAATTCGGAATTCGGCTGTGACAGAGATCCGACATGGTGGGAGCGCGGCAGCGGCGTTCGATGGAGTATATACGATATTGTGAACGTTCAGAGCGAGTCCCGGTGAGTGAAACTGTGGGTGCCAGTGGGCGCGGTCCATGTTGGTCTGTAATACCAATTCGCAATGGCGACGGGAATGGCGAGATAGGGCGCTTGAATAGCGGCTTCCCATCAAAATCATTTTTGAGGTATTCGGAATTGATATCGGCGCTACGATGTGGATGCAAGCTCCGGAGCCAATCACCGTGCGGCGGAGCTCGTCGGCCATCAGCGCAAGAGGCGTATTGTGGGAACTTCACTCTGATCATTCCGAATTCGCCTGCGGGTCAGCGGTCATGGGAGCCTCAGGGTGAAGTCAATCGCCCACCCAGACCAGGATCAACGGTATAAAACAACCTGCGAGGTGATTATAACCTACCATCCAGGAATCCTCCTCGTCCTCACCACCGATCACCCTGCCCTCACCGAGTTTGTTCTCAGTCATGGCACCTCTCATGCTGCCGTACTCGCAGTGGAAGCCGTGGAGAGAGCGTATAAGGTATATACAGCCTTCTGCTCATCATAGCACACACTGCACCGGATTCGTACTCACTGACATACGTCCGTAGGCACTTTAGCTGGTCATGGCACGCCGTGATCATGGGTACTGGAATCACCTCTGCCATCGTCCACCTCTTCCCATATAATAACGACAGCCTCGCACTAAAAATCGTCGCCCTCGTCATCTTCTTCCTCAACCTTGTTCTGTTTGTTTTCGTCTGCACATGTACTGTGTTGCGTTATCTCTGGTTCCCAGAGGTGAGCTATCCGTTTAAACACTCTCGGCCCAGCCGGCGGCGTATGTGGCGCTACTTGGCCGAGAGCACGGTGCTCTTGGAGAGCCTTCGCATGCTGATCCTCTTTAAGGTCTGGTCTATGATGATGTCGCACCCTGCACAAAGCCTGTTTATAGGCTGCTTCCCCATGGGTGCCGCGACACTCATTAACTCAGGTCTAGTGAGTCTCACCCATGCTTGCTGCATCTTACGCTTGCTCACTGTGCTTCTGCAGAATATTCACAACGACTGGCATTCGGGCGGGACAGGCACGAATAGCTTTCTATGGGCTCTCTGGGGCTTCTGGTGGCTCGACTCGATCTGCTCCTACGTGATCGCCTTCGGCATGATTTACGCGATGATGGTTCGCCAGGACCACGCCATCTCCAAAATGACCGCCGTCTGGCTCTTGCCCGTCGTCACTCTCATAGTCGCGTCCTCGACCGGCGGCCTCATTGCGAACGTCATCCGTGACGAGTCCCGCACACTCGCCCTCGTCACGACAGGCTTCTCCTTCGTCATGGTCCTCATCGGCCTCTCCTTCGCCCTCATGATCATCTGCATCTACCTCGTCCGCCTCATCACTGCCGGCCCCCCGGACGCCGGCCTCATCCTCTCCGCCTTCATCGTCCTCGGGCCGCTCGGCCAGGGCGGCTTCTCGCTCCTGCAGAACGGCATGGCCATGTCCGAGCTGCTCCCGCTGCACATCGGCGACACGTTCCCGATGCTGCAGCTCGCGGGCCAGATGATCTTCGCGGGCTGCTTCCTCGGCGCGTACGCGCTCTGGAGCATGGGCCTCGCCTGGATCCTGCTCGCGCTCATCTCGATCGCGCACGTCGCACGCACGCAGGGCCGGCTCGCGTTCTCGATGGCGTACTGGGGCCTCATCTTCCCGAACGGGACGTTCGCCCTCCTCTCGCTGCAGCTCGCGCGCGTGCTCGACAGCCCGTTCTTCCGCGCCTTCGGTGCCGCCTGGGCCTGCGTCGTCTTCACGCTCTGGCTCACGGTCTTCGTCCGGAGCATCCCGTCGTTCATCGACGGGTCGATGTTCAAGGCGCCCTACGTCATCGACGGCCCTACCCCGAAGGAGATCCCCCAGTTCGACATCGAGCAGCAGCAACAGCCGGCACAGCGGTCGTCGAGTACACTCAGCTCCAGTTCCGAACAGGCGCAGCAAGTGGAAAAAATGGCACAGGAGCGTCCGCTCTGAGGAGACCAGCTCTTTGTCTCGCTTTCCGTGGAGGGACTGCATCATATTAGATACCCTATCACTCGACTTGCATGATTTCATAACGACCTGCTACGGCTCGCATTTGTATAATCATAGACACTTATTTATTTGCGCTGATACTTGTTTTAACACATCTCAGGATCATCTTTTTACGACCATCTTTTTCACGCTGTCATACAATACCAAGTTGGATCCACCATATGAATGACCAATAGCTTATCTCTATTGAGAACACACATGTGCCGAGCGGTACAGTATTCATGGCGCTTCTGCGGAATATACACACTGTAACTCCTTGACCAAACCCCAGAGAGCAGGCCAGGGTCGCGGCACACGACACTGGCACCGCGATAATAATATACAAGGCAAATACAAGTCCATGAAGCATGGCGTTTCACAACTCTGCAGCACCAGTGTACCCTCCCGGCTGGTTGAATCGACCCGACATGCTGGAGTCGTCATGTCCGTAGTTATATCCCATTGTCGGAGGCCCATGCGCACCCGGGAACGTAGAGGGATCGTCAGGATTCTGCAGCAGAGTACGCATCAGAATACTTGCGCACAATGGCGAGAACGACACTCACGTAAAGCTTCGAGACTGAGCCTACCGCAGCTGGTCCTGTTGACATCGGACCAGGCGACACGGGAGGCGAGAACGAGCCTACGAGCGTCGGCTCGACCTCGCTCATGTTGTTGCGTACCGCAGGGCGTCTCTGCCTCCGCAAGTAGTACACAATCGCTGCCGCGATTAGACAGGCGCCGACCACGCCGCCGACCACGCCGCCAGCGATGGCTCCGGTGTTGGACTTCTTCGACGAACCGGGGGACGCAGCAGGCAAGGCGGATGGTTGTAAGGATGTAGAGCTGGAGGAAGAGGCTTTCGCGGACGAAGCAGAGCTCGAAGCGGATAAGGACGTGGTTGGTGCAGTTCCGACGATCATGGTGCTGTTGATCTGGCTGTAAGCCTTGGCAGCCGTCACATTGAAATCGTCCTCGAACGAGATGTCCAGGTATGCCCATGCAGGGACGGAGGTACCAAGGGGTATGTTTTCAGGGTATCCTGCGACTGTGACTTGGCTGCTAGTGCAATTGGTAATGTAGCCTGACCACCTGAAGTACCATAGGCGCTCAGAAACCAGCAGACAGCTTCAAAGATGAACTTACGGCGCTAAACTCCCGTTTTGACATAGAGCACACGCACTGATCGTATTGTAGTATACCATACTGCAGGTGCAGTCGTCTGGCTTAGTGGGCTGTACGTAGAAGTACGAAGGGCCGGGCAACGCGTCGACAAATGCATCTGGAGCACAAAGGTGAATATTGATCGCTTCGCCGAATGCCCGACATACCAGTGGGATCTGCAAGACACGCCGACCGAAGGTAGGCCGTGATGAGACAGATATCTTGTTGTCGATCGTTGCCCGCCTGGAGAACGTTGAGTGTGTGGAGGAGGAACGACGGGGTTGCATACTCACCCAGTTGAAGCTCGCAGAGCAGTTGGTATCGGTGCCTTGCGACGAGACCCCGCATACCAGCACCAGCACCACACACAACACTCCGAGCAGGCTGGATCGTACGGCAACCATGGGGGAGGTCGAGGTCAAGGGTACACCTGGAGATGTCGGAGTTTGCGCAGCGATGCGCAGGTACCCGACGCCGTCTTATAATGCCTCGGGTTGAGTTCATCAACCCTGGATATTAGCGGGATGTAGGCTGTGACTTGGCATGCTGCAAGGAAGCCAACTAGCGGCACGCATAGACTGGCGGAGATCAGCTGCATCCTAGGAATGTGACGATCCGTCAGCAATCTGCACCGCCATTTTACCATGTTGAGCAGGAGGGAGGGTCACATCTATCAAATGTCATATATCACCGTACAGCCCCGTGCCTGTTCCTCCCACCCCGCAACCTTCGTAGCGTGTGACCTGAGATTAGGGTTCAAAGCCGCCCAATTTCCCACGAGAAATCACTTCGCCGGCCAATGCGGCTAGCATTCAAAACCTCGAAGCTCCTCTCCTTCGGAATAGGTTAGAGCCTATTGAACGTTTAGTTTTGACATTGGGATGAGCAGTGTTCTAGCGGGCGCTCTAGGGCCGACCTACATCCGGAGTGATCGCGCCTCGCCCAGCATGCCGCCTTGTGGCGCAGTCCAAGGATGACATTCTGGTCCCTGGAAGACACCGTCCGAGTCTTGACCGCGTTTGGACGCGTAGAAATGCTGACATATTAATATATTTCTGCAGAAAATTCGCATAAAAGGCGTTTTCTAGCGCACGTGTAGCGCCATGTAGCGTAAGCCAAGCTCGCCATTGATGGGCGGCATGACGAACGGCGTCCATCCGCTAAGCTCTGCCCGGAGGTGAGTAGCTGGCGAGCTGTGTGTACTCATCGTATCTTTCCTGTATTGTTCTATTAGCTACCATGCATCGGAAGAGTGGTGCAATCCGCGTACCGTTGCTTATACGCTGGGTCTCAGCTCGCGACGATCGCAGGCTGCGACATTGGGCAAGACGGGATCAACGTCCACATCACGCTTCTGACGCTATGCGTAGACCCGGTTACAAGAAAACCTAGAGCTGACGTTGCTGGTTGGGCCACGCACGCCATGACCCAGTCCGTTGGCGACAGTTAGTCGCCTTCGCGGCTCAGTTTCGATACGCCTGTTGGGCCTTGTAGGGCCGGGTGTATCACTGACGGCACAGCCAGCAACGTAGCATTACAGAGCGCGCCATCTTCGTGGCGTGGTAGATGTGCGAGCAATCCTGTTCTTGAGAGATTGTCGTGTTGCCCATGCCTTGCCGCCCTATACGGCCGCCTCTCACGATCCGAATGTATGTATAGAACGTATGCCACATACCTAGTGCCCAGTTACCATTGTTATGGAAGTGCTGGAGCTGTAAATCACGTTCCTCCGTAACTACGAATTGAAACGCAGGTGTCGAGTAGTTCCCGAGAGTGTTTGGGGATGCTGGAAGAATCCATTACATGCAATCATGGCAAAGTGGATCTCCAACATCTCGCATCCTAACTCCTGCGAATCCATATGTTAGAGAAGTGTTTAGAAGTAGCGGAGGCAACCAAGACATGTGATTCATGTTGAGAACAGCTCTACATACACTGAACTGATCGAAGACGTAGCCGCCCACAGATTGAAGGCCAAAATCGGAGGCTGGCGGCGACCTGCGGCAGATGCATTCCCAAGTCTGAATGAAGCATAGTCTCAAACCGCCAAGTGACACACTTAGACTTACGTGACACTTTGTCTTTCTCCACAGGCTAACGACCCTCGTTTTGTGCTCCGTGTGATGAGATGAATGTTACAACGTGCTGATTTACAAGTTCGGATGATAATAATACAAAGCGAGCTGAAACGAGTAGTCGGATCTCGTAGAATATGCGTGATCAAAGAGGGGGTATGAAGACTGCAGGAGGCTTTATAGTAGCCGTCGTAACCGAGATTAAGAGTGACGGGCAGAAGCCCGAAGAGGGAAATGTGAGGGGGAAAGCGGAAAATGCGCCAGCAACTACCCGGGACTCCCCTCACCAGCTCACAGAGCCCTAGATCCTCCTACCAGCCATCGTCGCCGTTGTCGTAGCGCTCTACTCGGAGCGTGCACTCGCCGCGAACCTTGCGCAGGCGGTATCGGTGTGTATCGTATCGCTCGTGCGTGGCGATAGCGCGGCGGAGGGCACGAATGTGGTGTGGCCCCGAATGTGCTGCGATTGCGTGGGCGCGTGATCGCCAGATGCAGGTGGTCGTCTTGACCCTCGTGACAGGGTGTGGTGCACTGTCCCAATACAGAACGAGCTGCCACGTATCACAATACATCAGTATTGTTATAGAAAAAGACAGGTTGGAGTGTACCCCGCCGTGGCGCACGGCTTCTTCGTGTGCTTCTCTGTTCACGTCGTAAAGAGCTAGCGTGGGCGAAATTGATTAGTAACGGTATGCTAACGGGACGATTCGGGTCGGGAGCTCTTACGACCATCATCACTGCCGTTCTTTGTCTTGCTGTGTGTGACTACCGCGAACCATTCGCGTTCGGTATCTTCCGGGAGATACAGCTCTTCCCAGTTGAACGCTTCGTCGAACGGTGCTTCTGCGTGGTTCTCCGTAATCGGGCGGAATCGATGCAGAGCCTTGTGCAGGTCTAGTGTTACGGCAGCGAAGTCTGGCTGGTATGTCGTGTACGGCCGGTAGCTGCCTGCTGGCTCTGGAAGGCATAAAGCCTCGAGAGGCAGAGAGAGCAGCGGCGGCAGGTAGAAGACGGGTTTGCGCTGTGCGCCGTACTCCTTAGAGTCGAAACCGGGAAGGTGGTGGGGATCGCTTTGGTAGTCGAGGTCGTTTGGTAGGGAAGTTAGGGACAGATCGACATACGAAAGTGGGGAGTCTGGCGGGGAAATTGTGGCGTCGTTGTGAAGGGTGATAGAGCCGAAAACCGAGGGCATCTGAGCTCTGATTGTCGTCGGGGCTATGGTAAATGTGGCCATGTCGAAGATGTGGATGTCAAGTCGTTGCAGGCGAAGTGTTGGTAGACAAGTGCAGGTAGTGCGGAAGGTCGAGGGCAATACTCAGATGCTGAGAGACTATGCGACTCGTGCAGGGCTTAAGTACTGATAGTCGAGGCACCTGCGGAGCGATGGGTTGTCCGAACCGAGGAAGTAGTCGCAAATGGGGGTTTCCCGTTGGAAAAAGCAATCAATGTCCAAAGCCAAGGGAGAGTCGCGGATGGCGGCTCATAATTGAAATAATCTGAACGTAATAGACACCCACAGAACTTGTCGTCACAGGGCCGACCATCTGATTTCTATGGCCTTCCAGTAGGCCAACAGGAGCCCGCAACGTTGGTAGCATGCAAAGCAGCATGCCACGCTGTCGCCGTCCGGATAGCCTCCAAGGCACCACGGAGGAAGTATGACCTCAGATCTGGAGCAAAACAACGGGGCGACAGGCGTAACTCTCGTTGTCTGCTCTAGATATCGGCGGTACCCTGCGTCCGTGAAATGCTGTTTGTCCGTATGTCGGCCACTTTGTCAGGAGCATTGAGCACTTGAATGGCAAGTCAAAAACTTCACCATCCGTTTAGCACTTCCCATATGGTTGTGAAATGGCTTGATGACAACGGCCGTCGCTGCAAAAGGCTTGGGACCGGGGCTGCCGCCACGAAGACAGCGCGCGCCTCCCCAACGCTATTCTCACGTGCGCGCTTTCCTCTTTCGTCCTCCGTTCACTCCCTCGACAACGCTCTCGCCGGCCTTTCGACTATGGCTAGCAAGTTCGCAGACCATACTCTCTATCACCTCAGCCCAAAGGGCTTTTGGAAGAAATTTCGTACGTCGTGTTTCGTCGCGCTATGTACTCGCTGGCTTGACGCCGTGTGCACAGGTGATGCCGTGGTCATAAACCCGGAGATCTCGAGCGGTCTGCCTATCCAAGGTGTCCACCGCTACCCACCACCAGCGTCAAGACCGGAGAAGTACTCGACCCCGGCTACCAAAGGTGTGTGCTTACTTGTGCCGGCCTACTCCCCGGGCTCATGTGCCTGATGCAATGCAGCTTCCGACCCCGCTCAGAATCCCTACTGGAAGCGCGACGTACGGCGCGCATACCCGCAGTTGTCGGTAGTCACGCAGACCGAGCTGTCTACACTGTTGATTGAACATCATGACGCCAAGCAGCAAGCGTATGTTCATGCTCCGGAGCTTTCGTATCTCGTGTATTCTTATTCATCGCTGCAGAGTTGCCGCTCCCGCTGCCGAAGGCCAGGAGGAGCATAGCGAACTGTCCACAACAACCCGCGAGCCTGTAGATCTTACTGCTGCCATTTTCACCATTACCCAAGCCAGCAAGATCTTCTCAGAGTCCAAGCTGCCTCCCAGCTTCCCCACCTCGTTTAAGCGCTGGAAAGCTGAACGTGCAGAGGATGCTCCCCATGATCCGTCGTCGTACTTCCCCATGTTACTCGTGAAATAGACAGCGCACTTTGAAAAATATATACTTGCCACATTAAACGACATTCTCCTGGTTTCGCTCGGTCTACGCGCTGTGCGAGCGCTTGAGGAGACACGTGAGGGCGTCATAGGCCATCTTTGAACTTGCCTTTCATCTTGCTATGCTCCGACATAGCTGACCTGCGCCCGCCATCTCCCTGAATTTGCTCGGCCACGCTACACGTCGTATTTGAGTATCTATTCCGATATCGTGCTATTCGCTGAACGATATTTGCCCCAGCCGACGGCACCTATTGCCATGTCTGCGAGTGCAGCCACTATTGCAGCACCTGCAGCACCCCCTACAATCATAGCAGGGTCCTCGGCCCAAGCCCAGGCCACCGCCTTCGCCGACGATCCTCGATTCCACTTTGACAGACAGTCTGGGACGTGGAAATTTGAAGATGACGACGGCAATGAAATGGAATACGATGCCGCGAAAGGGGCGTGGGTCCCAGTTGTGAGTACCCCGGTCCATGAAAAGAGAGGCCTTCCCGTTTGAAACTGACAAGTCTGCACCATGTTTCTAGCTTTCAGAGGATCTTCTGAAGGCACAGCAAGCTGCCTATTCCGTTCCTGGCGTCGACGAAGAAGTACGTCCCCGTGACGTTGGTATCGGCAAGGTTACTCATGCATGCATTGATTACAGACACCTGTTGCGCCAGTCCTCAAGCGCATCAAGAAGCGCAAAGAGCCTGAAGACTTCACGTCCGACACCACGGGCCAGGACGCGGGACCTTCGTCCAATAAAGGCAAAAAGATGAAGAGTAACGGCGACAAGCCGCCGGAGCGCAGGTCGAAGAACACGGCAGTGTACGTGACGGGCCTGCCTTCAGACGCGGACCAAGACGAGATTATGGAGCGTTTCAGCAAATGTGGGCTCATCGAGGAGGACGACAAGGGCGAACCGAAGATTAAGATGTATGCGCGCGAGGACGGGTCATTCAGCGGCGAAGTCCTCATCGTGTACTTCAAGGAGGAGAGCGTGATGCTCGCGGAAAGTATCCTGGACGATGCGGAGCTGAGACTCGGGGAGTCCTCGACGCGCATGCGCGTGCAGAAGGCGGATTTCTCGCATAAGCACGAATCGGGAAGTGTGGAGGGAAGTGTAGACGCGAGACTCCGGAAGACGGTCGACAAGAAGAAGGCAACGAAGAGAATCGGGAAGATGGTGAAGTGAGTGTAATGCTTGTTTGGCCTCTGGCCGTCGGTCTCACTGCAACGCCAGGAAGCTACGCGAATGGGATGATGAAGACGGTTTCGGCCCTTCCATCACGGATGACGATAAGTCTCACGCAGCGAACCAGATGAGTCGCGTTGTTGTGCTTAAGCGCATGTTCACTCTGAGAGAGCTTGAAGAGGACGCATCCTTGCTTCTTGACTTGAAGGAGGATGTCCGAGAAGAATCCGAGACTTTGGGCGAAGTGACAAACGTTGTGCTGTACGATGTGCGTACCCTCTCGCTCACCTGACTTACTAGCCTGCTCATATCATGTCTTCCACTCCACAGAAAGAGCCAGAAGGTATCATGACAGTCAAGTTCCGCGATCCACTAAGTGCACAGGCGTGTGTCATTGTACGTCAAAAAATCATTTACTGCGGTCCCCAAATATCGGATGTTAACACTTTCTCAGCGAATGAACGGCAGATTCTTCGCAGGACGCCGAATCGAAGCATCGGTGTATACCGGCAAGCAGCGCTTCAAGCGTAGTGGTGCACACGACGAGGTCGAGGGCGAAGGCGATGAAGCCGAGAAGAAGCGTCTCGACGATTTCGCACAATGGCTTATGGCCGAGGGCGACTGAACACTTATCTCGCGACGTTGCGGAGTTACGCTTTATCTATCGACACGTACATCCTCCGTGCGATACATTGTTCAGTTTGTCTATATGATATACCGATCGCCAAGCAGTTGAAAATGTACAACAAGGATATAGTCCGGACGACTAGGTAGTTGGCATCATTACCAGCATGAGAAGAATGGGTTGATATCGACAGTTTCCAGACGCTAAACCGGAAAAGAGATTAGCAAATATAATTCGGACAGCAGCAGTTACACCGACCTCCGCGATGACGACACGTCTTCTGGGACTGTTCGCGGCATCCACATCCATCCAATCCAGGTCTGCCCGCTCGCGTGGGCCAGCACTCATCCAGCGCGCATGCGGCGATGTCGACTCGATGTGCGACATTGACTTGGACATTGCAACGAGGTCTTCTTCCGTGATGGAGTTCGCGTCGTCAGCCGCCACCGCCGTGGCGCCGCCGTCCTCGTGTTCAGGCACGGCAGGTAGTCGCTCAGACTGCGCCGACGGTGACATGACAAGCTGTGCCGCCGCTGCCTCGCCGCTGGCAGCCTCATGCTGCTTTTTCTTCGGCTGCCGGGGCCGCATGGTCCCGACGTCGATCTCTTCCTCGTCCTCGTCCTCGCCGTCGCCCTCTTCGAGCACGAGCCGCTTGAGGCCCGCCTCGACCTGATCAAGCCGCTCCATGTGCTCGAGCACCGTCACGCCCGTCGTCGCCGGGTGCACGCGCGAGAATTTGGCGCTGAAGGACACCGGACGCGAGTGTTCGGACGACACGCGCCGCATCGGCGGGGGGAAATCCGTCACGCTGTTGCTCCGCCGTGAGCGAGGACGCTCTGGGAGGGTGCTGATGGACGGGTGGGGAGAGTGTGGCGAACGTGGCGAACGTGGCGAGAGCGGCGGCAACCGGGACAGTCCTGGGCCATTAAGGATCGCTGGCATGTTGTCTTCAGTCAGCTCCATCTCATCGTCCCAGACCAGCACTTTCTGCCGTCGCGTGAGCTCCAAGGGACCTGTGTAAAGGGCAAGAATCAGTCAAGTTTGAATGGCTACGCTGATCTGATGAAATGTAACGAGCCGACCTTCGTCCTGAGAGTCGTGTGTCAGCAAAATCAGAAATGGTTAGAGCAATGGGAGACTTACTGCATGTTTCAATGACTGGACAATGTTCCAGGCCTGACCCTTGATTACTGCCAATTGACGCTTTGCATGTATTAGACGATCGGAACGTGGGATTAAGGACGAATAAGCTTACCGCGAACATTTTCTCATGGTACCCTGGGTCCACTGCGAATAATTTCCGCAGCTCGAACGTCGTATCCGACCACCACTGCTTGGACGTGAGTAGAGGGAGGAAATGGTCTCGCGTCTTCTGGCTAAACGGTCGACCAATGATCGTAACGGGTAAATACAGCCAGCCGTAAGTGAAGGACCGCCACCCCTTCGGGTGCTCATGCGGGAACGACAGCGAATTGTCGATGGCGGCAATGTGAATATGAGGCTTTTGGGTATATGGGAGCTGAAGGCCAGTGTACGACATTGATGGCGTGCGAGCATTCGAGTTGGAAGCGGTTGCGGTCATCTGTGGCGTGCCCATCGGCGGCGTGCTCGTCTGACGAAGCTCTGCCATCATTGTCATCTCGCGGGCACCAGCCCGAGAGGGCGCGACGTCAACTAGGGACTTCCCATGTGGCGCACAGCAGAACTTGATCATGTAGTTGTCTGCTCCGCGGTCCGTGTTGAGCATCAGGTAATCCAGAATCACCAACCTGAGAAAGAAATGTTAAACATGCCCGCCGCGCCACAAAAATGAACACAGCTCACTTCTCTAGCTCTTCGCAGAAGTTGTCTTGCAGAGCTGGTGTCCAGTAGAAATCCTCAGCGGCAGAGACGTTCTCGGTCGCATCAAAGAGCATCCGCTCCTCTTCTCGTTCCTCCTCGTCCCAGCCTTCGTCTTCCGTGCCCGTTTTCCCACAAACAATCTTCATTGTTGCCCAAAACTTCTTCGACCATTTACCTCTACGGTGCGTGTCATCATCAAATGTATCTGTTAATGCGCGACCTGGCCATGGATGCTTCCTCAGGAACTCAGATGCGTCTAAGAGAAAGTTGAAGCTAATGCACCGCGAACAAAAGCGACAACATACCTGTGTATCCATGAAGGAAGTACTGCATGCTTCCAATCTTTTCTGGTAGAGGTTTACCCTTCTTCGCAGCATTCCTGTCAAGCCAGTGATAATAGAAGGCCTAACAATGGTCAGGCATCCGTCAAAGCCTAGCACATTAATGACTCACCGGGCTTGACAGTGGCACTAGCTCTGTCCGAGGGACTATATGAATTTCGAGACGTTCATCCAACAGCGAAGCGGCAGCCTCGGAGATATAACTATGAGATGGTCAGTGGTTGGTCGAACAAAACGGAGTTTGCTTACCTCAAATTAGGGATGAGACATGCTCGGCCAAAGGGTATGATCCATCTAAATTGCCTGTGTAGCCATTTGGTTAACTGAGACATAGTCAGCGGGTTTCAGAGAGCTTGAGCGTCAGCGCATGCCTTCGGGTTGAGGTCGCCATACGGCTCTTCGTCCTTGGGCTTAAAGACACTAGTGTGGGGGTGTTCTAGTTGCGTTTCAGAGAATTACAGGCGCAATAGGACTCACGCCACGGTCTGAACCTTGCCATCACTCCTAGCTCGTGCAAAGTACGACCCTGAGGAACCCTTGGTGATCATCTTGGGGTGTATGCCGTCTGTTATGGCATCTTTCACTGCGTCAACAAGCCTTCTCCAGTTAGAATGGGTTTATGTGCTGCCAGAGTGACGGAGGCTTACTTCTGAAAGTCCGCGTGCATCATAGGCGGCTTGTGGTCCAGGGTTTTAATCTGCGCAGTCAAGGAGACATAAAAACCAGGTTGACAGTAGGACGAGGCATTGACACGCACCGGAATATCGTTATCTGTGGGAACCGGCTCTATCTGAGGTGCGAACACGCTATGCCAAATCTCCTTCCGCGACTTGTCCTCGACCTTCTTCTTCCGTTTCACCTTCTGCGCAATAGACTCCGTCCATCTAGAAGCACACTCAGTTCACCAAGCCCGGCACTTCGGAACAGTGTTTGAGCACACCTCTTGAACGCATGGTCAAGCTTCTTCAGGTCGATGTTGCCCGGACGCTGCGAGAGCCGCAGACCGCGGCGAGAGGGGGCTGTGACGGGGGCTGGCAACACATCGGAGACGTCGCCTTCGTCGTCGTCGTCGTCGATATGCTGAGCAAGTGGCTGGTATTCTGCGCGGTGTGGCATGACGAGCGTGTCAACGGAGGAAGGTGCTGGGGAGGTAACGCGAGCTCATACCACGACGTCCCGTGTAAGGAGCGTCGGGCGCAGGCTGCGTGGCTTGGCGCCTGTCTGCGCAGCAACTTGATCCAATCACCGCCACAAAGTTGGGTTCTGCGGGCGCCAGCCTGTGGTTTGCCGCCATCCACCACGTCTTCCGCGGTGGGCCAGTCCCCCAGCTGCTCTGAGTAGACGTTAACCTGGTACAAACGATGGTAACAGTCTCTGACTTGATGAGGCTTTGAAAAATCTGCTGAAAAATCGGCCAGGAACAAAATCGCTTTCAGAACGACCCAGTCGCGAGTGTTTCCGTTGTCCGGCCCTATGACTTCACTCTCGACACGCAGCCGCATTTACGTGCTATTCTCAGTTTTCCTAATGAGGGCTTCCCGCAGTTCTCCTGCGGCTGACATCCGCTCTCTGGTCATTGATTTTAGTAAGCGCCGCTTCGTTCCTCTTATGTAGTGCCCGGTGCCCCGCAGCTTTATCTTTGCTCGCTCCCTCCACCTGAGGTGCGTTCACTGGGCCTTGTGCTTCGTGTGTCAACCCAATCCCTCTCACTATGCCGTTTCTGACGCGCATGAGGCCCTTCAAGCGGCGGCGGGCGGTATCTCAGCCCAAGTGGCCTATGGCATGTATTACTTTGTTCGTGTAGCGTCACAGATTGACTGATGCTACGGTCCGGTAGGTGGCTGGGGTTCTAGATAATTCCTTTGATTCAGCTGCGTCTTCTTCTAGCGCAGATTCGGACGTTATCTTCCCTCGAACGCCTGCTTCACCGAATTCGTTCACCTCAGACACAGTCAAGAGTGACCCCGGTTTCTACTATAATACTTCCGAGGGACGCATTCAGTATAGCCCGGTCTCTTCTTTCTTTTCATGTCCCGCATCTCCCGTGTCCCCGACATCTCCGTCTTCGTTCGAACACGCCAACAAGGGAGGCTTCTGGACGGTTGACAACTCGCCATCACCGCTGGGCAAGCTGCCCTCACAAGTCGCGGACGAAGTCTTCAACACGCCTCACAAATTTTCCGCTGCTCCATCAGCCCACCGATTGGACTGCGAGACCTCAAATGCGGACAGTGATCCGCTGCTCCCCTCGACCACGTTCCAGGACATCCCGGATTTGGACGACGTGTCCGTCGACTCTTCCTCATGCCCACTCTTGTCGAAACCACTGCTGGTGTTCCCCAGCGGGATCGGACCCGTCGTCACGAGCTTGCCAAACGGCGACCGCGCGATCGTCACCAGTAAGCGAGTTATGTCCCGCGATCCGGCCGCTGTCGCCGAGGAAAAGCTTGTCCAAGAGTGTGGGACCAAGTGGAGGAATGGAGGATGTGGCCGGATGGGCGGCCTTACCATCAACACGAGCTGCAGTATCAGTGAAGTAGACCCCGACTGGACCACTTCTAGAGATATGTCATTTTGGAAGCCTACAGTAAGTACTATTCAACGGAGTGGAACGCATTTCAAGTCTTGATGTGCCCTGCTTCTCGAGGCATCATGTCCCACGTATTCCATGAACAACTCCAGCTCGATCTCGGCGTCGACTATTGGACCTCACGATTTCGCTCGCTCGACTCCTTCCGTTATTCTCGTATAATCAAGCTATCTTTATGGTATTTCAGTTGCTGATATCCTCGCGACTACAATAGTACTCCATGAATAAACTTGCAATGTAACGGGTCGTCGTCCACCCCTTATCATTTAGCTAGAGACTCAGACTACACTCTACTCCCAGACTACCGCGTTACTGGTAGTTAATGAGATACAGCGTCGACATGAGATTCACATGAAGGATGATCGTGTATCGTGAAAAGTCGTGTATCTGTAGTAGCTCGCCCGTCCCGCTCGATATCCACAGCTCAAACTCTGGGGACGCCTTGGGTGACTTGGGGGTAGGTCGTGGCAATGAGCTGCAAGCCGAGATCAGCTATTAGTGCGCGTACAAGTTCCGCGAACAGGCTCACCCCAAAGAGAGCAGGCGCGCGGATCGCGAGCACCTGCGGGTCCTCGCCCAGGCCGACGAAGATGGTCGACACACCGGCCTCAATGGCAGACGACAACGTCAGTGCTAAGCGAAGAAAAGTAAGCCTTTGGTCAAAGTCCAGCCAAGGAAAAAACGCACAGCATTGTAGGCCGATCAAGAACGCGAAGAGCACGACGGGCGCCGTGTACTGCCCGTCCGCGTTGTATGTAGGATGCGTGTACCGCAGATAGAGGTACCCGAACAGCGAGCACATCAGTCCGACGGCGTATGCGCCCCATGTAAGAGCTCGAATCGGCAAGTGAGTCGTAAATTCATGGTTCGAGCCAATGACGACGTACTCATGCTAACCAACTGGTCGTTGACGAGCGCATCGATGCCACGGTCCGTGAACAGGCCCCAAGTGTCTTTCGCGGCTTGTATGTAGGGCTTGCCATACAAGGCTGTGAGAAGTGACGTCAGATGTGACAGTAAGTGATGTTACACAGGGTGCTCTACCAATCTCGATGTATGCATATCGATTGAAGTACTGCACCAT
This sequence comes from Phanerochaete carnosa HHB-10118-sp, assembly GCF_000300595.1. Classification (NCBI taxonomy): domain Eukaryota; kingdom Fungi; phylum Basidiomycota; class Agaricomycetes; order Polyporales; family Phanerochaetaceae; genus Phanerochaete; species Phanerochaete carnosa. Next base: position 1,323,023 of record NW_006767633.1, on the reverse strand, counting down.
ACCCTCGATGCATCCGATGAAACATTCTGCGCAGAGTGCGAGGCATGCCTCGACAGCTGAGAATGGTCAGCAGGGTTTGCGTCTATTTTTGACGTGATGGGCAATACTGCTTACGATGACCATCTGCATTGGCATTGTTGCGAGCGACTTGCAAGAGCATCCGAATCAGTTCGAGAAGAGTGACGATGAGAGAGCCAAATGCGATCGAGCCCAAGGACAAAGTCGATGCACGGACGAAAGCCGTTAACGTCGGGTGCGAGGGCTACCGGCATAGTCAGCGTATGTCCCTGCGCGCCTCTATTTTAGCCTGCGTACCATTTGGCCCGCATCGCGAGGCCCGAAATAGTACCAGCCTGAGATTAATCTAGATGAGCCCGTGTTCGCGCAACGAGACACGTCGACGTACTTCCGAACGGACCGCCTGCCATTGTCGCGAGCGCCACATTGCCGATAACTTGTGAGGTCCAGAGATAGGAGAAGACCTCATAGACTACGAGACCGGTAACCTTTGCAGACGAACAGGCAGTCCCCGTGCTGCAAGCTAGTGCAGAGTCAGCATATTTCGTATACGCAATGCTACTAGAGCCTTACAAGGATTTCCGGGCGTCCACTTCGTATAGCTGAGTTCAGCTGATTAATATCCACGAAGGCTACAGAAAGCTTCCAATGACGTACGTTGCAATGGTTATAAAGGTAAAGTACCTATTCCAGAATTTATGTCAACGTCTACGCACATTGCGGCTATGAGTAGTCACTTACACGCTGAGGGCCGCCTGAAGGATAAGTGCAAGGAATGCAACCACATATACACTCATATGGTGCTTGGCGACGTCCATGACGATTTGCAGAAGGAGAGATGCAAGTGGAATCCGAGAGCGATATCCGAAGTATGCAAAGACAGAAATGATTGCAATAATTGTGAAGATAATTGCGCCGGCTGTTCGTGGAGGTCAACGACGGCACCAGGGCAACTCAGATGGAACCCACAGTAGTACTTGGTGATCCAGTAGTAGATGCAAATCCCGCTGAGTAGAGATGTCGGCACACTGCAGCCGTGAAGCGATGTCCAAGGACGGCAGACTCACATGTTGAGAAGAATAGATAGAATGAGCGTGATGTGCATGATGAGTCTTGTGAATATCCGCGCCAGCATAAGATAGAGCGTGGACAGCAGGAGTGCAGCCCCCGTGACAAACAGGAGAAGGTACACAGTGTGTCTATTATAGTTATGAGGTTTCTGAGTATTTGCTAGGCAGTAGAACGCACCTGTTCAGAGTGACAGCTGTTCCAGTGTTGCCATCCCCACCGACACCACCGCCGAGGCCTCCATGTTTGATCCAATCAGAGAGGACGATAGCAGAAATGACTACGAGGCCTACAAACTACAGGTAAACGATGTACAGCGTCAGTTTTCTGGAGACATCAGGGGGAGGACAGAGGCTCACCTGGGCAATGAACAAGATGAGGAAGATGGGGTCATGAATTCGTTTCTTGGGAGTGAAGCGGCCTCCATCGTACGGCGACTTTTGGTCCGACCCATAAGCTTGTGGTGGCGGTCCTGTGGGTGGCGCGTAGCTTGAGCCGCCATACGGCCCTGGCTCGTAGACTGGCTGATACGATTGATCCTTATTTTGGTTCCAGCTCATGCCGTGCCCCTATGGCTTTGGACCTTGTTTATTGAAGTAATAGTCCCGGGGGGAGTATCTGTCGCTCAAGCACCTGAATCAAACAGAGGGGGCGGTCGTGGTTCGTGACGAGCCACGAGAAAAGCCAAGACCACAGGGGTATCGTTGAGCGCCGCGCCTTCGCCTCGATGCATGATGATGACGTCTGCAGGATGCATCCGCGATGCATGGCGACCAAACGAAACAGGTATCAAGGGCGGATCAGCATTGATCGGCGTTGGCGGGCCCGCCCGCACCAACAGTCTGAACTCGCGCGTCGCCGATTCACCCCAAAGGCTGAGACGTGGCACGAATCAGTCCAGGGGTATTTGTGTCACTGGTATTCGAGATATGACAGATGAGTCGACTGAGCGTCCTTATTTCCCATAGTCTAGGCCATGCTCGAGCTTTTGCAAGCTGAAAGTTTATGGCTGCAGATGCACCTTGCCGAAGTGAATGTACCGTTCGTCACGTGTTACTGTACATGTATATGTCTTAGGCGTGCACTCGACAGTACTCTGAACATTGGCCCACAACTGGTCGCGTGACGGAACGAGAATGCGATCCGATTTCGGCCAGCAGTCTACAGCCTGGCGGCTGTTCGCGTCTCAGCATCGCAAAAGAGATTGTTCTGGGCAGATAGTACGCAGGTCTGAGGCTATCAGTCACGTACACAGTCCATGTGGAGCCGTATCTTCTTCGACCGCAGACGTACTCAGCCTTCTGAGTCCGGGATGCTCTGAGTTGCGGCGGCGACCTGAGACAAGAATTCGACCGAGATGTATAGGTTGTTGAAACCACCGTGCTGCCCGTAACTGCTTGAAGCTTGAAGCTTGGAGTTGGGTAACCTGTACATGCCGAGACACCCAGCCACCGGGACACGGAGAGGGCACAGATGTAGATCTTGCGCGCAAATCTTCCCACGCTTTGTGTTCCGCCACGGGAGCATTCCCAACTATAAGTACGCTTCGACCCAACGTTTCAATGGGCACAACTCCTCCCTTTCTTTTCACTCATCCTTTCACTCTCTTCCCATGTTCTCTCTTATCTCGCGCTCGAAGACCAGACTCAACAAGTCGGACGTTCAGCTTCCTGCGAAACAGGAACCAGACGTCGCTGGCGTCGTCGCGGTCCTCACGGCTGAGCCAGAGCAAACTCAGACAACACCTGCGCTGGAGCTCAGTGCGGCACCCGTTGACGCATCACTGCAGCCGCAAGCTGAAGATGCGCGACCATCCGCGTCGATATATTCCTCGGACGAGCCCCAGGACGCGCCCACGGACGACACTCCGACCTCCACACCAACATCCGAGGCGCCCCAGGATGTGGAACCCGAGCTTGAGAGCAAGCCTCAGCCTCCAGTAATCCAACATCGTTTCTCCTTCCGTCCACTTACCTTCAAATTCCTCAACGGCCAGTTGCCGTCACATGAACACTCCAAGCCTATCCTTTCTGCAGCAGAGGAGCACAAGAAGAAACTTCAGGCATCCGAAGATAGGACGAGGCGTATCACACGCATATCGTACGCAGACAAGAGGGCGAAGGAGTCTGCCATCGTGGCGCGCTCCCTTATCATCGGCCCGGCTGGCATCACGCTCCCGAAACCGAAACCTTTGTCGAAACCCAAAATCGACAAAGTCAAGTCGCAGCTCCTGCAGCCGAAATCCGCCAACCGTGTCATCGCCCAACTTCGCGCTTTGTCCACCGAGTCTGTACATGTTGACGGTGGCGCTGCTGCTGTCGGGCCTGCGCCGCCTATCCGTGCCGTCTGCTTGAAGGTCACGGATACGGAGGTCGATGCGCGTCACTTTACCCACGCCGCTGGTGTGGCAAGCGTGTTCAGCGCGTCAGTGGCGCAGCTCAGTGACATCTTCAGCAAGATGGAACTCGTGGATCTTGTCACCGCTGCCAACCTCGGTCTCGGAGCATCTGCCGACGAACCGGGACTCTTCAGTGGTGCGGTCCCGACAGCGGGGACGATCATCGAAGGCATCGAAAAGGCGACACCACAGCTCATGGCCCTGGGCTACGCAACAGGGAAGGTTGTACAACCTGACCATACCGGCATCTACCCTCCAACTGACCGGATGTCGGTGATCACTTGTGAGTTACCTGCTGCTGGTCCTTGAACGCCACTCAATGTTCACAGACTGGTGGGGTCTTGAGATCGTCCTACCACCCTCCTCGATTGCGTGGCTGGGCGTGAGTTGTTCAATTTGCTGCGGCGTCGCTGATTCTTACTTCTAATTGTTGGTAGGGCGTGCCTTCGGTTGCGCACTCGGTCATCAATGTTCTGACCGCTCTTGCGGTGTTGAATGGAGGCGTCGCAGAAATAATGCCCTTCGTGCGGTACATCGCCACTTACATCGACGCGGAGTTCAAAATGATCCAGGGTCAGGATCGAGGCAAGGGTGTCGTGTGCGCTGCCACCTGGTCAGTACCGCTGCCACCTGTACAACGCTATTGCTGATTGTTGTTGATCTACGCAGGTTGCTCCCTGCCGCGTTGGTTCCTCGACCGTGGGACTTTGCTCCGGCGCCGCCTGTGCAGGTTCCATCAGCACCTATCGAGAACCCGGCCATACCCACCCATGACAAGCCCGCCAACCCAGATGTGCCTACTTCGCCGATTTCACCCTCTGAGGAGCTTTCTGAGTCCCGTCCCGCTTCCCCGCCCGCCCTTCTGCCGCCTCTGAACATACATAGCTCCTCCTTCAACGAACCAGACGTGAATACCGCTCCGCCCGTCGATAACACGCTTGTGGTTTCTGCGGAGAAGGCACCTGAGGCACCTGAGGCATCTAATGAATCGGAGCTGCCTGCAGTCGCCGTCGTCCCGCCGACTCCGACGTCTGTGCAAACTACGACCAGCCATGAGACTGTTACCGCCGTCTGAGGAGCGTTCCTCGCCGTTCTCTTTTTCTTTTCTTTCACATGCACATGCGCCCGGGACATTCACTGGAGATACTTTCTCGAACATGACACACTTGGATCCGCTGTCATTTTGTTGTTTGCCGTTCACGACTCATCACGACCTGTCATGACCCTCTTGTCTTCTCGTGTTTCCCTGTCGATACCCCACCCCAGAGCTTGGTACATTACAGAGTATAATGCCTTCATAGCTAGCTTTTGTCCGAAGAACCCTATAGCTGTTTTGTGTACCTGCACTCGGTAGCCACATTCATTTGGAATCCATCATTCTTTGCATCCTCACTTCTTATGACCCGTCTTATCTCTGAAGGATGGACTTGGTTATCCGGCAATTAGGTATTGTATGTGAGTTGTACAAGGTCCGATTAGCACAGAGCTGCTAAAAGTACACTATAGATCACAGGGTATGATCGCGCCAGATTCCTTTACGTGACGATGCCTTGGGTACGTTCCTTTACACAGAACCTATTGTAGATCCTTCGATTGTAGGCGATAGATAACATGTTGATAGGGGTGTGTAATGAGCTATAACTGTCGTGAAACTCAGGAAGATTGGATGGTGACGGTGCTGTCGGGCTCTGGGGATGACGCGAGCTATGAGCAGGAAGGTGACAGTGCCAGGGAACGCAGGACACACCGATGTAGTCAATCAAGTCGCCCTGGAGGGACTGCAAATGCGCGACGAAGTTGTTGGGGATCTCAGCGGAGAAGCCCTGTGGTAGTACAGGAAATCAGGTTGGCATGTACTCTTAAGTCATACAGGTACGAGCGGCGCACTTTCAGGAGGGGCCTGTTCTCCCAAAGGTCCTTGACCTGGCCGCCTGGGGAACAAAGGTCAGGCGTAGTCGACACGAGACAGAGCAAAGCACATCGCACCGTTGGCAGTGACATCGTCGGCGTATTTCCTAATCTGTTCTGGTGTGGCGGTCTTCTTGAAGACGACGATGTACTCTGCGAAGATCAGATAGGCCCCCTCCCGCCACGGATCGTACTCACTGCCAGACATGTTTCGTGTAGAGCGAAGTCGTAGGATAGCTGAAAAGATGATGACGATAGAGAAAGAGGAACGCAGAGAGCTGCGGCCCGGTGGCTCGAGATATGGAGCTTGATCAGCTAGACGCCCGGAAGGGGATGACGAGGTGACGCGCAAGGGACGCGTCGCGCGCAGCACGCGTCCACCACGCGCAGGCAAAAGCGCAGCTGCAGGCCTTCCGTTTGCTCAGCTATTAGGACATTGATATCATGCGAAGTTGTTCCTTCACCCACTCGACTCGACTACTCGCCAAGACTGCGTTCGAGCACCCCGTTGTCAGACGCAGATCCACCATCATGATGGTCTTCAACTCACTTCGCGGCATTTACACGATATCTGAAAGGACATCATTCTTCTAAGAGAGTTCTGTAAACGGTAAGAACAGACTGATAAGAACCGTAGCTGGGAGAAAAAGCCACAGGAAAGAATACATTTTGCGTAGCAGAACGAAGTCGCATTTTATGTACACGTTAATAACTATAGGTGTAAAAGCTCCTTTGTAACTGGTGTAATCGCCGTAGTCAACACGATGCCAAGTCCGACACCAACAGAGAGAGCGAGCCACCAATCCGACATCCTCTGACGTGTGACATGGGCTGTGTCGTAGTTCAATCCTACGTCGGACATCGCTTTGCGTACGAAGCTCTCGTCCGCTTTGTGAGATACCGGCCTGTACCCAGGTAGGCCGTCCATTGACCAGGAATTGTTGTGCAGCCAGAAGCTCTTGAGACCCCTCAACGGCGGGAGGGTGAATGGGTCTTCATGCTCGCTATCGGTCTTCTCCGCTTTTTCAGACCAGTTCTTCAGCACATCACCTAGGATAGAACATGCATGACTACAAATGACCAACAGAACGTGACACTGGAGACTTACGGTGTCCCTCGAATTTGTAGATAGGGACGGCGGACCCGCGGGAGATCCCGACCTTGTCGATTTCGAGCCAGATGATAGCGCGTGCGCCAGGCTGGACCTCGGGTGTAGGCCAGTCGTACGCGCCCAGCTTGCTCTGCAGAAGCTGGTCGAATTCAGGAGTGCCGCGCTCAATAACCTTGCCTGAAGGAATACAGTGAGATCGACCTTGCATAGACAAATACTGCGTGGAATTGCACCATGACCAAACAGCCGCAAGATTCGTGGCGGGCCTTCGAAGGCCTCAAAAATCATCGTCATTCTCCCGTTTCCTGGTTCATAGAGATGGGATATAGTCTCATTGCCTACGAGATATGCGGTGAGAATTAGCCGAAGTCAGACCTGCAAGAGTGTAGTGTCCCAACCAGAGCCTGTGAGGTCAAGGTACCAAACCGCCTTCCTACTGACTAGCTTGAAGGTAGGCTGTCCTTTCGGCGAGACATTGACGTGTCCACCTTACATACCGAAACAATTCCGGAATCGTTAGTTCCAGCAAAGCATAGCATATATGAATAGACATACCGTGCAAGGGAGCAGTAGCGACATGGAAAAGTTGCTGGGCCCTTATCCACTCAATGAGCTGTTCATCGTCCGGGATATCGTCGTAGAACTGGGAGGACATGATGGGTATTGTGGATTCTGCATACAGGTGTGCAGCCAATATAAGAAGGTAAAGCGGCCCAACTCACGTCACTGGTCTGGGCACATGAGCATCCCCATCTGTCACTTTAATAGCACATCTAGCTCGTAAAACTCCACGTTCTGAACCTTACTGCCGTTCGGAGCTTATACTGAGGGCCAGATACCATGAACTTACTTCCTCCGCGACACACAGCAAGCTCTACTTCAGGCCTGGCCTGACCATCCGGAGCAGTTCAAAGACCCTCCCAGGGAGGTGAGAACAACTACCTAGCGGCTGCGGCTCGCGTTTCCGCATGCTGCTTCCTCGTCCAGTGGACAGCTATCAAGGTTCGGCTACCCCAATCGCGCCATATCAAACGTGAAGATGGCTCACAATACAATGCAGATTTCGAGAAGAGGCCAAGAACCCTCAAGCGATATCTGGCTGTCAACGGACTGCCCTCGTGCCGTACATTCCAATGGCTGCGTGGTGGTGTTCCTGGTAGAGCTCATATACCACAGAAGCGCCAAAGTCAGATTCTTCCGCGTAAGAGGATAGTACGGATAATTTGTGGATTACCGGTACCACGTCGTGCTGGACTTGCCTGCCTTCCATACCGGATGCCATACAAGAACGACAACTGTCTACCCATTGAAGGTAGGCCTTCGACTTACAACGGCTGTTCCCTCGTTCGTGCACACGCGAGATCAGGGAATAACGCGTGTAGTGATGTCGTAAGACCCTTTCTGATTCCGAAAGACTCCGGAATCAGCTTATTTTCCCGCTGATCAGTGTACTTCCCGCGAACGAAAGATATCTTTCCGTCCAACGGGGTAGGAGACACATGGACTACTTTCTGGTCCATGAATCTTATTCAGTTAGAGAAATAATCGCTTATCCAGCCCGTCGTATATGGTCAATGGATGGACTCAGGCTCAGCAAGGTGGAAAAGGACTGGACATATGCTCACGTCATTGGTTCATTTGAGGCCACCCTGCTCACTCCAGATTCACGACGTCGACGGGCGGTTGCTAACGTGGTACGTTATATGCATCATGCCCGAGAGGCGGGAAAACTCGGCTTCCTTCAAGTGTGAGAGCTCGGTATGTACCTGCCTGAAATCGGGCGCATATAAATCAACATACTTTTGCTTAGTATTGATTGACAAACAGATACAAGGAAAGAGTTAGTGTAGAGATGTATCGACCGATCAGACTTCGTCGCCATGTAGAAGCAAACTGGCGTCAAAGTATAGTGCGGAAGACAAGAATGCTGTCTTTATCTTGCACCCTAACTTCAGAGGCTACGGTAGGAAACACGCCGCAGCGCCTGTATATGAAGGTGCGAATATAAAGCCATGGCTGGCCTGCGCTTGAAGCTTAAGGGCTCGCGAATGTCAAGCACCACGTCGTAGACAGCGTTCACTCCTGTAGCCTCAAGAACACAAATGATTACAATGAAGGCAACAGACAGAAGAGACGTACATATGCATCATACGTAGGACCGACAACACGGCGGGCCAGGAGCATTCGTCGCATGCAGCGCGTCGCGCCGCTCCGAGCCAACCCATGCATATAGTATCTGCGATGTCGGTTATCCACCAGGTCATAGAGACGTGCCTTTGGTCGAGGCATGGACTTGCTCTGTAGCCTTAGCTGCTGAAACGAGAGCAAGGAATGACATAGCAAACGAAAGTGCACGTAAAACTTTTTGCGCGCCCATGCGCGGAAGTATTGAACGTTTATTTAGGGCAGGTCATACGCGCATCAGCGCGCTCTGGCCCGTGTCATGCGCCATGAATACTCTCCTCGATGCAAACTCAAAATTTGTTTGAAGCAGTATGATGCCAGGATTCCCAGCACTGTAGTGTACACAAAATTGCACGAAAAAAAGCATGTCCCATGCAGGAGTCGAGCCTGCGTCTTCACGGAGAAGGATTTTCCCACGGTCAGGTGATTCCACAACGTGATGATCTAACCACTAATCGAAAGGGACCGGCAGTAGAACCTCGTTTTAAATATATAGACCTTTTATCTTGCGTAGCAAAGGCAACCGAACCTCGCCCTCAAGGCCTCAACTCTCACCTTACCATCGACGTCCATACCGCTGGTTAGCTCCGGGCAAAGATGAGAAAAACATCCTATGTGATCGCTTTTTTTGCCGTCGTGGTAACGCTTACGCTGGTGCGTATTGCGATGACGAGATTCTAATGAAACCGTAACGTCGTGAAGAATGCTGAGCTCGTCCGCAGAATGTGATATCTGTTCGTCGCCCTGACTGGTAAGCACACAACAGCAGAGTTGTGTCGCAGTCTGGTTTAAGCATATGTACGCAGGCTGGTCGTGCACACCGACTTCCTCGGTGCCAAGTCCACTGTCCAGTATGGTCTCACACGGCTCTGTGAGCGGGACATCATCAGGATTCCCGGCGGGTCCAACGGGGGCAAATTTGAGTACTCAGACTACAAGTGTCGCCCTTTCCCGGCACGCGTCCAGGACAAGTGTGAGGACGAGAATAGAGACTTTTGCATCCTGTGGACCACAGCAGGGTACTTTGCGGAGCTCGCAGCAGGTTTTGCTGCGGTCTCGTGTCTCGCGCTCGTGTTCGGCGTGACGACGCATTCAAGGAGGCGAAGGATCTGGAGGGCAGTCGCAGTACTTGTCGGTCTGCATGGTACGTGCAATCTGTGAAAGCTGGTATAGGGCCTGATGTTCTCTGGATAGCTACCGCCTTGATCGTCACCTTTGCCCTTGTTACAGATGCTTATAGCAACGCTACGCTCCCCATTTTTGACAGTGCCAAGCCAAGTTTGTGTCCAGAGTGTTTGTACATTGAACCCTTCTGACGGCTCTTGCTACAGGTGTCGCATATATCCTTGGCACTCTCGCCTGGGTGTTTGCTGCTCTCTCCACCTTCGGTATCCTGATCACTGGCACAGCTGCCTCTCGTGGTCACAGGTGGGCTGCGGGCAACAGAGCTTACGAGCCCATCGCAGGCTAGACTCGAAAAAGGTTCCCATCCAGACTCTGTTCTTCTCTTGACTCCTTTGCGTGGATAATGACACCGCTAGTTTCATGAACACTAGTTACCCTTTTCTTTCGGATGATGTTCCGTGTATCATGTACTATAATATATGTGCAACGCATGAAATATATCCAACACCGCTAGATCATAACCCCTAGTATGCATCCTCTGGCCCATAGTCCACCTTGTCATACAACCTCAGTGTTTCATTCCAATCCCTCTTACGCCTCCGCCTGATAGAAAAGTACTTCGTCTTGCTTTCCCACCGCCCTTTGACTCGTCCTTTGTCGTTCCTCCCCTTCTCGGTGGCACCGCCCGCCTCGGAGTCCTTCGCAAAGTACGTTTCAGGCTGGTCCGGGAGCCCAAGAGTGTTCACTGCCAAGTCCGCAATGCGTTTGCGCAAATCAAGGCGCGTCGCTTGCAGTAGCACCATCTTGCCTCGTGGCATCAAGAGCAATCTGGTGAGAGCGGCAAACGCACGGAAGGATGATACCGCGTCCTCGAACCAGCGTAGAGACATCCACATCATGAGCGGAACAACGACGGCTGTTATAGCGGCCACAGGCAGCGTAACAAGCATCGCGCCCGCCCAGACACAGAGTCCCGAAATGAGCCCGTACACGAGCTTGTACTGCGCGATCTCGTCCCAGGTGTCCCATACTGGCCCTGTACGCTTGAATTCGCGCACTGCGATGAAGGTGGTGATGAAGATCGGCAGCCAGAGAATGAGGCCGGGAAGAGAAAGGGAAAAAAGAAAGAAGGACCAGGCAAGCCGGACGGCCAGACGGTAGAGGATTGTGCGGCGTGAGAGCGGACAGCGGACTCGATCGTCTTTGATCCCATAGTGTGATAGCTCACTTTGGTATGCCTGCGATGCGCCTTTAGATCTAGGTCCATGGTGAGGAGTATTGCGGACATACCGTCAGATCAGCACCTAGACAGAGTATTCTCTCTTCCAGCTCATTCGTTGCACCCTCCATCTCGCCTTCACTGGCACTCCCCCGCTCCGTCCAAGCGTCCTTCGCCTCGCCCATCTTGAGTGCCTCAAGGAACATCCGGACGACCCTCACGTAGTCTCCGAGACTCATGTGGGTGCCAAGTGGAGCGTATATGTGAGCTGCGAGCTTGGCGTTTCGAACGAGTCGCCATGAAGGAGCAGACAGCGTGCCCATGGATATCTGGTGATGCATTCTCGCGGTAAGTTTGCGGATGTCAGTAAAATCGACAGGAGCGAGGAGCTCCGGATTGCTCTGCGATACGTGAGTGCGATATCTACCGGTATGGAGTAGAGACGCACAGCAGGGCTGAAAGTCATCGGTGGATGGAATGTTACCAGCACGTCTGAGCGAAAGTGCTGGCGATGCCTAGGCACATGTATGAAGTCAGTCGCTTTCGCGTTTCCGGGGCGCGTAAAACGTACATGTATGTGATAGAACAAGGAAGTACGGATACCTCAAAATCGGAATTATCTCGCTGCCGCGATAGCACATCCGACACAATGCGAGCAACTGGCGACGACGTATATTAGCCTACGCTGATGAGGAGACGATGAAGTACTCACCGCCAGTCTTTAAAGGTGCGATAGTGGGGTGGTATCGGCTCATACCTTCCGGGAAGAGGCACACAGCGTCCCCACATTCCAAAGCCTGCGAGTAGACTGAGTCACGCAGCTTGGAGTTATCCTAGCGACGCACTTCTAACAGTTCGCGCATCACTTCTGTGTTGTCTATCCTGCCATCCGGAAAGTCCTTCCGACGCTGGAGAGGCACAGTTCCCGCAGACTCAATAAGCCAGCTTGTGAACGTGCGTTTGCCAAATTGCGTTGATTTAGCTGTAAGGCGTAGAAGATTCCGTCTCTGTAGAAGATATGACGTGAGATATGCAGGACGGTGGGGTTTGAATACCCACTTTGGAGGGAATGGATGCGACCAGGACTCTAAGACAGCGTACTTAGTGATGAGAATCAAAGCGGCTGGGTGTGCTTTGGCGTACAATGCATCTGTTAGCGAATTGCTGTGGTTGGCACAGACAATACTAACGTGCACAGTGAGACAGATATACAGTATAAGCTAGCCGGGCAAACGCACCAGGGCTTTCCTTTTAGGGGGATGTTCTCCGTGCCCTCAACCACTATGGTTCCGTAGAATATCTTCAACACAAATTTGAAGAGCAGACTGTGCGAGAGCGGAGTTCAAGTTCAACACCATCCTACTCAAGTCTCTGAAGCGTCGCGAGCGCACCGTATTAGAAAATAGGACCATGGCGTTGGCGACCCTTTTTCAGCCATGCAAATGTGCTGAACGTGAGGCGACGAAGCCAAGCAGGTTTCTTTGGGGAGCCAGCTCGTAACCGTGGTGTAAAGGCCCGAGTAAGTATGTGGCGTGCCGCCCCTACCCAAAGCGGCGTTGGCGTCTATTGGCCCCGACGCAGCACGTGAGAGGACAGACAGAAAATATTGCTGCTGATTGCAATTACCGACTTCCACTGTCTTTGCCCAAAGTCGGCGCCATGGCTGACAGCCTTGAACAGGCTCTCTTCAAAATCCGACCACACACATCGTCGTCACTTCCACACCAGAAGGCTCCGGCGGCTCTCTTAAAGGCTTTGGAGTTAACCTTCAGTGAGCAAAACGCAGACAAAACGCCGACAGCATACTTTGCTTTGCTCCTGACGACTCTCGATGGCACGCTGCAAACCTCGAGGACGTCTGGACCTGCATTGGGTGAAGGTGACGTCCTTCCAGCTGAGCTCTACCTGCTTGCCCTAGTCACGCCTTTCGTCCCCCACCCCGTTATCCGCTCGAACCTGAATACTATCATTAACCTATCCGCGCCGCTTTTCCCTACTCTTGTTCCACATGCTCCTCCGCTCCGATCCCAGCTTACCTTCTATGCTGCTATATTCGCCGCATTGGAACGTCCTCAGCTGGAAACGCCAGGTCTTGGGAATGCTTTCGGTTCCATTCTACATCTATGCCTCGACCCTCGACCAAAGGTGCGCAAGAAGGCTGCAGAGCTGGTCAAGGATGTCCTCGCGAACGCTCCCCCGCCCATGCTTCGCCATCCCTATGCGGACAGGACGGCCGAGTGGGTCAACGTGTCCCTTTTGGAGCTTACGACCGGAGGTTTACCGAAATTCAAGGGCAAGAAGGCAGATACAGAAGACTCAGATACTGCTATCCACCTGCTAGCCTTCTTGCGTCCTGTCCTTGCCTCCCTACCTTCCTCAGTGAGCGCCATCCCTCTGCAGCTCATAGCATCGTACGGGCTGACCCTACCCAGTCCCTTCCAGCCATTTCCGCCTCCCTGCTTACACTTCCACGATTTAGCAATTCCTACCTTTCTCAAGCCTCGTTTTCTATTCTAGCAGACCTTCTCTCTATCCCAGTAGACGATCCCACGAACAATGTCTATTCGCAATTGCAGGATATCCTCCAGGTCGTGCTCTCTTCATCTCCTCCCAAGACGGATTCTACGCTCGTTCCGTCATGGACCAATCTGCTCGGTACAGCGATACATACGTACCACGCGGCTGACCCCGACGCTTGCGCTTCGAGAATATGGGAGGCATGGAAGGCACTTTGGTCATTTATGGATGCTGCCGACTCGAATATCCGTAAACCTGCTACCCAGGCTCTTGATCTACTCATCAAGTGCTTCACCCCAACCTTCACTGAGGCTGCTGTCAAGGAACGGAGCGACGACGAAGCCAACTCACCTTTAGGCAGGATCGTCTCGCAAATCGGCAAGGCACTTTGTGCTTTAACCTACGCTCGCGCCATGCCTGAGGTGATGGCCGTAATTTCCTCTCTACTATCTGGCTTGCGGTATCGGACAAGTGGCAACGGACCTACGACAGCCGAGCTTCTCCTGATGCCCATTGTAGTGCAAGTCGCGGAGCTCAGGGTTCAGAAGAGCTTCGAATTCAAGGAGGCTGCAGATAACACCTTGAGAACAGCCATGCGGGTCCTGGGTCCTGAAGTTCTCCTCCGCAGGTTACCTCTAAACCTGGAGCCGGACGATCGAAAAGCAGGCAGAGGGCCTCGTGCTTTCCTTCTGCCAATGCTCTCTCAACCTCATCCTTCGCCACTATCCCACTTCGTGTTGTACTTTGTTCCCCTGACGGAGAGAATGTTCGACTTCCAGCAGACGGCAGAGAGCGAGGGACGTCAGTCCGAGGCCAAGGTTTGGGACGTATTGGTCGATCAGATTTGGTCCGGTCTTCACGGGTATTGCCATGGGACCGCCGACCTGAAGACAGTGTGTTTTGCCACATTCTCTGAAAGGGCATATGCTAACCTATTTCGTAGTCGTTAACACCTCAATTCTCACAACTCCTCTCGCAATTACTGTATACTCAGCCTAAGCTCAGACCCACCGTTCTCAAAGCCCTGAAGGTCATGGTCGACTCTAATGTTGCTCTCGCAAGTGGCGATGAGCTCCTGCTTGTCAAGCTTCCGGAGGCTGCACGTGCCTCGCCCATCAGTCAGAGCGTCGCAATGAAGAACGTTGCATTTTTGCGCACGCAGGTAGAGAGCTGGCTTGCCGTGTTTTTCAACGTTTTCAGCAGCGTCGGACGCGACAGCCAAGGCCCTGTCGGTGATGTAATTAGTGCTTGGCTGGCTATTGCCGAGGGCAAGGTATGCCATTATTTTTCGTGTGCGACAAAATGCTCACAGCAAGTTTCGACAGGATGTCGCAAAGGCGTATTATAAGCTTGTTGCACTCCTCAAACAAAACCTCGGCTCTAAGTCTTCTGCGTCACAGGTTGTTGGTAGTCACAAGGACCCAGACAATGTCGTATCGATGACTCTTGATCTGCTTGTCCTCATGCTTCCCTACCTGCCCGCCAACGAAGCTCAAGCGCTCTTCGAGAATTGTCTGTCGAAAGCAATCCTGGAGAGCAACGATAACGCTGTCCAAAAGCGTGGCTACAAGATCCTTGCAAGACTCATGGAGGGCGGGAAGGTCTCCGTTGAGGCGCAGGCTACCCTCGAGAAGCTAGACAGTTTCCTGGACGGTCTCTCACCTGCTGCCAAGAAGGACCGTTTTACTCTCCTCGGCCAGCTTGTCGCACAGATTCCCTTGAACAGCTTGCATCTTATTCCTTCCATTATTCCCGAGGCTGTACTTGGCACCAAGGAGCCATCTGAGAAGGCGCGGTTGGCGGCTTTTGATCTTGTCGTGGAGATGGGCCGTAAAATGTCGGAGGGCGGTGTTGTACGGCGGGATCAGGTGGGCGGTATGGACGAAGGCGTCGCGCGCGAGGCTACCGCCAGCATTGAGGAGTACATAACCATGATCGCTGGTGGTTTGGCTGGTGCTACACCACACATGATCAGTGCGACTGTGACTGCCATCTCGAGGCTGGTGTTCGAGTTCAGAGGTTAGGATGATCTTTTCTTCATCGTTGATTTGTGCTGATGAGAAATGCAGACTCTATTTCGCCTCAGATGCATACTGAGATTTTCACGACCCTGCTCGTGTTCGTCACCTCGAATAACCGGGAGATCATCAAGTCCGCTCTCGGCTACATCAAGCTCGCAATCCATACTATGCCGGTTGATCTCCTTCGACCACATCTCAAGCAGCTGGTTCCAGCGCTGCTCAACTGGTCGCACGACCACAAAAATCATTTCAAAGCGAAAGCCCGTCATATTTTCGAGCGCATGATTCGCAGGTTTGGGTGGGAAGAGGTGTACTCTTGCGCTGGTGAAGAGGAGGCTCGGAAGGTCCTCGTGAACATCAAGAAGCGCAAGGATCGTGCGAAAAGGAAGAAGACCCAGAGCGCCGAGAATGAAGATAACGAAGAGGTTCCGTCGGCTAAGCCTGCTGTCGGAAACGCGTTCGAGGACGTCCTTTACGGCAGCGAGTCGGAGCTGGACGACAGCGATGATGAAGACGCCACTTCGCAGCCTGTCAAAGGCAGTCGCACGCATCAAGCGACGGGTGCTCGCATCCGTGCGGATGATAACTCGCCTATGGATCTTTTGTCTGGCGCCGCATCTGGTATCACCAGTACGTCCCTTTTGACAACCCTGAAACAGCCGTATTACTGACATGTTGTTAGATGCTATGACTAAGAAGCGTCGTAAGCCTGGTAAGGACGCTGCTCACTTCAAGACCGACGAGGAGACTGGCAAGATGGTCATCGACGAAGAGGAAGCCATTGAGCAGGATACGGAGATGGGCGAAGATGTTGCTGGTGCTGCGTATCGCGAGTCTCTCACGTCCGCGGACGGTCTCACACGTGGTCCGAATGGACGCGTTAAGTTCAACAAAGATACCAAGAAGCGGCATCGCGAGGAAAACGACATGGAGGACGTAGAAATGGCTGATGCTCAAACTGCGTCGGGCAAGAAAGAGAAAAAGAAGCACGAGCTCAGACTGGGCCAGGAGTTCAAAGCCAAGGTTTGGAAACTGTCCTTCTCATATTTTAGGCAATTGCTGATCAGATCCCACTTCGACAGAAAGCGGGAGGTGATGTTAAGAAGGGCGGTGTCGACCCTTACGCGTACATGCCTCTTGGACAAGCGGCTAAGAAGAAGGGCAGGCGCGAGCGTCTTGGTATTGCAGGGAAGAGATGAAGTACTGGTATCTCGCCTCATTCAAACAGCAGACGCTGTCATACAATTTGCGGTGGCTGGTTTCGATGCCTCCATCACTATTCATCTCTCTTCAATACTGCGTCTTATCCGTCGTCTTCATTGCTGCGAGCACGTATTTAGGGTCGAGCATGTAATGGAAATGCTGGAGTGCTGCCGGTTCATGTGAACGTTCATTCGTGGGAATAGGACTGACTTCGTTCACGGCCCGTGAATCTTGACTAACAGTGAGTGAGTAACTTCTTTCCGCATGGAGTCATGGGTCTCGCTTGCTAACAGTCACACGCAATATTCCCAGACAATGCACTGATACGCGTACTCAGGGCCCTTATAGACACGAATTGAACAAAGCGCGATTGCGCGACTTTCATCTTATTCCACTATGAACTTCAGTGATGACAATCCATCACAGACGACGGCACTCCACGTTTCAGAGCAGCATAAGTTCAGAGTGGCAATCTGGTGCGCTCAAATCCAAGTATGGGAGCGTGTTCTGACTGACGGGACGTTTTATCAGCGGAGGTGGTATAGGTGGACTATGCCTTGCTGTTTCCCTGTCAAGGTATCCGGACATCAAAGTTGATGTCTATGAAGCAGCCCGTAGTTTCAAGGAAGTAGGTGCCGGTATCATGGTATGGGGAAGGACGTGGCAAGTGATTAGCCTGCTTAACTTGGACCGTACCTTGCGTGAGGTTGCGGGGTTGGCTCTGGATGGCTCAGAAGGTGTGTGCTTACGACGATCCGGATGAGAGTAAGCGTAACGTGAAATCTACAGACCCTGAGTTTGGGTTCGATTTCCGCAGGTCTGACATGGAAGGCGAAGGCCATCGGATACATCTTCTCAGGCTTCCTTGTAGGTAATAACTTATACGCGTCTTTGAGGTCTTAACGCTAGCGCGCAGGTCCTGGACATCTCTTTCACCGCGCACACTTTCTCCAAGCGTTCGTGGATCAGCTGCCCGAAGGGTCAGCTCATCTCAACAAACGCCTTGAATCCTATAGCCAGTCCAATGCCCTGAGTCCCATTGAGCTCAACTTTGCCGATGGTTCCATCGCATCCTGCGATATCCTGGTCGGAGCTGACGGCGTCAAGTCTGTAGTTCGTCGGTGCATGTTCCGAGACCTGACGAAGAATGGCGATTCAGAAGTTGCCAAATATATACAGCCCTTCTACAGCGGCACTATCAATTATAGATGCCTGGTACCCGCAGAACTGTTGCCAGATAGGGACGGCGAGATGCATCGTGCGCGGAGGGAAGCAACCATGGTAATTTGTTTCACTAATATGAGAATACGTTACTCAGACGCTTTCATTCGCCCAGTACTGCGGACTTAACAAGGTATGTATATGTATATATAGCTTTTCTGCCTGCCCTTTATTGACTGACTGCAGCATATCGTGTGCTATCCTATAGCACGCGGTAAACTAGTAAACTTCGTAGGCATGGTGACCCTGCCGGAAGCCGAGGGGTGCATGTATACCAAGCCATGGGTCTCCGAATGCTCTTCCGAAGAAGTCTTCGACTGCTTTGAGGGCTGGGAGCCTGAAGCTCAAGATCTGGTCAAGGTACGAGCGAGTCCACCTGAGCTGTGCAGAAAGGATGTTGAAGCTGTCCCGTAGCTGGTACAGAAGCCAGTGAAATGGGCTGTGCATCAGCTGCATCCTTTACCGACATACATCGATAGACGAGTTGCCCTCCTCGGAGATGCCGTACGTATCCGCGTCCACATTCCGGCATCTGAATGTAATTAAGGAAATGAAATAGGCTCATGCCATGACCCCGCACCAGGGCGCGGGAGCTGGACAGTCTGTGGAGGTACGTTAGCTTTTCTTGCACATTGGAAGTTATGGTGATATGTGCCGTTAGGATGCCTTTATTCTCGCAGGTCTGCTCGGTCACCTCTCGGTAACCAAGAACAATCTTGAAGAAGCACTTCGGGCCTACGATCACGTCCGTGTACCCTTCGCCAACAGAGTCATCGAGGGTTCCAGGAACGCAGGCGCGATGTACGAGCTGAGAAGCTCTCATGGCAACGATTATTCAACGTTAGCGCCGGCTATCCAGAATCAGTGGGACTGGGTCGAGAGCGAAAGTCTCATTGCTCAGCTTGAGCGAGCTCTCAGATGGATGGCCATGGATGGCCAAGTAATAGCGACTGTGAAAGCTTCTTTGTGACAGTTCTTAGACTGTGTATCGCCAGACTAAATGTTTTCTCGGCTAAATTCACAACTTCTTTTCATGAATCGACTGAACCGCGATGTAGCAGTCCTAAACGCTAGGGCAGTTGTTTATACACTTTATGTGTGGATTCGCTGATTATGACTGCCTCTCCCGGCCCGATACTAATGAGTTGCTGTTCACAGGGTACCCATGGTGCGTGAACCATTTGCTATCTCCTACTATTACAAAATCACACCAAGGCTTCTTTCAGGTATGCTTCTGAGTTCGAGCAGTTCCTTTCGCACACTGGGGCCAAGCTTATAAAGGTCAGTTCCCGAACACTGTCTCTCAACAGACCTCACACCATGCAGCCAAGGTTCAGGGTAGCCATCTGGTACGTTCATCCGCATCAATGAGAGGTGTTAAATCCTTGGATATTGACGTCTTACTCTAGTGGGGGAGGCATAGGAGGCATGTGCCTTGCTGTCGCGCTCTCGAAGTACCCAGACATCGAGACAGTCGTCTATGAAGCAGCAGGTAACTTTCAGGAAGTCGGTGCTGGAGTTATGTTGTGGGGTAGAACATGGAGAATCCTCACGTTACTGGGCCTCGATAAGGCCTTCCGCGACCTGGCAGGTGTAGCAGTCGATGGATCGCAAGGTATGTCTCACCTGGTAAAGGTTGTGGGCTTGACTAATTGTGCACATCTCAGACCCTCCGTTCAACTGGACATACCGCAGGTCTGACATGGGAAGTGAAGGTTACAAGATTGACACAGTAACCTTGCCCTCGTGTAGCTTCCAGCATTTTGTTCCACAAACTCGAACTGATTCCTGTCTGCAGGCCCTATGCATAACTACCATCGAGCTCACGTTCTTGAACTGCTTGCCGGAATGCTGCCGGAGGACACGGTGAAGCTTGGCAAGCGCGTTGCCTCTTATCAGAGAGTCGCAGACTCCAGTCTAGTTGCCGTTACCTTCGCGGACGGGTCCGTGGTCACTTGCGATGTCCTCGTGGGGTGCGACGGTATCAGGTCTGTAGTGCGACGATACATGTTCGAAAGCTTGGCCGAGAAGGGACTTCCCGAGATGAAGAAATACATTGAGCCCGTCTGGACGGGCGAGACACTGTATCGAGCCCTTATTCCTTCGGAGCATGTGTCGAAGCTGGGACTCGGGGGCGGAAGGAAGTATTCAGTCCTCGGAGATCCTCTTATGGTGAGTTACGCCAGACACACTACCGTTGCACCGCTCAAGCCTCGCTGTACCCTCTTTCAACGTAGTATTGTGGAAAGAACAAGGTATATACCGCATGCTCTGACACAAAATCACAAACTTTGACACTGAAGATCTCGACTGCAGCATTTCATGGGCTATCCCATCGGAAGGGGGAAATGGGCGAATGTAGGGGGATTTGACACACACCCCGAGGCTGCGGGCACATTATACAGTGGGCCTTGGGTTCAGGAAAGTTCGTCAGAGGAACTTCGTGGTGTGTTTGCGGGATGGGAGTCCGAGCTTCAAGAGGTACTCAAGGTTTGTCTACTATACGATGATGTCCGATTCGCTGTCTGATACCCTAGATTCAGTCTATAGAAAAGCCCACCAAATGGGCTATACACCAGCTGCAGCCGCTTCCCACGTACACCTCTGGGCCGGTCGCGCTCCTGGGTGACGCGGTGGGTCTCATTTCAGAGATACCCTGCCCTTACCCTTATCACACGCAAACAGGCTCACGCCATGACGACACACCATGCATCCGGAGCGGGACAAGCGTTCGAAGTAGGCTCCTTCGCAGTCTCAGGCGCACCCAGCCACTTCATAATCTCTCTTCCCAGGATGCATATATTCTCGCTGGTGTTCTGGGGCATCCCTCAGTAACCAGAAGAAGTATTTCGCTTGCGCTCAAGGCCTACGAGCACATCCGACTACCGTCAGCGGCAGATGTCATGTCAAGGTCAGGCAAGACTGGCCCGATTTACGAGTTCAGAAGCCCTGATTCAGGTGATGATCATACGTCATGGATTTCGGCACTCCGTAAACAATTTGATTGGATTTACGGAGAAGATCCAGCGAAACAGCTAAAAAGCGCGACAGAGTGGATGGCGAAACAGCAATTAGCGTCCTCTGGCCGTTCCAAGCTTTGATATCACAGTCTACACATGTATACCGCAGTTCTAGTTCGTGTCATATGCGGCGATGCGCTGTATCATCTGGCGAGTTGAACGTACTGAGCGCTTGTAGTAATACCCGTTGTGGCGCCCCGCTCCCATGACTGCGTCAACATCCTCCCACCCACTGTTACTCGGTTCACTCACCGGGCACTAGTGGTTACTTACATGAGCTCGAATCAGCTTCTGCGGATTTACTATGTCAGTACGGTCCGGATAATGACGGCCCTATAAGTACAAAGCCTGAGGTCCCGGTGGACACGATTGTCGAGTCGGCTCTCGCACAATCAGCACCAGTCTGAATGATATCTTCTGCACCACAACCGGATCCTAAGTTCCGTGTGGCTATATGGTCAGCACATGATAGTCTGCTGCTCTAACGGTGCCTCGCGCTCACACTTCCCACAGTGGCGGAGGAATAGCCGGACTTTGTCTCGGCGTCGCGCTCGCCAGGTACCATGACATAGATGTTAACGTGTACGAAGCTGCAGCGACTTTCAAAGAGATTGGTGCTGGAGTTATGATGTGGGGAAGGACGTGGCGGGTGCTATCCCTGCTCGGCTTGGACGGTGCATTCCGAGCGCTGGCAGGCGACACTAAGGGTGGTTCCACAGGTATTGCTGCCAGTGTATATTGTGGGATAGGCACTGAGGATTTAATAGCACGATCGTTCTCATACGATTACCGTCGAGCAGATGAAGGGCCGGAAGGTCATCTCATACACCGCTTGGAGCTCCCCTGTTAGTCGCGTTCATCCTTCTCCGCCCCCGAGCCGTAGCTCATGCGGCTTGGACAGACGAATCGCATCTTTACCACAGAGCACACTTCCTGGATGTGCTTATTGACCGCCTACCTAAACGCATGGCTCATCTCGGCAAACGCCTTCAGTCCTACACGCAAGACGGTTTTAACGCTTCCCTACAATTGAAGTTCATGGATGGCACAAGCGCAGCCTGCGACGTGCTCATCGGTTGTGACGGTATCAAATCTGTGGTCCGTCGCCTCATGTTCGAGGCCATGGCTGCGGAGGGACGGCCAGAGATGCGCGACTACATCGAGCCCGTGTGGACTGGCGAGATCACGTACAGGGCTTTGATTCCTGCAGAACACCTGCCGCTCAGGGATGGAGAGAAGCATCCAGGATTGTCTAGAACGATGATAGTACGTCAACATGTACCTGGAAGCGTGAATTCTTATGGATTTTTCACCCTGCGTAACACAGTATTGTGGAAAGAATAAGGTGAGTTACATTTCGTGGTGGGCACTACTCACACTCTAAAACATTCATCCTACAGCACTGCATCGCTTATCCAATAGCCCTTGGACGGATTGCAAACTTTGGAGCTGTTGTCACCGTACCAGAGCTTGAGGGTACGTATTACACCAAGCCTTGGGTCGAAGAGTCGACAGCGGAAGAGCTCGCGGGTGATTTCGCGGGATGGGAAGGCCAAGTGCAGGATATTATCAGGGTGCGCTCTCGCCTGTACATCACCTCTAGATATGTTCACCTCGTCATGCTCAGTGTGTAGAGAAGCCCTCGAAGTGGGCACTGCACCGGCTACGGCCCCTTCCTGCGTACGTGCACAGCCCAGTAGCTCTTCTAGGCGATGCAGTACGTTCGGCCTTCGAACAAATCCATGTACGGACTCTTAAAAACATTTGCACAGGCTCATGCGATGCCGCCCCACCAAGGCTCAGGAGCAGGGCAGGCAATCGAGGTAGGTCTTCGTCAGTTCCTTCTGTTCCTCGAAGCTGAGATAAGATTTAAAGGATGCATATATACTGTCCAGCATTCTCGGCCACCCGTTAGTCACACTCGCAAATCTTTCACAAGCCCTGAAGGCATACGAGCACGTTCGGCTGCCATTCGCCAATCACATTCTAAACGCTTCCAACAACGCGGGCAAGCTCTGTCAACTCCGGAGCAACTACGGGGACAACGAAGAGATATTGGCTCTGGCGTTCCAAGGCCAGTGGGGATGGGTCGATAGCGAAGACCCAGGTGCTCAATATGAGAGAGCGTTAAGATGGATGGATATGCAGACAAGTCAGGAGGAAAATGGGGAGACGGCTGCGAAGCTATGACACGTTATCATGCAACCCGCTTGGGCGAACTTGCAGCGAACTCCGAATCTACCCCAACATCGAAGAAGTTTCCGAGCTGTATATTCTCGCTGCTGGATGACATAAAATCATTACTGCTGATCCTTAAGTTTCTTGACTAACTCTGGGACCGCTTCGAAGAGATCAGCGACAAGACCGGCGTCGGCGACCTGGAAGATGGGCGCATCTGGGTCCTGGAGGGTACGATGACATTAAAAAGAGGTTACATAGGTGAGAAAGCAGCTTACCTTGTTGATAGCGACAATAAGCTTGGAATCTTTCATACCGGCCAAATGCTGAATGGCGCCGGAGATACCGACGGCGATGTACAGTTCAGGAGCGACGACCTTTCCTGTCTGACCAACTTGCAGCGAGTTATCGGCATAGCCTGCGTCGACGGCAGCGCGAGAGGCTCCAATAGCGGCGCCTAGAACATCGGCTAGTGGCTCTAGGGTCTCGTTGAAGGTCTTCGCGTCTTTCAAAGCGCGTCCACCCGAAACAACACGGCTCGCTGCACCCAGCTCCGGACGGTCGGACTTTGTCAGCTCGGTCTTGATGTGTTCGGACCGTGCACCCGAAATCTCTACAGGATCGATAGACTTGGCCTCCACTTCGGCTCCGTCTGTTGGAGCAGCGCTGAACGCGGTCGAGCGCACGGTGAAGAACTTGGGCGCAATGTCTGAGGATGCGCGGACTGTCGCAATGGCATTACCAGCGTATATGGGGCGAGTGAAGGTCGTGCTGTCTGTTGAGCGGTCGTGTTCGACAGACGTGATGTCAGAAACAGCTGGAACGTCGAGCTTCGCGGCCACGCGAGGAAGTAGTGACTTTGCGGATGCGGAGTGCGCGGAGACAACATGCGTAAAGGATGATCCCTGTAAGACCTTCTCGAGTAAAGGAGAGACCGTCTCCGGTAATGGTGGTTCATAACTGGGCGAAGAGGCATGCAGCAGATTGGTCAAACCCTTCAACCTAGTATAGCCATCGTCAGACAGGCAACGGCCAACTGAAGACGTTCAAACGCACTTCTGCGCCTTAGGCAACACCTGCTGCACCTCTTCCGGGGAACCTACGACGAGACCGGTGACCTGGCCTCCAAGCTTCTCCGCTGCGGTCAAAGCGGACAGCGAACCTGGTTCGATTACACCTCCCCGATGTTCGAGATAAACGAGAGCATGCGGACTCGCAGCGGTGGCATACGTCCTTGACACAAGAGGCTTGAAGGTTGCAAGGGGGCGAGCACGTAACATGGTGGGCGCGCGACGTAGGTTATAGAATTACACCCCCGCATGCACGGCTCGGGATTCCCCCGCTTCCGGCTTGCAACTTACAGCGCTTACCGCTCACTTGGGCGTTTGACACTTCCCCAGCACTTTCGCCCGTACCATAGCGTACGTGGATACGGTAATTCTTATGAGTTGCTTCTCCAGACTGCAGATTTGGTATGAAGCAAGCTAGCAAATCTGCATTCTGTAGTGAATATCCATGCGTTACTTCTCAAACGAGCTGGCTCGGTCCCTCAGCAACGCGGTGTCTGTTCGTCATGCAACGCGTTCTTGAAGTACTGTGGCCTTCTATATATGTTTCTGTATTGTTTAGGGATCCACAGCGTGCATCTATGCGTGCCTCGATGCTGCCGCGCGTTGCCCAGAACCTGGGTCATATCAGGATATTGGAGCTCCCCCGCACTGGGCTCCTAGTATCTGCCGTTTATAAAGGCGCAGGGACCCCTGACTCTGCCAGTCCTCTCCTTTCGACCACCACCATGTCCAAGAAACCCTGCCGTTTCCACCTGAAACCGGGCGGTTGCCGCTACGGAAGCAGCTGCACGTTCGCTCATATCGAGGGGGCCACGTCCGCTACCGGTGGCAATACTACGGATGCGGCGACGCCCGGAAGTTCTTCGACGTTCGAATCCTCTCCAGCTCCTCCTGGGAAATGTACATTTTATTGGAAGACCGGTGACTGCAAACGAGGCTTCCAATGCCGCTTCAAGCATGATCGGCCTGTAGACCCGTCTACATCGACCCCTGAAGTAACGACGACGAGAGCGAACGTTACTGACGCATTGCTACCGTTCTTGACACCCATAGGTATCTCTCGGTTATTTGAGACTGGCAGTGATGCCCTTTTTGCTGGGAATTCGAAGCCGAAAACACCGTCCGAGGTACACAATTATCTGAAGATGTATCTCCGGGACGACTATCATTTCCGCAACGTATTTGACATGCACAGTTATCTTGCCTTGCTATCAGATGCCACATCCAGTAACAGCACCTGGGTGAGTGTATGTATCAGGCATTGAGCATGCTGATGCTTATAACGAACAATGTCAGACGGCTGAAGACGGCCAGGTGAGTCTCTCTCCATGCCTGAATGCCTGCTTTAAGCTCATGTAAATATGCAGTTGCTGCTATCTGCCGTTGCAAAGGTGTGTTCTTGGTGTGGTGTTTAAAGACTGGCTCACCGATCTGATGTCATCAGGGCAATGGTCTGCAACGCTTTAACGATATTCTCAGCTGGGAAAGCGTCGCTGTCTGTCCCAGTAATAATAGGAATGTCCTGTCCTTTCATCGTGGTTATATTGCTCTGCTCCAAGTGCGTCGTGGATGGTTTACCTTCGTCCAAATATTCTAACCAGCATCTGTATAGTATCTTTCCTCTGATTTTGTGGTGAAGAGTGTCTTGTCACATCTCATCAAGTGAGGACAACATGAGCTGATGGTGTCCAGCTACTGACCATCTACAGCGCACTTTACATGGTCTTAATGGAGCACTTCAGCGCCTTTTCGCGTCACCTCCAGGCCTGTATGGCGAGTATCATGACCAGCGCTAAGTCTTTCAAGGAACCAGCAATGGCGGCGGGGACGAAGAATGTCGGAGGCGCCCAAGTTTTTGGCGCACTTGTCGTTGTCCTACTTCAGTAGGTGCCCATTCTTTGACAGTCAGAACTGGTATTTATTGTCTCAGATGTCTCACGCGGATCAAGAACGCGACGGCAAAACATCCCGAGTTACGACCTCTGGTCCTCAACCTGAGCGACTGGGTTAACATCTGGGCCATTGGGATCACCACAGCATCACCCACCTTTGACGATGCCCTTGCATCAGCACCCCCACAGGCGAGGGAGCAGATTATACAACATCTGAAGGCAAAAGTGGAGCAGTTGGTCTCGATCGTGAATCGAGAGCATTCAAAACTGGAGCGTTCGAAGCAGAGTCGTCCAGTTCCAACTGCTGTTGACTCGGACGAAGGCATCATCGCTGCACTTCACAATAGCTATGTAGGGCCTGGGGAGCTACGACCAGAGGGCCCTCGGCATGACAATGATCACGTCGACATCGAGGATATCAGGATTGCTCCTACCCATGACGAGCTTATTTGTCGTATCCCTCCGTTTCTGCCATCCACTTTATATAACGCACCACATCCCGCTCGACTGGATAGTCCTGAGAGGTTGTTGGATATCCAGTTCCGACTACTCAGGGAGGAACTGACGTACGCCATCGCATCTCTCTGCTCCCTGCGTACGCTGATTGTCCCCTCTAGCGCCTCTCTTCGCACCTCGGTTCAGCTTGTCATGAGTGATCTCATCTCGCCCGATAAACACACGCAGCTGGATCAAGTCCTTCAGCGAGGTGGAGGAAAGTACCATGGCCACACAGACAACGAAGACACCGTCATGTTCAATGTCTACACCAATGCCGAGTTCACGGAAATTACACCTGACAGACGAGGCTTGTCTGCTGGTCTGATCGTTGACGCTCCTCCGGGCCGCGCTCGTGCGGCTGATCCTAATCGCAGAGCTTGGTTTTGGGAAGGCATGAGCGGCAAGCGTCTCATTTCGGGCGGACTTGTCGCGTTGGTCTGGCAGAGGCCGTCAGGCATCGACGTCCATTTGGGCACCATCTCCAGCTCCATCCGCGACCATGTCACATCTGCGAAGCAGAGCGCTTCGCGTATTGCCATCCGGGTCTCTTTCTTCGACGCAAATGTTCAGCTTCGGATCCTACAGGAGCTCAGGCGTCCACCTGAGGATTGTGGTGATTTGAAGCTACTCGTTGAGGCTACCGTTATGTTTGCATCGGTTAGACCTTTCCTCGAGGCTCTTTGCGTCGAGCCCACGAAGCTCCCTTTCAGCCGCTACCTGGCGCTCTGTCCTCCGGGAGAGCTCGGCAAGGTCAAGATCGAGGCGCCTGTCTATGCTCGGAACGCCAGCTTCTCGTTCCAGCTCGCTTCACTTTTCCCGTCGGACGCGGGCACTACCAGCCTTCAGCTGTCGGTCACAAATCCCGACTCGATCGAAAATGCGAGGACAGAGCTTCGTACTTGTAATAGCTTGGACCCCAGCCAGGCGGACGCTATTGTGGATGCCCTGACCCGAGAGTGGGCTCTGATCCAAGGGTGCGTCTTCTCATTTAGGGCTGATTCAAAGCTTCACTGACATTTTCCTAGGCCTCCTGGAACCGGAAAGGTAGCGATATCTTTCTATGCTTTCACATACTCTACTAAAACTAAATCGCAGAGTTACACTGGTGTTAAAATCATCGATATCCTACTCGCAAACGGGGTTGGTCCCATTCTCATGATTGCCTTCACGAACCACGCCCTCGATAATATTCTCTGCTCGGTGCTCGACGCTAATATCACTAAGAAGGTTGTGCGTCTTGGGTCACGCTCATCAGACGAGCGTATTTCCCAGTTCTCAATCGAAGCCATGGAAGCGGTTGCGGGCAGATCACGCCTCGATCGTGCCTTCTCCGACAATCATCGGGAAGTGAAGGCTGTCGAACAGCAAATTCGGGACCTAATGAAAAAATGCTTGAAGATCAACGTTGACAGCGAGGACATCATGGATCACCTCAAATATGCCTTCCCTGGCTTCTACCAAGATTTTTCTCAGCCCCCGTCATGGATCCAACTTCTGTACTCTGCGAACAAGGGTGCAACATGGACTCGAGTGTCCCGGTCCGTACAAGATCTACTTCACTCGGATAGCACGATCTACGGATACTGGCTTCGTTCAGACGACCTAGATTTTTTGGAAGAAGCACATGTACAACGGCATAGCCTACCCGAGCCAACCGCCCCGTCAACTCCTGCACCCAGCTGGGAGCCATCTACGAACACAAATCCGTACGAATTGCTGCGTGCCCGTGACAATGAATCGGGAGCGTCTTCTGGGTCAGTATCGATGGTGGATGCCTCCGACATAGCGGACAGCGATTCAGACTTCGACGACGCTGAGGATATTCCTCCGGAAGAAGCATGGCAGTATCTGACTGTAGAGCCAGAGGAGAACGTCACTGCAGATACGTCACTGCAGATAACAGTGCTGCTGACACTGCTGCAACTTTGTCGGAGCAGCCCGGGCCTTCGAGCCCTCCTTGCGCGGAATCTATCGTTGAGCCGATAATCCACCATGTTTCATCTTTGCCGGAAGGTATCCAGCCCTCGGATTTTCGCAATCTTGGCCAATTCTTTGCGGCCTGCGGCTACAACACTCTTCCTCTCATACCTGCCTCTGATCGCAAGCTCAGCGTGCTTCTTGAGACTGACGACGTCTGGCAGCTTTCCCGTGTAGAACGCAAGAAGTTACATGAGCACTGGGTGGATGAGATCCGCGTGATTTCACAGACGAATAGGACAGAAGAGTTCGAACGCCTACGCCGTGTGCATACCGACACAATTAAGCAGTACAACGAAGGCAAAGCTGCCGTATGCCATCTTTTCTCCCTCACACTACCACAGCAATGCTAATGTCTATCTCCTAGGCTCGTTGCGAATTGCTTCGAAACGTAGACATTATCGGTTGCACGACTACTGGTATGCTGGTTGTCTCCTGGCGGCTGAGGGTTGACCGATGGCCGAATTTCGTTTACAGGCGCGGCAAACCTCACTGCGATGCTCGAGGTATGTGTGCAAACTTGCTATTCCGTGATATTGGTGATCGAACAATGAGGCAGACAATTGGTCCGCGTGTCATGCTTGTCGAAGAAGCGGGACAAGTTCACGAGGCCCACGTCTTAGGCGCTCTTGTATCATCCATCCAGCATGTCGTCCTTATTGGAGACCCCCAGCAATTGCGTCCGACGATCAACAACTACGGTAGGTATTAGTTTGGCTATTGTAGTGTGGAAATTCATTCTCGTCGCAGCGCTATCAACGGAACACAAGAGCGGAGGCAAGATATACAAGTTCGACATGTCCTTGATGGAACGCCTCTCGACTTCGGGCTTCCCGATGTCCCAGATCGACGTACAACGGCGAATGCGACCTCAGATCTCAGATCTTATACGGTATGTGCCAATTCTCATTCATATAAATTGTCTGACTGGAAGGGCTACTCAGGCGAACGCTCTACCCGAAGCTAGAGGATCATGAGTCTGTAAAGAACTACCCTTCGGTACGAGGCATGCGCGAGAATGTCTTCTTCTTCGACCATCAACACAAAGAGAATGGGGGTGAAGACGATTCCATCTCCAAGTTCAACCAGTTCGAGGTATGCAAGGATACCGGCAGACATTTGAGCATCATCCTTACTTCATGCCCCTTCAGGTTGACATGATCGTGGATCTTGTTATGTATCTACTTCGGTATGTGACCGGTTGGGTACGATATCGACGCACTATCTGACAACCTACTTTCCAAATGACGATAGCCAAGGTCCTTACTCAGCCGAAGGTGATATCGTCGTTCTCTGTGCCTATCTAGGGCAGCTCGCTCGTATGCGTGATGCCTTAGCACAGAAAGTCACAGTAGTTATCGACGAACGAGATCAGCGAGACCTGGCTGATCGTGAGGCGGATCAAGAAGATCTCGGAGACGATGTCACCACCGTCGAGCATGTCAAAGTGACACGCCGAGTGCGTATTCGTCCTTCTCATATACGCTGCAGCGATTCTATCCCTTGACCCAGGTCCGTCTACGTACGATCGACAATTACCAAGGAGAAGAAGCGAAGGTGCGCCTTATTCCGTCGAATACAGGGAGTATAGGCAGAACATAGTATGATATCAGATTGTCATCTTGTCCCTTGTACGAAATTCTGGAGGCGCTAAAGATGATGAGACGCTCTGTGGGCATTCGTCCAAAGGGCGCGTCAATGTCGGCTTCCTCAGGGTGCGTAAATATGTTTCATTACTACCGCACGATCTGAGATACCTTGACTTCCTAGTCTGAGAACCGTACCAATGGTGAGCAAAGTATCACGCTAATCTTGGATGCACGCCGACTCTCGCCTAGTTGCGCTGTCGAGAGCCCGAGAAGGTCTATATATCCTTGGCAACGCGCGAGACCTGCGGCTTCGCAGCTCCATGTGGCGTTCAGTTCTCTCTATCCTAGAAGAAAGCGACTGCGTTGGTACCTTCCTCCCAATCGCCTGTCATCGGCACCAGGATCAAGCTGAGAAAGTCGCCAAGCCCGGACAGTTGCCTCGAATCGCCCCGGATGGTGTGTTCCATACATCCAATACTGGTTTCTTTTTGCTGAATTAACTGTTCCATCAGGCGGTTGTCTGAGGCAGTGTGATTCAAGATTGAGCTGTGGACATCTTTGTCCATACAAAGTATAGCCGGCCTTTTCGGGGTATAGAACATTCGCTGAATCCATGTACTAGTGTCACTCCGACGACCTCAACCACAAGAGTGTGCGATGCGAACAGCGCTGTACTAGGCTCTGCCCCCGCGGACACCCATGCTCGAGGCCTTGCGCGGATGCATGCGGGCAATGTATAACCATGGTCTCTCACGTTGAGCTTCCGTGCGGTCATGTCAAGACACAAGTTCCTTGGTGAATACCCTTATAATCTTTTGCTCGTCGGGAGTTAATCACCATAGCAATTAGTTTCGCGCTTGATGACCTGTCTGAAGTGTCTTGCGGTGTTCATTTGAAGAAGCAGCTTCTGGACTGCGAACACGAAGCCGAGATGGCATGCTCAGACGATCCTGCTCTATACAGGTGCAATGCGCCTTGCAACGGTATCTTGACGTGCTGCAGCAGGAACTGCAAGGCCGACTGCCATCAGTGCCAGCAACTGAACCCCACTCCGGAAGGCTCAACTGGGGTGGCGACCAGGAATGCCCACCAACCCCATCAGTGCCAGAGGCGGCTTTACTGCGAGCACCAGTGTAGCAAGATGTGCTCTGAAGAGCACGAATGTACGACAGAATGCAACGCACCCTGCCGCCAGAGCTGCGCACATGCACATTGTAGGCAGCCTTGCTCCGTTCCCTGCGCTCCTTGTCAAGAGCCGTGCTTATGGTGAGTGAATAGATGAAGCTATCGTTATGTTAGATCTCACTGCAGATGTACAGGCAATGTCCGCATCAGACCTGTCCTGTACCGTGCGGTTCTGTGAGTTCTCAGCGTACTTCCTGGCTATTCTTTCACTAAACCCAATTCATAGGTCTGCGCTCGCCTGCCTTGTGATTTTCGTTGCGAAGAGATATTGGAGTGCGGCCATCGCTGTTCTTCAGGTTTGTATCTGCATCATATGCCGGACCACATGCTTATTTTATTCTAGTTTGTGGGGAGGACTGCTCGATTCAGATTTGTCCAGCATGTGCGAGCCCAGAGCAGGGGGACGTAGTCGTAGACCTTATCCTCGGGAGATCTTTGGCCGACATCGACCCTGATATGGAGGGTCTCGATGACCTCCTCATTACTCTGCCGAACTGTCGCCACGTCTTTACGGTCGAGACTCTCGACGGACACGCCTCAATGCAAGAATATTATCGAGCCGACGGTGGACGGTGGATAGGTCTGGAAGCCCCTCCAAACGACTTCAGGAAGCCACCTACCTGCCCGACATGCCGGGTGGCCATCAGGTCGAACCGGTACGGTCGAGTCTTCAAGAGAGCTGACCTGGACATTTTGGAGAATAACGTTGCCTTCCGTATGTCCCAATCGCTTGCCGCGATAGGGCGCAGGGTCAAGATTACACCATTGGGCACACTCAAGGACACGCTTAAGATTGAGGCCGCGAATGAAACCTTGTCAATCACCAAGGCTGCTCAGAACAGGAACACCCACCAGAAGAACCAGAGGGCACTCCTCCAGCAGGTTCGCAACACGCCGCTCCCAAGCAAGGGTCTCGATCCGAGCAACGGCGAGTTGCATGGAATTCCTGCATCTGAAGTCAGGTCATGGCAGCTGACTCTCCGTGGACTTCTCGCCTCGTACAACGACGCTGTTTCTGTCGCGAGCATCCGTTCGGCACATATGCACGCTTGGGAAGCTTCCTTTTCGTATCTTTACCAGAAGGAGATGGACCTCGCTGCGCAGCATCCGGAGCACGCCCCCAGGAATCCGCATGAGCACGCGATGCGCATGGCTAGACTGGGCGTTGGTCAGCCGCAGCCGAGAGCAGATCGCAGGTTCCTGGTCGAAGCCTTTTGGACGTCCATTCACATTCGCCTCACGCTCGCCGACCTCGCGCAGACCTGGGTCACCGCTCTTGCATCCAGGTCTGGATATCTTTCTGAGAACAGACAGCTGTGGGGGCGATTTATTTCGTTCATCTTCCGGTCTTGCCTTCAGGACGGTCGAACTGCTCTCATGATAGCACAGGAGTCCGAGAGCCATCGTCAAGTTGTCAAAACATCGCTGCTGCTCATGCGTATCAACATTGAGTACTTCCGTTTCAACATCGAAGGTAGTCGTGGCAAAAGCCGGCTTCGTGACCGCCGTGACCAACTGGCATCCCGAGCGAAGGAGAAACATGAAGAAACCCTTCAGCACAGTGAAGCTGTCAGACTGACGCACCTCGAGATCCGACGTGCCGATCAGGAGCAAGAGATCCAGTGGCTTACCACGACCTTCGTAGACCCAGCTAAAGTTATCGTCCAGGAGTGGCAGAAGCTCGAGCGGTCTTTGCGAATGGACACCTTCTACGAGCCAGTCTCACTGGGGGAGATGCAGGACATCGTCAAAGGGCTCAATTTTTGTAAGTCACAATTCTCAGTGTTGTTAATGATTCTGATCGGATTTGCAGCGCATACCGGCCACTTCTACAAGTGCCCGAAAGGTCACACTTTCGTCATTGGCGATGTGAGTCACATTACACTTCGAGTAGCATTTGTGTTGACGGCTGAGCTCTCGATAGTGCGGCGGGGCGAACCAGCAGTCCTTCTGCCCTGAGTGTAGTGCACCTATTGGTGGAACAGGTCACAGCCTGCTGACAACCAACACGCGCGATATGCAGTATGAGGAGCTCGCCCGTGGACATGGTGCAGCGCGCAGTCCGTGGACGTGGGGAGTGTAACGGACACTTGGCCGTTGATCGTTCGTACCTGATCTTCATTTGTAAGTTGTGTTTACCATGGGTGCCGCCGAAACACAAGCCATATCATTATTCCGTACGTCCGGTGACCTAAGGAGAAAGTAAATGATCATAAAAGCGAATATGCAAGACTGCGCTTCAATTGTCTCCTTCGTGATATGTTGGAGGCGGCTCCGATCTATCCGCCTGGAAATACTGCATTACCCGCCTTAGGTTCTCCACTTCTTGG
The DNA here is from genome assembly GCF_000300595.1 of Phanerochaete carnosa HHB-10118-sp. Taxonomy (NCBI): domain Eukaryota; kingdom Fungi; phylum Basidiomycota; class Agaricomycetes; order Polyporales; family Phanerochaetaceae; genus Phanerochaete; species Phanerochaete carnosa. The sequence goes on along the minus strand of NW_006767633.1, from coordinate 1,289,291 downwards.
CGCAAACCCTGCACGTCCGTTGGCGACACAGGGCTAGCAGCATCGCTTCTCGATGCAACTGTGGGCGGCTCCCTACTGGACGACTGACCGTTGGTCGACGTCAAGGTGTATGAAGAGCTCGCGTTGGGAGTATGTGTTGGCGCCCGCCGCCGCTGCCGCTGAGCTCGAGCTCCGAGAGATTTCGTTGTCTGGGGGAGATACCCTACGGCTTGATGTTCAGTCTGTACATTCGCATTCTCCGGTGCAATCCAGGGGGCGGTCTCTTCGCGAACGTAGTTGTATGGCACAGGTTGCGTCATGTTCGCATCGAGCTTTTCGTCGTCCGAACGTTTAGTTCTGCGCCAAAAGAACAAGCCGACGATGAGTATGAGGATAAAGCCGCCTACTCCTCCGACAACACCGCCTACTATGGCCCCAACGTTCGAATGTTTTGACGTTCCAGAACTCAAGCCAGGACTCGAGCTAGGGCTTGGCTCTGAGCTCCCTATGGGCTGAGCTATGTTGATGGTAACATTAGGAATACTGGAATATAGGGTACATTTGCTAAGGGAAAGAACACATTACGATAAACCATGCTCACCTCAATGCGAGAGGAGCAAACATTGCGCCAACCCCAGGGCTATATCAAGCAGTCAGGAATGACCAGCATTGAGCTTCTCTTGTACCCACCTCGCTATGGTGCTATCCAAAGCAGAGCCGTTGCCTTTCAGCGAAAATATCGTCGAGAAGATCGTCCGCGATTCGTTCTTGGAGATAATGTTCCATACGTAGTCCACGAGGCTGCCTTGTACGCTGACATCGTTCATGGTCATAGCAGTGAACAAAGTCCAAGCTGCATGCAACTTTCAGCCTCGGGAGCTAACGGGCAGATCAATGGGGGCATACCCGTGTTGCCGTCTGCGTCTGAGTCATTATCGATCGGTAGACCATCTGTGAACAGTCAGTGCGGACTCTCCTGTACACAGACGCCATACACACTTGGATTAGATCCCAAAAGACTCTGTACAAACGTCGTCTCAGAGCTGTACACCTGAGTCCTCTATCAGCACACGTATCAACGGGTCCCGATAACAGTCACCCACCGAGTCGTCGACGAGGCCTGTCCCGAGCCACTTATCTGCGTACAGGTTGTACTCCAATGCCCACGACGAACCTGGATCTCCGAAATTTGATAAAATATGGTTATCGGAAGACAGGGCGAGAGACTTCCAGGTGTTTGCGTATGCTTGTGCCGTGCTCTACATGAGGATTAGATAGCGTCAAGTACAGTGACGAAAACAACATTATAAGTATACGCACGGAGTAATGCTGTGCATCCTGCTGCTGATCCATCGCCACACTCATCTGAGACATCGCGCCGATTGCAATGATACCCTTAATTGCCAAGTTCGTCGAGTTGGGTCTCGGCCCAGGGTCAGCACTGATCCTGGGGTTGTGATCAGTACTTGTTTCCTGAGCACACGACACCCGTACGTACTGGCCTGCCGGTAGAGGTGACGTGTTATTTACCAGATAGTCCGCCCATCGCTTTAGTAACGGATACTGTTTGCGGAAGTCAGGGGCGATAAAGCAAAAGGGAGCGGTGCACGCACGTATGTACTGATCAATGACCCGTCTCCCGTCGCTCGCGCGTGCGCGAGGGTCATGATGAGCATGTTTCCAGATTCTAGAGATAGATGAGTGAGACGTAGGGGAAGCACGGGACTGGCAAATGACTTGCGTTCTACACCCTGATCATGGGTTGTGGGATCTCCTGTCGCATTAGGATAATTAAGCCCTGTAATCATAACCGTTAGGGCGTCACGTAAATCACAATCGGAGGACACATACCAATATGTCGGGGCGAGTATGGTTGTGTCCATGCCGGCGAGCTCGCATAATCCAGAACAGGCTTCAGCAGCCAACCACCGTACGACCCATTGACACTCAGAAAGAACGGGAACGCAGAGTATAGCACCTCCACAGGATTCACCCTGCCACTAGGGCCAACGTCCTTCATGAACATCTTCACGTCAGATGTATTGTAGCTGCCCGCAGAGCCTCCGACGGTAAGCTCTGTTCCTGCCATCGCCTGTCGTGCAGCGATAGAGACGAGATCGACGAGATGTGGCGAGGTCGATGACGCGTTCTTCGCTAGTGCTGCATCAAAGGCTTCCGCGCGCTCGACGGCAGAGCTGTAGTCTTGCAGGAACGATGTGATCTGGGATAAACGGTGTGAGTACTGAATAACACTACCACTCGAACATCCTGCCGCACTATGTCTTGAGCTGCACCTTGGGTGCGCCAGTAGGGACTGCGCATCTCTGGTGCACCCGAGGCCGTCACGGCTTGGATTGCGGGATCTCGTAACATCCCTACGGCCCAAACGACAGCGTCCGTGGTTGTCGTGACACTACCAAGGTCCATCGAGATAGCAAAGACCGGGAATGGACTGCACAGAGCCTGAATTGTATACTTTATGACCAGTAAGCATACCACGTACTTTGAGATACTCGCGGGCCCCGAGGTAGCCGTGTTCTTCAGGGTCCCGGCACTACTGAACTGACCTCTGCAGTTCGCATCCAAGTCTACCATGTAGGTCATCTGCTGGCCCTGATTTGCCTCTCAGTTATTGCTGAAATCTGCTTCTTAGACAGTATACTTACGAGCAACGTCGCGTAATAGGTCGTAGCATCCTCTGCCTGATTTGCTTTCTCAGAGAACGCCTCAGGGATCTCCAGCGATACTTGATGATATAGGATGGTATCTGTTGGCACTGTCTGCCACTGCATGACGTCTCCACGGTTACCCGAAACCCATTCTGCAGCACATACGATAAGAGCCTCTCTCTAATAACTCACTGTTCGACCTACCTCCACTGATGTCAGAGTAGACCTGTACAGCATGAGGCTGTCCGTCGTTGGATGTTGCTGTCAGGGAGACGTAGGAAAATGGAAATGACTGCTTGACGGGGTCGGTTGGCTGATACTGAGTCAGTGTGGAGCACGAAATGCCATGTGGTCGAGGGACATACCTCTATCGGGGACAGATATGTTATATTGAGATCAATCGGTCCCGAAGTTATGCTCATCACCGTCCGCGTTGGCGTGATTTGGATGTTATTGAGGACCGAGAAGTTCAATCCTGCGGGGCTATCTGCATCCCCTTGCCATTTGTAGGTAATGTTGTTGTCGATGCGTATGTGGCCAGCCCATCCGAGAATGGCCTTTGAAAATAGCGGAGATCAGTGTCCGGCTCTGGCGATGGGAAGCAACTCTTACGCTGTTCCAGAAGAGAGGCCATATTTCTGGCGCACGCTTGACTCCGGGGCCAAAGGGTATGTTTGTCGTGTCCATCCAGGCACTGAGGTATGGGCTACGCACAGCGAGCGGGACCCATGAGGTCCATAGGGTATCGCTGAGCTGCGCCTGCGCGACGAGAACCAAGCTAGCTAGAATAGATATCACGTAGCATGGGTGAAGTCTGTGCAGCATTTGGAACGTGAAGCGTCCCAGATTCGCTACGGAAGTCGGGAAGGCCTTTGGCAAAGAGCAAACCGAGGTGTCTGTGGAAACCTGCCAGCAAGTCGTGCTGGTGGGTATCTGCTGCCCTGCCGACATCACATCATCTTGCCTTCCTCCGTTCGTAAAGATCGCATCAGAGCGGGCCTGTGCAAAGATAGATGCGGGGGCGGGAGAGAGTCGTATGTTGATTGTTGTTCATTTCCGTTGGCGTGGGCTGTGCGGCGGCATTGACGGATGTGCCTGGCCGGGGACCTCAATTGTCGACGGGACTGACGCGCTCCATAGATTGATGGCGCATCAAAGCTTACCATTTGTGGATTCACATGCTCCGGAAACGGGTGCTCTACGCCCGCATCCGGCGGCACTTGGCTCTAACTCCCCAAGTGCTTTTTTCCACTCATCGAGTCATCGACACACCCTGCTTGCTACTCGCTTTCAACATGTCGCTCCAAGGACTGGTTTCTGGCTCAGAGTGCGCAGTGCCGTTCAACCCTCTCTCCCAGGTGTTGAAGCACACCGAAGGAGACCGCAGTGTGCAGCAGGTGCGCTTAGAAGCATGCAGCTTTAACACGCTTCACTCACCTATCGTATGTTTATGTTAGGACCGCGTCGCTGGCCCCTCATCTTCAAGGGCAGGTCTTTCAGCAGCCTACTTCACTACGTACTCGCTCACTATGGCAACAGTTGCACCACTTGCCTACCACCACAGGTCCCGCTACTGCAGAGCAAGACCGCTCCCTTGCACGACAGTTCTTTGAAGGGGCACCGCAGAATGGCATGCCCAATGGCTTTAGCACAATGCCTCACGTCCTGCCACCACAGATGGCCCTGCATGCACCGCGTGTTGCCCCTGCGGACCTTAACGGAGCATGGGTGGAGGTACATGATCGCGGGCTCATGATGAACCAAGAGCATGCGCAGGGCTCGTCTGGATGGGCATCTGAATTTGGGGGCGCATCGCACATCCTTCCGTCTGGCCCTGTGCCGCAGGGGCAAGGCTTTCAGCAGCAGCAGCAGCCGTCCTACATGTCGTCTATGACATCTGGGATGTACGGCATGCGCCAGGGTATGATGTATCCCATGAATATGGGCGCTGTCATGAGTCCGCCTCCCATACAGGCAACTGACAAGGGCAAAGGCAAGAACCGCGAGATCGACTTCGACGCTGCATTCGCTCAGCTGGATGAGGCCCTCGGGCCGAGCCCAGAGGAAGCTGCGCGGGTAGCAGAATTCGATGATGTCGCGGACCTTTCAGAGGCTATGGAGAGGGCTCAGCTCCGCGAGGCTGCAGAGCAGAACAAAGAAAGAGTTGGTTCGGATTTCGAGACGTAAGACCATGGTGCTACGCGATACACAAGTCATACTGACAGGGTCGTATCAGAGTTTGGGACCATCTGAAGAGCTCTGAACTCCCACCGCCAGACGAAGAGCTCGCGAAATGGGAAGCTCAGTACCGGGAGCTCATGGAATCTCATCGGTCGGACATGGACTTTGATTACGGCGCTAGTTTGGGAGAAGCTTGGAGGAATAGCGAGTTCGATGATGAGTTTACCAAAACTATGTTCGATGACGAGGGCGTCCCACAACTGCAGCCTTACATGTTTGGTATGTTCTCTCTCTCATTCTGTCTGTACTCGCTAACGCCCCCCATTACAGAACCGGAGAACAAGTACATGGATCCGTCTACGCACACGTCTTCTTCCCTGAATGACGCCAAGGCCCTACTTGAGCAAGGCGGATCATTGACAGAAGTCGGTCTCATGCTAGAGGCCGCTATTCAGAAGGGCGACCTTGGTCGAGGCGGTTACGAAGCATGGATACTACTTGGCGAGGTTAGGAGTATGGACGAGCGCGAGGACGCAAGCATGCGCGCCCTGAACGAGGGTGTCAAGAGAGCGGTCGAGACTGGCGCAGCTGGAGAAGGCATGATTGTGAGTTTTTGCACAAGAGCCTGCTCGCTAACTGAAGGCTGATGGAACCTGTAGTCCCTCGCTATCTCGTTCACGAACGAAAACTACGAGCGCGCCTCTCATACAATGCTGCTACGCTGGTTGCACGCGCGCCACCCGGAGTTCCCGATTCCTCAAGAAGCATGGGACACTCTGCGCGGCTCCGCCTGGGCCTCGCACGAGCGCGTTACGGAGACATTTATCAACCTCGCACGCGAGCAGCACGGCCGTGGTGAACTAGACGCTGACGTACAGATCGGTCTTGGTGTTCTCTTCTACACCCATGGCTTGTATGATCGTGCCAAGGACTGTTTCGAGACAGCACTCAGCGTGAGGCCCAACGTAAGTCATAGCGTTGTCGCCGGGAAAGCATTAGCTGATATGCTGTGTGGGGCAGGACTATTTGCTATGGAATCGTCTGGGCTCCAGCTTGTCTAATGGAAGTAAACCGGAAGAAGCTCTTGGGGCGTACAAACAGGCCCTACAGCTTCGGCCGACGTATACTCGTGCTATCTATAATGTTGGCGTTGCTTGTGCGCACCAGTTCCTTGTACCCATCCATCCCTTCGTTGACGTTTCCTCCAGGCTTGAACCTCGGTGCACACAAAGAAGCTGCCGAACACTTCCTGAGCACTCTTGTCATGCAGGATTCGGACGGCAAAGGCACGAAGAGTGACCAGGTCTGGATAACTCTGAGTAAAACATTCACCGCCATGGTAAGTCCAAACCACTCTGGGCACGAACTGATGCGATGCGGTCTTCGGCTTCGACTATCCCGCTAACATTCCGATTCATTTCTGCAGGACCGGCCTGATCTCGCCGACAGAGCACGGGCCGGTGCAGACCTCGAAGTATTTCGTAGGGAAGGCTTCGATTTCTAGTCGGGCTCCCCGGCAGGTTTCAGGTAATCAGAATTGTAGACGATGTGCATATTACTCCTGTTGAGTGTATGCCGTGGATGGATTTAAACATGCTGTACAATATTTTGTTTCGTCGAGATGTAACACCTGGGCAGACCTTTTGTTTCTTGTGAGATGAACGGTACTATCATGTCACTTCTAACTGCCGTTCCTCTGCTCAAAAAGATTGCGTATCGTGGGAGTCGAGGACAGAGACAAGACTCCTCTCGGCTTGCTCTGGGTGCGACAAACGAGCGGGCGCTGATTGGAGGACACGGGCCGCACTTGCCATTGCGAGCCTGCGTGACGCGATCATCTGCACAACCTCCAGACTCAAAAAGTCATGTCGCAGAGAAATGTGCAGTGGGTAGGAAAAGGCCTCCCGGAACGGAAGAGTCAGACCCCTTCTCTGTTCCTATCCTCCACCACCAGGCATGTCGGACGGCGTCGAAATGTACGTCTGCAACCCGCAAAGCTCGAGTGGTGATCCTGGACTAACGGTGGGGTACTCGATGGCAGTCACTCCCTCTCGACGCCCTCGGGCCAGAGCAATGTTAAGCTCAACAAGTATTCGAGCGAGCTGACGCAAAACAAGGTGAAAGTCATTGTGGTGCCTTGCCATACGAATACTGAATCATCTCCCTGTACAGATCCGCGGCGGTGCACAGGCTATGCGTGCGTCCATACGACAACGAGTGCTGGAATTTATGCTGATCGTGGCACATAGTCTATGCCGTCGGCCTGACCGAGGAGGACATGAACAAGCCCCAGGTGCGCTCCAGCCCCCAGTGTAAAGCCGACAGTCCTGACGTTTGACATCCCCTCAGATTGGTATCTCACCAATCTGGTGGGAAGGAAACCCTTGCAACTCGCATCTGGTGAATGTTTCATATCGTGCAGCTTGATCTCTGCTAACAGCATAGTGAAGCTCGATCTCGCCAACAAGGTGAAGGAGGGCTGCACCCAAGAAGGCTTGGTTGGCCTGATCTTCAGCACTATTGGTATCAGGTACGTTTTGAGTTCACGGTGACGACACTTTCCTCAACTGACTTGTCCTTCCAGTGATGCCATTACGATGGGTACTGATGGCATGCGCTACTCGTAAGAGGATTTGTATTGTGACAAGGGTCAGCATTGACCTCTACATGCTCCTGCAGGCTGCCAAGTCGTGACATCATCGCCGACTCTATCGAGGCCGTAGTGATGGGCCAGTATTACGACGGCAACATCTCCATCCCAGGCTGCGATAAGAACATGCCCGGTTGCCTGATGGCTGCCGTGCGCCACAACCGGCCGACGATCATCGTCTACGGCGGCACAATTCAACCGGGGAAGCGGCACGTTGACTGCCCAGCGTTCGGTGCAAAGACGGGCGACGACATGACCGCTGTCGATGCTTTCGAGTCTTACGGCGCGTATGTTACCGGCAAGATCAGCGAAGAGGAACGTTTCGACGTCGTCCGTCATTCGTGTCCTGGCCCTGGCGGGTGTGGAGGTATGTTCACTGCGAACACCATGTCGAGTGCTCTTGAAGTGCTCGGTATGTCGCTACCCTACTCTGCAAGTACGCCTGCCGTCTATCAAGGTACGCTCTATCCGTTTGCTCCATCTTATGGGCACGCTCAAAGTGTGTCGACTTGACAGAGAAGGCACAGGAGTGCTACAAGGCGGCCAAGTACCTCAAGAAGCTGCTCGAGCTCGACCTGAAGCCCAAGGACATCCTCACTCGCCAGTCTTTCCTGAACGCTATCACGATCGTCAACGTTATCGGTGGCTCGACCAATGCCGTCCTGCACTTGCTCGCGATGGCCCGCGCCGCTGATATCGAGCTCACGATCGACGATTTCCAGACAGTTCGCGACCGCACTCCTTACCTCTGTGACCTCAAGTACGTTTTGTTTGCATAAAGCCGCATTGGATGCTTAATACAAGTCCTCCACAGACCTTCCGGCAAGTACGTTATGGAGGATCTCCACAATGTCGGTGGTATCCCTGCCCTCGTCAAGTACCTTCTTAAGCACACCGATCTCCTTGATGGCAACCAGCTGACCGTCACTGGCAAGACCCTCGCGGAGAACTACGCTGACGTCCCTGAACTTGACTTCGAGAAGCAGAACGTTGTGCGCAAGATCGACGACCCTATCAAGCCCGTGAGCAGCCTTCAATACTGTTTCCCCTGTTGCGTATATGCTGATCGTTTGCTGTTAGACCGGTCACCTGACCATCCTCCGCGGCAACTTCGCCCCCGGCACCGCCGTCGCGAAGCTCACGGGCAAGGAGGGTGAGCGCTTCGATGGCAAGGCAAAGGTCTTTGACCGCCTCGACGACTTCTACCCCGCACTTGCCGCTGGCGAAATCACAGAAGGCACTGTCGTCATCTTCCGGTACATGGGTCCCAAGGGTGCGCCGGGCATGCCCGAGATGCTGGGCCCGACGGGTGCCCTCATGGGTGCGGGCCTCGGTGGCAAGACAGCACTTATTACCGACGGCCGCTTCTCCGGCGCGTCCCGCGGATTCATCATCGGACATGTTGTCCCTGAGGCGATCAACGGCGGCCCGATTGCGCTCGCTAAGGACGGTGACCAGATCATCATCGACGCGAGCAGGCGCGAGATCCACTGGCTTGTGGATGAGGAAGAACAAGCTCGCCGCAAGAAAGAATGGGAGGCATCAGGCAAGGACCAGATCCGTGAGAGGCGTGGTATCTTGTACAAGTACGCACGCGACGTCGCTGTAAGTGGGTCCCACACTGTAAGGGATGACGGTAGTCTGATGATATGTACAGCCTGCAAACGTCGGTGCATACACCGACTAGATATCAGTCCTGAAAAGCGGATTATCGAAGGTGTTATTAACGTAAGTGTATCGATACAATGCTCATACTGTAACAGTGCTTGTAGAACGAGAGAACGCAACACAACATGTATCATCTGCCACACCTTGAGTAACTTGACTCAGCATGATGTGTAGAGGAACGCACCGAAGAGAATCCTGACTGAGTTATTTGCCCTTTGGTGTGTTCACCTCCGACGAGATGCTCCTCGGAGACGAGGGCCAGCGCGGGACTGCAGATGTACCAGGCGAGGCGGGCGTCTGGTCCCCATACCACGCGGGCTCCGAGGTGCTATGCTTCGTGTCAGGTCTTGGAGTCTCCTTCTCGGCGACGTCGTTGTGCGACGTCTTCAAGACAGACATCGGAATGGTGTGCGCATGCTGCAGGGAATCGTCGCCCCTAATTTTGGGGTCATTGTACACGCGCTGACCGGGGCGGAAGCCAGCCTCAACGATGGCGGGGTCGGGGGGTATGATGAACGCCTCCATCTTCTTGGGAGGGTCGAGCATCTCGCGGTGGCTTCGGAAGCCTAGTGCCCGCGCACGTTTCTCGCGGCGGTGGCGCTTGTAGAAGTAAATGATGAAGCCGATGATCCATGCAAGCGCAACTGTGCCACCGGACACAATACCGGAGATAGTCGGGGTCATCGAGCGATGTCTGTAGCTGAGGGTCAGGGAGGGCGCGGGTAAGGAGTAGAAGGGGCTTGCTTACCCGAGGAAGAGGTGTTGCGTGTGCGTTGGTGACGCTGAGGCCGTCGTTTGAGTTGACATTTCTGCTGAGTCGTGGAGCCTTGGTTCAGGCTCGTTCTTGGAAGTGTGTTGGCGTAGTGGGAGGAAACAAGGCTGGGGGAGGAGAAAAGGGAGTAGTCGTGGTGGCCGTGGAGGCCTTGGTGGTGGTGCTGGTCAGAGTGCTGGGGGTACGTCGTTGAGGAGTAGGCAGCGGCTGGTGCGGGTCCAGCAGCTAAGCGCCGGCTCTTTTGTGGCACGTATTTCGTAAGGTCTCCGTGGACGATCGTGAAGACGTTAGCTTGAGTATCTGTTCCATACTTATCCCTGTCCGTGTCGGGGGAACTAGACAACGTGTTTGGGCCGAGCAGTCGAGAGGCATAAGTTTAGTGTGTGGTACGTGACGCAGCAGTAATGACGACTTCGGGACTCGGAACCGCTGGCCTCACTTGTGCCTCAATCACCACTTCGCTCTTTCCCTCGTTAGTCAGACCTCAGAACATACGCTCTGGGAACGCCAAGGTGCATGCTGGCCCGTTTCCACTCGTTGTCTGGCGGACATAATGCGAGGCGCAGTCCTGCGTACCGCTGCTAACCATAGCTATGTCTGTGTTTAAGAGGCGAACCCTGAAACTGTAATGAACGGACGCGGGTGAGACTTTGCGAACTCGTACAAATATGCTGATCACTGAGCAAGCCGGGCAGCTCCCTCAGAAGCCATGCCTCCCGTACTTTCGCTCGCTGTCTGCCTCTTCGACAATGTGGCCTCGACCGACTTCCAAGGTCCAGTAGAGCTCTTTGGTTTCATCTCACCCAGAGGGCTGCCCAAGAGGTACTGGCCGACCGAGCCAGGCTATATCATTGAGGCAAGCTACTTCTCCGTCACAATGGACCCCGTGTATCCCATGTCGGGGCCTGCCTTGGTGCCCACCAGAACCTACGAGTCATTACAGCCAGACGAACAGTTTGACATTATCCTCGTCCCTGGAGGTAAGCCGCACGCACGCACGCACCACGCTAAAGCGAACGAGCTCATCGCTTTATTCAGGTATAGGCAGTCGTCCCGGGGTCACACCAGAGCCCGTAATTCAATTCGTAAAGAATCAGGCTCCCCGTGCAAAATATGTGCTATCCGTGTGCACCGGAGCGGAGATTCTCGCCCGCGCGGGAGCACTCGCTGGCCGTAAAGCGACCACCAATAAAAGGGCCTTGGCCCGTATCAGGGTGGGTCCGCTAACTTACTATGATATGCCTGTTCACTCATGGTGTACAGGGAGACCATCCCGAAGTTGGCTGGGAGCCGAGAGCGCGATGGGTAATCGATGGCAACACCTGGACTTCGGCTGGCGTCACAGCAGGTGTGTACACTTTCTCAACCTACGTGTTACCTCACCTAACATACGAGTACAGGCACTGACATGGCTTACGCGTTCTTGGAGCACCTAGTGGGCTCGGAGGTATCCAGTGTGGTGCGGAACATCATTGAGCTGCCTGTCCGCTCGCAAGAAGATGATGAGTTTGCAGAGCATTACAAGCTCCTTTAATCTGTTACACTGTCCACGCCATTTCGCCGAAGATCCCCCCTTTACATCGTATATTCGTTTAGTCCTGTTAGATGGCGCTTTGTCTGCTATAACATTTGTGGTAGTAATGTAAACGCTTGCGTTTGAAGCCCATAATGTGTCCCAATTTCCAAGAGCAAACTGTCGTCAGCGCTTCTGTAGCACAGTAACTTAACTGTGTACAATCCTACGCTGCTCGTTCATCAGACCGCATTTCTGCCACAAACACGATAAGAGCTGACTGCCCTACAGCGTGTTGCCAGCATCATCAGCGTCAGACGATTAATCCACCGAAAAGCCCGAGTCAGGTGGGCCACCTCATGCACTGCTCGCAGGCCGTCCACAATGCTTGGGCGAGCCATTCAGAATGGATAACATGCCTCACCGCTCTCTTCCTATCTTGTCGGAGCTCTTGTCATCCGGCTGGCAGGCCTGGGAGTAGCTGATAGACTTCAGCACCCACTTCGTCCGCATTTTCACGAGGTTGCATGGCGCCCCCTCCCCTCCCTGATCACCGTCTCCTCCATACAGGTTACGCTTCAGCTCGTCAGCTCCCGCTCGAGAATGCATATAACGCCATTCTGTCATAGCTCGATACATACCGTCTGATACAAATGCGTATTTCTGGCTGGGACGCTTCCTCTAAATGGACGGTCGGGACACACGCGCATATATCTCTGGGATATCACCAACCGGGTAGTAGTGGTGATAGCTTAGAGAACGACACCTCTGCCCATGAGGTACTATGAGCACGCTTTTGAATAAAATCAGCAACCACGGTAACTTGGTGGTGCTACTATAAAATACTCATCGTAATACCGAAACCGGTTGTGAGCGAAGGGCAGGCAGATACCATGGCCGAATGCGTGTTTCAGTACTAGATACTCGTAAGATACAAATCAGTTACTATCCACAAGGAGGGACGGGATATAACGGTGCCGGACTACATCCTTGGTACATGGATCTAAATAGACACTGTAGCGAAAATTATGGGTCGCCCTATTCGGCATCGAGGTGAGGCCTTGATCATCCCGATCGGCAAGACGACCGGCCAGCCACTTGAAGATTACAGCCCGCAGGCCTGACCGAGGTACGGAACGTGTATCAGTTCACTGTTATCTTGATTTACTGCTCTACGAATTCTGCGCAAATATCAGCAAAGTTTGGATCAACATGCCGCAAAACGCGTATGCGAGCCTTGTTGCGCCCATGGCTTCTCCGTTGCAGTGCACGTCGATTCCACGTGGGCACCCTGAGTTCGCCTATAGTCGGTGCTGACTGTGGGCGGCGTTGATTTAGGATGACTAGGGGTGGCACGATTTCCCAGCACCCGTCCGTCGACGCGTTGTCCCTGCAGCCTTGGAACCCGAGTTGTATGCATCGCCGTTTCACGCAACGATGCCTAGACCAAATGCCCTGCAGTCCCGTCAGCCTGCGATGCCTGCACCCAGACAGATGCTAAACGCTTCATGGGTGCAAATCAGCGTGTGCTCTAGTCGTGTTTGTGAGCCGCGGCCTCAGACGGAGTGCTTAGCGGCATCACGTTGGCGGTGGCACTATGCCCGCTGGTTGCTAGAGAAGTATCATCATCAGCGCGCTGGTATCACATTCCCTTGATTTTCTACGTATTGCGCTGCAGCTGTATCTCGTACCACATTTCTATTTACGTTCCCTGCAGCTTGTGCTGTTTCATGCTCCTGGGTGTTGGTCAGCACCAAATCCGATCTCGGAAATTCCCATCAAAACTTGCTGATCTCTGCAACTAAGTAATCAGGCTTGATCAAGATTAATCAAAGTCCCTTACAGCGGACAAGTGTCCTTAAATATCGATCTGCAGCCTGATGAGACTCATGAATCGACATTCAAGTTACGATGTCAGCTCGTCAGTCGGCTCTGCATTGGAAAGACGTGTGAACGAGATGCTGTGCCCATTTGTCCTTCGAATTCAACAGCAGGGCGAGAACTGTTCGGGCGCTGCACAGGTTCGGAAGCCCCACGAAGGTTATGGAGCGAACTGCCTTTTGTTGCACAGCCGGGAGATTCTTTGGCAGCTGCTAGCTGGTCTAATCACAGCTATTGCACAGGTTCCGCCATGATTCTGGGGTAGTGTTCTGAAACCTTTAATCCGCGCCCGTGATACTTAAGACGAGCAAAGCGTCCGGATAGCCAAGCCCACTGCTCTCTTCCAACGCATATTTAACGACATGTCTTTCAACCCGTCTTTCCCCAATTCCAACCAGTACGCTAACCCAAACTCGCCTCCATCCCAGCAGGGATATCCAGCTCCTGGGGCGCAATCTTCGTACCTTGGCATGTCCCACCCCGGATATCCACCCCCGGGCCAGTCTCCTATGCCACCCCAGTCTTCTATGCCACCCCAGTCTCCTATGCCACCTCAGCAGGGTGGCAGTGGCGCAAGGAACGTCGACACTAGTGTCAACCACGAGGGCGCTCAGTTCCGCGTCTCGTACAGGGACAACAACAGCTTGCTGTCTGTCAGGCTGCCGCCTGGCATGGAGCTCAAGGCGAAACCGGGATGCATGGTGGCCATGGACGCGACAGTCAAAATCAAGGGAAAGATGAAAGTCAGGTGCGCTGGAAACGTCGATTTTGTCCTGTTGAACGAAGCAAGCTGAAACCGCTCTTGTAGCTTCAAGAGGCTCATCACAAGCTCTGATTTGTCAGAGTCAACATTCACGGGCCCGGGCGAAGTCCTCATGGCTCCAGAAACATGGGGTGACATCGTCCCTATTCATCTTGATGGCAGTACCGTCTGGAACTTTAGCAAGCACGCGTTCCTATGCTGCACTCAAGGGGTCACTCGTACGTACAAGACTCAGAGCTTGGGCAAGACTTTCTGTGTGTACATGTTTTTTGCGTTACGATGAAGGAATGTGCTGACAGCATGCGATTCAGTCTCTGGTGAAGGCTTATTCGTCGAACAGTGCTCAGGCGCGGGTGTTATATTCGTCTCCAGTATCGGCGCCATTGTGCAAAGGCACCTGCAGCCCAATGAGCAATGGATTGGTATGCCTATCAGCTTACGTTACTTTTCATTTCCTGACGTCGTCCCACAGTTGATAATGGACATCTTGTTGCCTGGACTGCGAAGTATTCCGTCGAGCGCATTCAGGCGGGCAGCCTTCTGTCTAGCGCAAAAACCGATGAAGGTCTTGTTTGTCGGTAAGCCATCTTGATATAATACTATTTTTTCATGTATACGAATGATCGTCCTCGCAGATTCACCGGACCTGGCATAGTCTATCTCCAGACTCGCAACCCAGAGGTGTTGGTCCATTGGATCAGCGAGCAGCTCCCATCTTCGGGATAAGAACGAAACCTTAAGACTTGTACAATGACGACTGTAAGAAGTGTTCCACGTATCGAGTGTAATTATTTTCTTTCATGCCCACTTTACAAATTGAGAAGGGTACGGGAATAAACTCGTTAAAATTGTCAACCTACTACGTGCAATCCTTTGACTACCCGAACATGTTCCTCGTTACAACAGGCAGTTCCCTTACGTTCAATATAGTGAGCACACTATACGTAGCTTATTCTGGCAAGCATTCTGCATATACGCTGACTTCACATAATCCATCCAGAGAAATTTGCTATATTTGAGCGCAATAAAGATTGGTTTCTCGCATTGGATTTTCGGGCATTCGCTACAGAAGGGCAAGTCTCGCCAAACTCGCATAGCGAGCCTGCATAATCGAATCATTCTCTTTCGACCCTTCCAAGTGTGGCTTTACCATACAGTCGTCAACAGGGGTACCCCGTGCTCGCTCATGAAGCTTGCATGAAGCATCGGTCCTGGAATGTACATCCTGGTCTGTCAATAGCTCGAACCGCCGTTCTCCACATCTTTGTGAAGGTGACATCGTTCTGCATCCCTGGATATCCGCTACCAATTTTAGCGATCAACTGTTTCATCTGGAGGCCAGAAACACGGAGCTCTCCTCTGAATCTCCGTAGGTGGGGACTGTGGCAAGTTTGCTAGAGCATTCGAATGCGTTCCGTACACATCCTGGAGTTGTGCAAGGCGCAACAGTACACTTCCGTGAACTTCGTTAGGGTTTTGTGAGACAATGCGACATGGGAGTATGACGTACCTTGTGATACCGAAGGCAAGCTGTGTCTTCTCAAATGTAGAGACAGAAAGCCGTAGGTAGGGAGCCAGGTGTGCTCTGAGCAGTGAATGGTCCTGATGGCCTAACATCGGCGTAAAGTCATCCGTAAAGTTCGCTTCTTAAAGTCGAGATGAGGCCTAATGTGAGGATAGAGTTAGGTCAGAGCAACTATCTGATGCAAGATGGGTTACTTCCAATGGACACGACGTTCCGCAAGCCATGTAACTCTTCTGCGCTACACAAAATTGAGGTTTAGAATGAAGAGAGGGCTGGTGAGTTTAGAACTCGAGGTGATTAAATCTGTCAAGGGGGTTGAGGTGATCGAAGACGCAGGAGAGTATCAAGCTCTAAAGGCAGGTCAACTCCTGTAGCGGGCCAGAAGGATAGAGTCATTAATCAATTCTGTTCCGATGTGCGAAGACATGGGCTGAAGTATTAGGACTCGGGAGAGTAGGGTACATGACAGCGACGCGGCGGCACGCGCTCCAAACTCTAGTCACGTCTCACGTGATACCGATATCCCGACTGTCTGTCACGCTCTCGCTTGAGGCGCGTCCCTTCACCTCGACAACGCTCACTAACCCTATACGCGCATCTCGATTCCAGAACAACACCTGCACTCATCAAAAGGTCAAAATCTGCTGTGATACATAGACGCGAACATTCTGCACATAAACCAAGCCGGACGGTATGGACATTGACGTAGAGTTCGCGTTCGGCGAGCCTAGTGCTCTGCTGGGTGGTCCTTCTGGCTTACTGGAGGAGCCTGTCGAAGGGGAGGATACAACTCTGGTAAAGTTAGGAGAACATGCGGCCTTGCTTGAAGACGAGATGATGGACTTTGGAGGCAAGCACGCGTCTGACTATCTATTGGGCTGTATTGACATACGTTACGCGTCTTTATAGAGGCAACGCTGCTCAGTAGACTATCTAAACTCGAAGATGATCAAGCAGCAGCCGATGGTACGTCCCTATAGAAAGCGCAGTCGCTGAATAGACATTCAGTCTTGTCCTGCGGAACCAGGATTACAACCTCCTTCGACCAGCCTCTCTGCATCCTTCACCTCTCAATCACAAGGTTCTTCGGCAATCCTTCTACTTCGCTCTCGCTTACAGTGCCTTTGAATAGATGCACCAGAATTCCCTGATATCCGGGACCTGCTTCAGCCGTATAGAAGAACTACTTCCGCTGCCGAGCTGAGCCATCCCCCGCCAGCATTTCCCTCGTATCGCTCACCTCTATCAATACGAGCTACAACATTCGACGGAAAGACGGTGCTCATAAGGAAGAAGCCAAAAAAGTTCAGTGTACCCTCGGTACGTACCTGAAATCGCTGGATGATGCTCCCAAATTGAGAAGCGACATTCTAGACGCATGATAGCCGTCAACACAGATACGGAAATCTGCTTGACGTTCCAATACATCGTCTCATGGATGAGATATCTTTAAACGAGGCGCGGAGAATATCAAAAGAGTGCGTGTAGCATTTGCTTTGGATCGCTAAGAGCATGCTTCAATGTCGCTTCTGATAGAGAGCGACAGCCTCAGGTGCAAGCTCCCCAACCGACAGAATCGACATTGTGGGTAGATCGCTACCGTCCACAGCGGTATATCGACCTGCTGGGTGACGACAGGCTGCATCGCGAGGTAATGGCATGGGTTAAGGAGTGGGACTATTGTGTGTTCGGGAAGAGGAAAGGCAGCAAACGGGCAAGGGATGAAGAGAACCTTGATGAACACCGGAGACCAAAGGAGAAGGTGAGTCGCCTTTGAGCGGCGTGAGGCGTACTGAATAACGATTTCCTGAGAATAGATCTTACTCATATCCGGACCCCCGGGTCTAGGAAAGACCACGCTTGCGCACATAGTTGCGAAACAAGCTGGATACAGCGTCTTCGAAGTAAATGCCAGGTAAGACGCCTGTCATGGTCTGTACATGCACCTCGAAGTGATCTGGTTTACTCCATGTAGCGATGCCAGGTCAGCGCAAATCGTGGACGAACGTATAAGGCCTGCGCTTGAGTCTGGTGCGACCATTGGGAGCAGTAGGCCAACGCTTCTGGTTGTAGACGAGATTGACGGGGCCACCGGAGGCACGGATAGTGTGAGTCCAACAAGTTGTAACGCATATAGTCGGTTAACTTCGTTGGGTATAATGACAGTCGGCAGGCTTCATTCACAGATTGGTACATTTGATTCATGACAAGCCAAAAAGGAGAGGTACATTCAAATTTGCAGAGCTCTTGTTCTACGTTTAGCTCACTCATCTTCATTAGCGAAACGCGGCGAGCCACAGACCCACCGACCACTCCTTCGCCCTATCATATGCATCTGCAATGATCTATATGCAAGTTCTCTCGTCAAGCTGCGACCGAATGCACGGATCGTGCGTTTCAACAGACCAAACGACTACCGCCTTGTCAACCGTCTACGGGAGATATGTGAACTGGAGGGTCTTAAGGCGCAGTCATGCGCACTGACGACGCTTGTTGGCCTCGCACAAGGTGACCTCCGGGGGTGCCTGAATACACTTCAGGTGCATTCGTTCCTGCTTGCCGCTTATCCACAGAGCAAGACATTGACGGACCAGTTTCACTCAGCTTATCAGAGCGCGAAATGAAGAGGTGACCGAGAACGTCATACGGAGTGCGACCACAGGGATGAAAGAGGCCGAGGTCTCGCAGACAGCAGTGCTAAACGACCTCTTTACGCCGCTGCCGCATCGACGAGCCAAAGAGCTTGGGCTCACCGAAGACGACCTTGCACGGTATGTCGGCCGCCTGAGCCGCACAGTCGAAGCAAGCGGGGCGCCGGACAGGATCGCCATCGGCTGCTTTGAGCACTACGCGACGCTCAAGCGACACGACGCAAGCTTCGCGCGGTATCTGAGCGCGGACGAGTGGCTCACAACGTACGACGCTTTCGCGGGCGAGATGCGTGCAGAACGCGAATATGCGCTAGCGCAGTACCTGCCATACCTACTTGTGCCGTTTTATCCGCTCTTTCATGAGCGTGGGACACCGAAGGTGGAAAGACCGAAGGTCGATTGGGAGGTGTGCAGAGCCTCATTCACGTCCTGCAGGTGGAGACGCTAATGCTGAGGGTTTCTCAAGTACCGCACGCACACCCAAGTGAACGAGGAGGTATACAAGTCACTCGCCAAGTGTCTCATAACAGCGGGGACGCGACACGGTGGGGCTTACCGCCATCTCGCCAGCGACGGCGTGCTGCAGCTTGAGCTTGCGCCAATGATTAACAGGATTATTTCGCCGCCACTACGACCGGTACGGCTTCTACTCTATCTATTGCGTATGACGACGCTGACAGTAATGTTAGGTCAATAAACAAATTGTGAAGCCCGAGGAGCGAGCCATCATGTCTCGTCTTGTCGACATCATGGTTGCACTCGAGTTGCGATTCATCCAGGAGAAGTCAGAAGACGGCCAACTGATGTACCGACTCGACCCGTACGCTGTCTTTTTCCGCTTGCGCCTTCGTCACTGATCGGCAGTGTAGACCAATAGACACTTTCGTGACGTACGACGGCAAGCGCGCAGCGGACATTGCTGTTTCGCGATATGCTGTTAGGCATCTTGTCGCCGCAGAGGCAAGTACACAGCAGATATGCGCTCGCACAGTAAACTCATGTCCCGAGTAGATTGACGCACAGCTAATCAATAAGCAGGCCGAGGCAATAGACAGATTGAAGGGCAAGGCCCACAACTTCTTCGGTGGCGAAGGGTGAGCCACTAATCCACCGTCGAAGACCAGGCAGCAACTAATCACTCCATCTAGAGAGCCCGCTGAGCCGAACGTCGGCGAAGGCAAGCTCATGGCTGCAGACCCCGTCACGCATGCCGCGAAGCGTGCGCGTCACGACCAGATCGTTGAGGAAAAAGTCCCAACGGACTTCTTCGGGCGCCCTATCTTGCCCAATAAGGATGGCGCGGGTAAGCCTGTGAGCCGTGCGGGCAGGGCGGCTCCTCCATCTAGGCCAGCGGTGATCTACCGGTTTAACGAGGGTAACTCGGCGGCGGTACGTAAAGCAGTGAAGGTGTCTGCATTTTTGTGAGGACCATACATGCATTGCATGTACTGTTCTTTGCATAATTTATCTGAATGATTCCTTGACATATTCTCTTGCAATCTTCCATGTTCACCTTGCATGACCATGTGAATAACACTACTAGTACTACACTTGTGTGCAACCACAAGCCTCACATACTATGATGGCACCCTCGTTTATTAGTGTTCCCTGCTTTATTAATTTGCTTTTGCTACTTCAATCTGCCTCCGGAGGTGCTGGGAATATTTTTTAAGATAGCTCTGTATTCATGCTATAATATGATACCCATATCATGACATATATAAGGTGAAAGACGGTATGGTATTTTTGTAGATGCTCAGAAGCAGTCTAAAACTGGCTGAAACATGCTACTGATGGCTAGATCCAACCAGATCTCGCTCACCAAATATTCTTGCGACTACATTTATGAACTTGTGCACTTGCACTGAGCCTGGTAGGCTGATATATTTTGTTTTAAAAGTGCTAGGTACATGCACAGAGAAGGAACAGTTGTGGAGCGTTACAATGAACGGGCAAGGTGTGATGAAATTGTCACTCCGCCTGATCTCAGACACGGCAGGCAACGAGGGGCTCTCGACAGCAAGTCGCAACGATCCTACGCTCAGCAGTGCCACTGGAAGCTGTCAGTAATGCGCATGGGAAACCGGGGAGGACCTGGCAGGCCCCAGGTCCCCCGTATACATGTTCTCGCGTGTGCCTACGTGACTTAAGGTCGACCTTGGAAAGACGGCTCGGCTTCTCGGCAGCAGCACGACTCGACGGCATCTGGTGTGACACTAGTGTGACGAAATTAATAAACGAGGGAGCAGGTCCCATTTTGCGCACCGGAATCGATCCGCAGCTCTTGCAAGACCTCAATAAAATACAACAAAAATGCGAATACATAGTCAAGGTGTGCGCACATCGATTTATGCAAAACCGCTCACGAAGAGGGGTTGTGGTAAGCTACAAGAAGCAGATTTGCTCAATTTTTATAAACCAGGGTGCCATCATAGTAACTCTGGAAATAGCAAAGCCGGTCGGTGACTTCACCATCCTCCACTGAGTTCTCAGGCCACTTCCATATCCAAACTGAGTAAAATACAGCCAAATAACAGAAAGGCTTCAACATTGGACAAGTGCAAAACACTCCATATTCTTTTGCCCAGTGTGCAAAACAAGCCAACTGGCCCGCCGCAAACACAGAGCAAAGGAAAAAGGAGGGATCCCCCGACGACGCAAGCCGGTACTGCAGTGGCAAGGTCATCATGCCCCCGAGTTGCAAGCAGAGCTCAAGGGACAAGGGCGGCAAAAATTTGATAACCAATAATGAGGGCGGTGCCCTCATAATAGTGGTTAAACTATTAAGAACAGATACTACACTTGATCTAAGCCAAAAGGCCAGAGTGGTAAGGATTCACAGTGGGCGGGGCGCAGTTTATATACTATTGCGCGCTGCGCACGGACCAGGCATGCTTATGTAAGCCCGACGCGAGCCGCGTCTCGATCTGTCTTGGCTCAAAGCGTGCACGCGACGGTCCTTTGGTGGTTGGCAAGGAGCACAAGCCCCACTTTGACGGTCGTCTAGTTCGCTCTGTTTCAAGTAGCTTTCGGATAGAAGATGTGTACAGTAATATAAGGATCTGTTTCATTCGATAGTTACAGAGACAAGGCCCGCGCCATTTGGCCCACGACGTCACCAATGGGTCTGAGAGTGAAATGCCTAGTCTTTTCGCAAGGCATAGGGCATGAAACACGTCTTGGAGTGCATCTATTGTCACGGCTTACCATGTAGCTTGATCTACTAGGTCGGGGTCGAAAGTTGGATGGAAAGACCTGTGATGCTCCCCTTAATGTGGCGGCGGCGGTATCAAGCGGTATCCACGTCGAAGGTGCATGAACGATGACACATCGAAGTTCGGAGATACTCAAGCACAAAGATCCGTATCGTGATTCCGTAGTAGTTTCCACTCCGGCCGTATGGTACGAAGAAGTGCTTGGCGGATGCTACACGACGAAGAAGATTGGCGACGTAATTTTTTTACACCCGTAGCATGCAAAAGCAGCATTGTAGCGACAGGAAAGGACTTCGCTGGCCATGCTCACGGGTCCGGTTCTGCACGGCGAGGTCGATTCCGAGTGGAGCTGCGATAATCTTGCAATAGGCCGTAATGAAACGCCGTGAGCTTCTTAACTTCGGGGCAGGCGCAGTACGTACTAGTCACCGAGATAACGATCTCGCATGCCTAGCTGCTGCTGTTGCGCTTATGCAGAAGCCGCGCAGCCAATGCAAATGAAGGGTCAGGCAAGGGTCAGGCATATTCACATGTAGAGAATAGAGTGCCATTCCTGAATCGCAAGATCGATATGAAACCACCAAGGGTCAGGGTACCAAGAAAGACGAGTGGGACGACAGCGCAGCCAATGCAACCGATGAAGTCACCAGCAGCATTGCTAGGTCTAATGGGGTCAACCCGGAGTCTTCCTGGCCATCTGCGCTCCTTTGTATACGTCTATCAAGCTCTGCACTGCAGATCATTAGGCAGACATCTATACGTACAAGGTCACCATTGGTAGGTCATATCGCAAGCAGCATTCTATAACGTATATGCGTACGGTGTGCGCCCCTAGGAGTTATATCGGTGGATAGTGTGAGAGGGCCCGCCACTAACCGCGGGAAGCGACCGAGTTCGCCCTTGCGGTCAGCGTAATAGATAGCCGCTGAGGCTACCCGGAGTAGGGATGGGCGGGCAATCTCGTCCTTTATGCCGTCGTGAGAGATGCCAGCTACCGAGACATAGGGCAGAATTGGCTCACTGGCCGCCCAATTAGCATTCATGCATATGCATATCCAGCGGCTCCTTGGAGCTACGTGAGGAACCTTAATGACTCAGCGAATGGGAAGTGCACCGCTGTACTCCCCAAGGAGTGACTCGTCTCATCTTCGGGCTCCGGCTTTGCTGGTCTCAGCTGCGCTTGGCTTGCTGGAAGGCGAGAGGCAACCGTACTCAGGGCAGGCGGCGCTCGCGGGTCGATCGATAGGCGGACAACGAGGCACGGGAATGTATTTCTAGGAGACACGAACACGTTGTACGACGGACGCGGGAAAGCCGAAAGAATGGGCGACGGCTGGTGTGCAACAAGAGCGAGCCGAAAGCGGGCAGATCGTGTGCGCCTGAAGAGGCGTGGGAAAGCTGGGACGGTATATACCCGCCGAGTCGGTCAAAAACTTTCTGCAAGGGTTCGCCTTTCTCTCCCCCGCCCCGCGTGCTCAGCAGACAACAACCAAACCGCTCCCCCGCCACTTTCTATGATATTCAGCTGGCTCATTCGGTACGTCCCCAGCTCGTCGTCGCACACGCTGCGACCACGTCGCAACAGCCGTCTGACCGCCTTTGCCCCTCACAGACCACAGATTAACAACATTCTCTTCGGACCAATTGCTCTCCCCTTCGTCGACACAGACCGCCCCCCTTAGGGCCCGCTATACTTTTGCAACTCCTCATCTCTTCACCCGCTCTCCTGTCTCTTTCCTATGGGATAATTTCGTCTTCGCAATAGTCGGATCCAGCTCGTCTGCTCCGTCACTCATCCCACAGAGAACATAAAGCCCGTCTCCGCCTAGCGCAACAGTAGAACCATCTTATACATAGACAACTCGAGCGTATATCCTTCGCCTCTACCTAGACGAGCACGATGTACGCCCTCAAGACCCCTGCGTTCCTGCGCCCTGCCAGCCGGCCGACTTCGCCGGTCCCTGGCCCCACCTCCCGCCCGGATACGCCAAACGAGCGAGCTCGCCCCATGTCCAAGCTGTCCCTCTCCAACTTCAAGCGCACTGCTTCCCCGATGACTCACTCAACGTCGGCGCTCATACACGATGGGTCTTACATGGAGGTTCTCAGTCTCCGGCTCAGTGAGGCCATATCGAGGGCTGTAGCCCAACCGCCAGGCCCTGGTGTGCCCTCCGAGCTACTAAGTGGACGTCGGCCAATCCCTGCAGGACGGGGTCATGCATTAGGGGAATTAATTGCATCGTGCGTCGCAATGCTTTATGCGTCTGTTTCTCAGCTAACTTTGACCGTCGTTCCGCGCAGTGAAATCAAGCCTACCCGCGAGAATCCTCACCTTTACCGTGCAGTCATCCGCACATTGCATCGCCCCCTCTCGGTTCTCGTCACCAATCTCTCTGGCCAGCTCCTTCCCCTGATCGCCTCACCAGCCTTTGCAAGCGTTCCGTCGCCGCAGTCGCCCAACCTGAATCCCACCCAGCACCACGCGCTCGCAATCGCAACCTTTGCGGGCGAGTTACTTGAAACCTTCGACGGATTGGGGTTGGGTCGGGATGCTGAGATGCGTGGTGATGGTTTGAAGGGCATCCGAGACAGCCTTGTCACTACCATCAAGCGTGTCGTCGAACCGCTGGTCGCCGGCATCAAGAACGATTTGATGCCTCGCATCGAAGAACTCGAACAGCATCCGCCGCCCGCTGTCAGGGGACCGGGCGCCACGAAGACTGCGACAGTGCACCCTACCATCGCGTATTTGCAGAATGTGATGCCTGTGTATGCGCGTGTCCTCGGTCGCTACATCACGTCTTCGGTTGCTGAGGACTTCCTCGCCTCTTTCACGATCACGCTTGTTTGGCGCGGCCTTGTTGCGTTGTCCAACCGCCCTTCGCCTGCTGCTTCGACGACACCACCTGGCTCTCCGCCAATGGGTGCTCCAAAGGCAATCAAAGACAATAAGCGTCGCGGATCGACCTCGACGCCACCGACCACTCCTCCTCCCAGCAGATTCACGCTGAAGCTTCCACCTTCTCGGCCTCCTTCGCCTCTCTCTAATAACAAGGTGCCCGGCGTTGTTACCGATGCGAGGGCGCTCTATGACCTCTTCAGCCCAATTCCAAGGCCCAGTAAGGAGCTTGCACGCGAGGCGGTCCAGGACGCCTTCGACTCTTTGAGCGCACTCGTTGCCCTACTCGAGTTCACCTACTTTCACAAGGTCGATGCAGGCAACCTCGCGTCGTTCGAAGCTGAACTCGACGCGCTCACCGACGACCTTTCTGTGCTCATTGCGCTCCCCATCCTGCTCAGGGCGTACGTCTTCCCTCCAGCATCCGACCGTACCATCTCCCGCATGCTCGGTATATCTGAGGCCGCATACCGTACTAGTTGGCTGTCAGGCTTTGCGCGCGCGGAGGAGTGTGTGCCGGCGGTCGGCCAACGCGTACTGAACATCCTGCGCACGATGGACGGCTGCGAGCCGGGCAAGGAGGTTGTCATGCGGTGGCTGCAGCGGGAGGTCATCGAGGCAACAGCTGAGCAACATTGACTATTTGCAGGTCACTGCGCCGCCTCTGAGCTCACCCTTTTACAACGTAACGGCGGGTCGCACATCTCGACTTGCTGTCGCTCTTCCGCTTCAACGGCATGCAACATGTCTGTTAAGCTCTGTTCTGTTGCTTATTTTTCTTCTCTGAAGGACGGACTAATCTCGTTAATGTATTCCATTGCCCCCACAATTATCTTATTCGTAATTCACTACCATCATTGCAGTGATCTCGTCTCGGGCTGTTCTGGTCGGATTTCACCGGTGTTTCGTGTAGACTGCATCATGTCATACGATACCATACTTAAATTAATTGTTCCGTCTCACACAAAGCTCAGCTTAATCACTGTACTAGATTGGTGCGCAGTGGGTATACGTAAGTGCTTCGCTGGCTTGCCGATATTGGCGAGTTGCCCCATTCATGCAGAACCAGAGTATATTTCAAACTTGAGCTTGAACTTGCAACAGGCGTAAGTTAGTAATAGCTACAGTATCTCTGCCGAGTTTTGACACTGGGTAGACATATAATCCACTCGACCTTGTGTGTCAGACAGGACTCGAGGCAGGCTCTTGGCGTTCGGTCCGGAAGCCTGGATCTTCGGACGACACGCCTGCTCGAGCAGTCTTACGCATTATAACGCCCAGCACCGATGCACGTAAATCTTGTAATTGCCCGCCTTAACTCCGAGCAGAGTTTCAGCTGTCCCCTAAAGGCAGGTCCGCGGAGCCCCGGCCGCCGCTCCACAGGGCGCGAGTCTGCCAGTGCCACGGGCCTTGGATGAGAGTGCAAGCATGCATCGTTAACGCAAAACATAACTTCTTGTTGCAAACCTGGCGCATCCAACCCGCCCTACTTCTCTCATCTCAGTCTCAGACGACTATCCGACCCGAAATATCAAAGCGGAGGGCGGGGACCAGCTGACAAGCGCCTACGCCACCAATTGCGCGTCTGTCGGGCAGGGCAGGTGACCGGGAATCCGGGATAAATGCCGTTGTTCGCTTCAGCTACCGACACGCCCTCCTGATACCTCCGATTCCGTCCTCTGCGGTCGATCCCGCTGTACTTTGTGCT
Organism: Phanerochaete carnosa HHB-10118-sp; assembly: GCF_000300595.1. Lineage (NCBI taxonomy): Eukaryota > Fungi > Basidiomycota > Agaricomycetes > Polyporales > Phanerochaetaceae > Phanerochaete > Phanerochaete carnosa. The sequence continues at coordinate 1,263,217 of NW_006767633.1, read as the reverse complement.
AAACGTATCTGGCTTGGGTAACCAAAACGTTGGACGCGCCAATTGCCCAGCGTTCCTGACGAGCTGCCTGCGCGGCGGTACTAACTTCGAATTCGTTTCAGTATGCTCGCAAAACCAAAAGACTGTTTATTATGCTTGTAGAGCCCAGGCAATGAGGGTATGTTCGTTAACTGTATGTGGTTGGTACTCGCGACGCGCCTGCAGGCCCTCCTATTTCCTGGCAGCACCCTGTTCCAGACGCAAGGCGCCTTCGACCTAACTATGGCAATTTATTTTGCAGAAGAGAGAAACAGTGCTCTGAACAAAACTGTCGTCGGTCGGTCTAGAGCAATATCTGGCGCTGCAGGAATCGAGACCTGCAACGTCATTGGTCGTCAGCCTGTGTGGGTACGTTTCGGGCGTGGTGGTCTCAGCTCTTCTTTGATTCGCTGTAAAATTCAGGGACACTATATTTCTCTGCGAGTTTGCCGTCAAAATGTATACTATACGACCGGTTCTATGGAAACGCCGGTACACATGAAGGCCGGAATGCAGCACTCAGCAGACACCGATGCCTCCGGCTTATATCATCATCTTTCAGGCCCACAGTTTTTTTTCGATTTTTCTCGGTCCCGCCTCCAAAAACGCGTTCAAAAACTTGAAGAGAGCTTTTGTCTCAGAGCGACCTGAGATCGGATCGACTGGCCCAAGTCCTTTTCGGCTGCAGTAATTTATTTTTTCTTCAAGGAATTTTTGCATGAAACTTGGCTAATAAAACAACGAGGGTCCTCCCCTTCTTGATAAACATGGACGTTGAATTTTCCTGTGCCCACCTCCGACTCGATCGCCCCGATGAAATTCGCTTCGAGTCTTGTGGCGTCGGCAGCGCCAAGCGCTCATGGTCTCGCGGGATATAAGAGCTGTCGCATGCACGTCAATGACCCTCACGTCCGAGCAACGTTTGAAAACCGGCTCACGCTAGACAATTGCCTCGGCCTTCGCTCTCTCATCGCCCTCTCTTGACGCCGCTTGTCTCAGAGCCTCCGCTCGTCCCACTCCCAGCACCCGCACCCAATACACCCCGAACCACTGCTTCTCACCATGTTTGCTAAAATCTTTGCTGTCGCCATCATGGCTCTTGCAGCTTCTGCTGTCACTATTCCCTCTGAGAAGCGCTCTGTTGACCCTTCTGGCACCCACAGTGGTGATGGTAAGTCCACCGCGAGTGCGTAGCATCGTCGGACGTAAGTTGATCTTTCTTGCCTAGGTACATACTATGAGACCGGACTTGGTGCTTGTGGCATTACCAACAGCGATACCGACTACATTGCTGCCGTGTCGCACACTTTGTTCGACAACTTCCCTGGTTACGGCGGCGGTAACTCGAACTCCAATCCTATCTGCGGCAAGAGCGCCACCGCCAATTGTAAGCCTCACATGCACTGTCACACTTCTGGACTGTATGCTCACACCCCTCGCTCCTATAGACGACGGAAAATCTGTCAGCTTCACCATCACGGACCGCTGCGTCGGTTGTGCGGAGTGGGACCTTGACTTCTCGCCTACAGCCTTCTCGCAGCTCGCGAACGAGGATGTCGGTCGCATCTACGGCGTGACCTGGTCGCTCGACTGAGCAGCCACGCGCTTTCCACTATTTATCCGCGACGCGACATCGCTCTCTGCATCCATTTTTACTCCTCAACGCCAGGGCGTTCCCCGATACAGTTTATTGTGCCAAGCGTGCGGCTGCCGGGGGTTAAGAAGATCTCAATTGTGGTTACATCTTTACATTACTCTTACCTGGCTTACCCTACTAGAATGCGTAGCTCCGGATAGCTTACGCGATAATTGTGCTTTGCTACTCGATTGTATCCAGAAATATCGCGCGACTGTATTATTATAGTATGTATTGTACTTAGAATTGGTCAGTGTCTGCCCAGATCTTGATCATCACTGTTTTGGAATCTATGTCGGTCGTGATCGTGTTGTCTCGCTACAACGGTGGTGACTTGCGGCAGTGAAGAGAAGGCAATGCGCTCGACGAGCATTCAGAATATGCATATAGCGTCTTGTAAGTATACATAAGATTATCTAGCTGCATAGTCCCTCTGCAGATGCGCGTCCTGAGTAATCTCTAGTCCCTATGACTACAAAGATCTAAGGGCCAGCCACCAGGGCCATAAAACTTCAATATTAGCAATAAAGAAACGGCATCTACCTCAAACCGGGCTGTCATTGCTTGGGAGAGCACCCTCTGGAAAACAAAGAGTCTCCGCCATAGACTCGGCATCGTTCGATCCCAAAGGAGGAAGTACTTGGATAGGCGACGGATCAGCGCGCTCGAGCCTATCATCGCCGGCCTTATCTTCTACCCCATCCCCCACTGACTTGGCGGGAGTCAACCCCGACTTGTCGAATGCCGACCCGTCCCAGATCGCCATGACGGTCCTGATGAATGTGGCTACCCAGAGGGAGAGCGCTGCGCCCGTCCACACGGCGCCGAACACTCGAAAGAACCCGCTGTCGAGCGCTACGCCAAGCTGGAGCGAGAGCGCGGCGAAGACGGCGTTCGGGACGACAATGCACCAGTGCGTGATGCTGAACCGCGGAAGGTCCCGCGCGCACGTGTAGATCGAGCAGCAGGAGACCGCGATCCACGCGAGGCCCATGCTCCACATCATGTATGCGCCGCAGGCGCAGAACGAATAGACGGCTCCGCCGCCGAGCGGCGAGACCGAACCGGGCGCGATGGGGAAGAGCTCTGCGGCCACTTTGCCGTTGAGCAACATCGAGTAGCCGCCTTGCCCAAGCGGAGTGACCGTCGTGAACGTGCTCAGCACGACCGTCGCGTTGAGAGGGCCGTAGGTGTATAGGCGCAGTAGGAAGGCGGTGGTAAGCATCATGGTGAACGACAGGCCGATCGCGAGCATGGTGAACGATGCAGAGATGGTCAAAACAGCCATGATGCGGGAATGCGGAAGTAATGAGCGGGCGAACAGGCCTCCTGTCACTGACATGCCGACGAGCGTGATGATTGGGATCATCCACACTGGACGGACCTCAGCGAGGTCGTGAGGTTTCTGCCCGATCATGAGGTGGACAAGCCCCAAAGTAATGAAACAGGAGAGTGCGCAGTCGAGCCACCAAAGCCCCCAAAGCGTATAAAGGAGGACTTTGCTTCCCGTTCCCCAATCGCTGTTTACAGACTAAACTAGAGTCAGCGCGATTTTAATACACACGACGGGTTACTAACGAGGGCTGCGTTTATGAGCTGTGCCGCGCCATTCGCGAAAAATCCAATGAACAAGCTTGTCGCCGGGTCGGTCCACATGAGTCCGCGATCCTGCACATGTTCACAATGAGCAATCACAGCTGGATAGGGAAGACACAACTCAATACCTCTGGAGATATCATGCAGCGCGCAACGGCCCAGATGCCCAGGAGGATAAAAAACACGAAGTCGAACAGGAAAAGCGAGAGGGCAGCGATTTTGAGTGCGTTGTTGTGAGGTTGATACGGAAAGTTGTGTAGCAGAGACGAGCACACGCCAGTAGCCATCACACTGATGTGCCAGTGCCACGAGAAGTTGCTGCAAGAGAGATTAATTCACGGCCCCGTACAGACGACAGAAGGTGTACGACTTACTGGATACGCTCTCGCCATTTCGTCTTTCTGGTATAAGGCCTAGGTGGAGGGGCAGGATGAGGAGGTGTGAAGGGAAGTGTGACATCGACATACGCGATCTCCTTCGCCTCCATGATGTTCCAGTATGAACGCAGAACCGAGAGCAATGCTGGGAAAGCAGGCCAGGTTGCATCCTGAGCTTCCTGAAGGCGAAGTTATAAGGACTTGCTGCGAGCTTTGCAAGAACCTCGCAGCCTAAGTTCTACTTCTGCGCCATCCGGGGCGTCCGCTAGCACTGCACGAGATAGTCTAGCCTCGTTGCAAGTCACGCGGAACAGGAACGTGAAAGTCGAGGTATAGGGAGATATTGAACTCATCTGGACCAATGTCAAGGATGCAAGAATACGGTTGGCTTCTAGGCTCCCGGAGTAGCATTCCCCCTGGTATCCAGTGCATACGCCGCTGGGCACTCGGACGACTCTCCAGGGAGCAGCACCGGGCAACGTCTACAGAATCATTGTCAGCAGTGAATGAAGACTTGTTGTCACTCCGCATGGCAGAAGGCTGCTCATGCAAACCATTAATATGAACAGTAAGCCAGGCTGCCGTGCTGCTAGGCTTCATTACACTCTATTGCACCGCCAGTTGGCGCATTGATACGACTGAAAGATTTGCCAGAGACTAGTTTTGCGGCGGGTTAACTTAGCAGCGGTGGGCCTGGACACCTGTCGTGGTACTCGATGCGCTGGAATGGCTGGCCCTGGCCATTGGAAGACCAGAGCCTCAGAGGAGTGTGCAGAGTTTATCAGGAGAGCGCCTGGTGCTACAGCGCCTGATAAGATTAGATCGTTGGCCATCTGCCTCGCTCATTCCTCTCCGCGTCCACATTTCCTACTCTACTCAACTTAAGGGCTCTGGCTTTAATGTGTCCTGACGTCTGCAAAGCACATGCTATGCGACCTCCACGGACTACGAGCACGCACGATTCCAGCTCGATGAACATCAGCACGCCGCGATTGCGAAATCTTCCGGCATTCAGACTCACTGTGCAACCTGCAACGTTAATTATCCGGAATCAGTACAGCTGTTGCGTCATCGCGCACGAGGAAAGTTCCGCAAAGAAAGCGCGAGGAGGATCTTATAGATGCAATTGCAGATCTTCCGGTAAGTCTTGCCGCCATGCCCAACCGCTATGCATGGAGGGTTGAGTACGTGCTATGCCATAAGCACATTCCAGAAATACAACCACTGCAGTCTCAATGTCCCCACTCTCCTCTGCTTTCAATTTTATTGGTATTAGTCGACCCTAGACTCCTCCGAGAACAGTCACATTCCCCCCAGCACCGTGACTCTGCCGACATCAGTCCGTGCTGCCCCAATAGAATTGTCTGGGCAACTCAGCCGTCTGACCACTAGACCTTACTTGGGAAAACGGTTATGCGAATGCCGCGGCGCGTGAATGTGAGAGTGCCAGTCGACCGGGCACCTGGCTCGATCTAGGACACCTCAGGCTGGCGATACCACCAACATGGTTCAACCATATCGAAGACCCTTTGGGTTATTGGAGGTAAAAAAGAGAGAGGGCGCCCTGTTCATTCTGCAAACCATACGGCTCATGGATCCGCATCCGTGAAACACGTCTACCGTGCTTGCCAGAGGCACTGCACCTCGTGGAGAATTGTCGAAAGTTTGGCTGTAAAGCTTCAAGGTACAAGTCACGCATATCATTGCGAAACTCAACTGACGGTCTTTCCAGGCACGTTTTAGACAAGTGACACAGCTCCGAGCTGAAAACTGTTCGCTTAGTAGAACACGCAGCTTGACGATATAAGTCGGGTTGTTTGATTGTTGATCACTAGTGATACTGACAGTCCTCGGCACATTTTACCGTCGTATATGAAGGGGAAAAATACAGGTAAGCAGTGCATATATTCAAAAAGCGTAGCATTCATTGACTCCAGGCTAATCTAGATGCCTCCTCCTCGATACAATCGACGCTGTGTACGGTGTAAAGGCTGCCCGGCTGGCGGCTCTCACCAACCGGGTGATCAAAAGCAAGCAGAATAGTAGTCGGGGAGGAAGCCAGATCCAAGCCGCGTCGTCGCTATGATTACACGTTCTCATTCCAGACCAACTGGGCTGGTCGAGATCGCTCGGCAACGAATGTGAGTATATTATCCTACTGTTATCCTAGAAGGAAGAATACGTGTGAATATACATATATATATAGCTACATAGTCCCTATATAGAGGTGTCCGGAGAAGTCGCTATCGATACAACATCAAGAGTCGACAGTCAAAGTCATAGAAATATGATACAGTGAATATTAACGATAAATACCATATTAAATCGGCAGCAAATTAGAAGAAGATAAGGGTGCGAGGAAACGGCAGCTGTCTCAGACCACGCTGTCGTTCTTGGGCGAGTCGTCCTCAGAAGGACAAAGAGTCTCTATTACAGACTCAACGTCACTCGGCTTCAAGCTGGGCAACACCTCGATATGTGCTGGACCACCTTCGTCGAGCTTGTTGTCAGCGGCCTCGCCTTGCATCGCTGGCTTGGCAGCGGCCGAGCCGGGCTTGTTAAACATTGACCCATCCCAGATTGCCACAACGCTCCTGCAGAACATGATTATCCAGAGGAGGAGCACTATGCACGTCCACACGGCGCCGAAAACCCTGAAGAATCCGCTGTCGAGTGCGACGCCGAGCTGGAGGGAGAGCGAAGCGAAGACACCATTTGGCACGACGATGCACCAGTGTGTGATACTGAATTGCGGCAGGTCTCTCGCACGCCTGCATATCGAGAAGCAGGCGATCGCGATCCACGCGAGGCCCATGCTCCATAGGACATACGCGCCGCAGATGCAGATCGAATAGACGACGGCGCCGGCGAGCTGGGAACTGGGAGCGGGCGCAGGGGGCTGCGCGAGGATATCCGCGATATTTTTGCCGCTTATCAACATCGAGAAGCCGCCCTGTCCAAGCGGAGTGAGTGTTGTAAACGTGGTAAGCACGACCGTCGCGTCGAGAGGTCCATGGAGGAAGAGGCGCAGCAGGAAGGCGGTGGTAAGCATCATGGTGAACGACAGGCCGATCGCGAGCATGGTGGCCGACACGGAGGCGGACAGGATAGCCATCAGGTGGGAATGCGGAAGTAATGAGCGGGCGAACAGGCCCCCTGATGCCGACATGCTGATGAGCGTGATGATTGGGACCATCCATACCGGTCGGAGCTTGGAGAGATCGGTGTATTTCTGTCCGATCATGACGTAGACGAGACCGAACGCGATGATGCATGCGAGGACGCAGTCGAGCCACCAAAGTCCCCAGAGAGTATAAAGAAGAGCTTTGTCTCCTGTTCCCCAGTCTGTGTTCACGGACTATGCAAGAGACTAGAGTCAGTGCGACATCTAACACGGATGATATATAACTCACGAGAGCAGCATTTATGAGCGTTGCTGCACCATTCGTGAAGAACCCGATGAACAAGCTCGTCGCTGGGTCAGTCCACATGAGTGCGCTGTCCTACAAGCGTTTCGAGTTAAGTAATCAAAGCTGGATTAAAGCAGCTGACATGACTGAAATACCTTTGGGAACATCGTGCATCGTGTAATGGCCCAGACACACAGAAGGGCAAATAACACGAGGTCAGAAAGGAAGAGCGAAAGCGCAGCAATTTTCAGCGCATTGGTGCCGTTTTGATACGGGAAGTTGTGCAACAAAGACGAGCACACGCCGGTGGCCATCACAATGACGTGCCACTGCCACGAGAAATTGCTATAAGAGATCGGTCACAATCCCGTACGGATGACAAAGAGTCAGAGGACTTACTGGATACGCTCTCGCCATATCGCCCCTCTTGTGGAGGGCGTCGACGGAGGGGCGGGCTGAGAAGGTGCATAAGGGAGCATGGCCTCGATATACTTGATCTCCTTCGCCTCCATGATGACCTAGGACGAGCACAGCACAGAGAACGGTATTGAGAAGGTAGGCTAAGTTGCATTGAAGTTCACGCTAGCTGACCTAGCCTATATGTAGGCCTACCGGAGTGCCAGTCGAGTCCCCTTCTTACACCACGGGCACCTTCCGGTGCTGCGCGAGCTCATTGCAAGTCGCACGAGATGTGAATGGGAGAGTCAAGGTGTGAGGAAATATTGCACTCACCCGCACCAAAGACGCAGCTATACCAAACAGGACCTCAAGAGGATCGCTTGCTTGAGCTAGTGGTGCAGCATTTGTCCTCGCTTCTCGTGCACACGCTAAAGAAGACCCCCTAGGAAGCATGCGGGAATATGGCGATATGTCCATACACGAATATCGTCGGTAAGCGGCGGAGGCTTTTTGGCTCGGCATGGAGGAGGGCTGTACTTTGCAAGCAAACCATTGATGGCAAATCTGCCGTTATTGTGATTCAAGGCTGGCTTCGAGTGGCTGGGTGAGGCAGCCTGAACTCCCCGCGGCATGTTCCGGATCACCGGGCTTTGTGGCGTTAGAGCTGCTCCAGCCCGTTCTATGCCTCGAACTCTTAGGCTTTTGGAAGATATTCTAGTCAATAATCGCATTTACAGCCGGTTCTCAGTGCAGCGTGAGTGCGAATTTCAATCTTGGACTTTTGCGGTGATCTTCGTCGCCTGATACGCGGCCGTGTCGATTAATCGGGGTTACTGTTATAGATCTTCCTGCCTCCGGCAGTCAGTGACCATTCGTACTTACGGCAGCTTTCTAACACACCTACTCCCTGCGCATACTGCCGTACTCCTTCACTGTGCTCCCTGGCTCCAACATTTATGAGAGCGAATGAATGACACCGCGCGCTTTGAGCCAAAAACCAGTGTTTTAGGCAGCATTCTCTACAGAGAATTCTAACGAGCGGTGGTGCATCGACTAGTAGAAAGAAGGACTTAGGGAGTTGAGACCGTCAGGTGTAGTTGCACAGAGCACCCATTCCCGGAGCGGGCGACTCGTCCATATATAGCAACGTTTGATGCGCCATCATTATTGTTCGGGGCACATCAATCTCGTCAGCACTTTGGCATGCTGCATCATGTTGCTATACTGCACGTCCCACGAGGATAAAGCACGGTCAGCCAACACTGTTCCCCGCCGTCACATCTATCATTGTACAGGCTTGCGTCGATGGGAACGAAGATGGTTGAGTTACTGTGATGTTGGCAGAGCCGTACCGTATATATCTCTGGTGCGACGTGTTGGTTAGTTCCTCGTACGTCTCTCTCCGTCCACTCTTCACCGAAGGCTCCCAGGAGCTCTCGAATAATCTGCAACGACTCACGTTTTCAATGCTACCAAAATTCTACCCATGCTACCTGATATTTGTCTTGTCTATTCTGACCCTCGTCGCGCAGGCACAGCTCAGTGACACCCTATGGACCTCGTGGGTCCCACTCGCTGTGCGTAGTCCATATCTCAGCAGCTGGATGAACACGACGAACCTGCGTGTCGGTTCCGGAGCTCCTCTCGCACCAAGGATTTGGCCTGTCTTCTGGAACAACGTGAGCATCACTCTCCACCATCAAAACTAGCAGATGCTGACCCCGCCTATTCTCTGAGGCCATTCTCGGATGGGCTGGTCATATACGCGTCGACAACGATATTACCTACATATGGCTAGGGGACGCAGGTAGCCCCGCAGGATTGAACTCCTCCGTCCTCAACAATATCCAAATCACGCCGACGCGGACGGTGATGAGCATAACTTCGGGACCGATTGATCTCAATATAACATATCTGTCCCCGATAGAGGCATGTTTCACGACTACGTTGCATTTTGTGCTCCACACTGACTCAGTATCAGCCAACCGACCCCGTCAAGCAGTCCTTTCCATTTTCCTACGTCTCCCTGACAGCAACATCCAACGACGGACAGCCTCATGCTGTACAGGTCTACTCTGACATCAGTGGAGGTAGGTCGAACAGCGAGTTATTAGAGAGAGGCTCTTATCGTATGTGCTGCAGAATGGGTTTCGGGTAACCGTGGAGACGTCATGCAGTGGCAGACAGTGCCAACAGATATCATCCTATATCATCAAGTATCGCTGGAGATCCCTGAGGCGTTCTCTGAGAAATCAAATCAGGCCGAGGATGCTACAGTCTATTATACAACATTGCTTGTAGGTGGCTGCCTGGGAGGTGGATTCGCGCAAGAGCTGAGACTGGATCCAGGCGCAGCAGATGACCTACATGGTAGACTTGGATGTGAACTGCAGAGGCCAGTTCAGCAGTGCTGGGAAACTCAAAAATACCGTCACCTCGGGTCCTGCAGCTATTGCAAAGTACGTGACATTCTTCTGAGCGATATATGTTAGAATTTAAGCTGCCTGTAGTCCCTTTCCCGTCTTTGCTATATCAATGGACCTTGGCACTGTCACAACTACAACGGACCCTGTCGTGTGGGCGGTAGGAATGTTACGGGATCCCGCAATCCAGGCCGTAACTGCCTCGGGCGCGACAGAGATGCGCAGTCCCTACTGGCGCACTGAGGGCGTCGCTCAAGACGTGGTACGGCAGAATGCTCGAGTGGTAGTAACATTCAGCACTCACACTACCTGGCCCAGATGACCTCGTTTTTGCAAGACTACAGCTCCGCCGTCGAACGCGCGGAAGCCTTGGACGCAGCACTCGCAAAGAACGCATCGTCGATCTCGCCACACCTCGTTGACCTCGTCTCTATCGCTGCACGACAGGCGATGGCGGGAACAGAGCTTACCGTCGGAGGCTCTTCAGGTAGCTACAACACGTCGGACGTGAAGATGTTCATGAAAGACATCGGCCCTAGTGGCAGGGTGAATCCTGTGGAGGTGCTATACTCTGCGTTCCCGTTCTTCTTGAGTGTCAATGAGTCGTACGGCGGTTGGCTGCTGAAGCCTATTCTGGATTATGCGAGCTCGCCGGCATGGACCCAGACATACGCACCGCGGGACATCGGTATGTGTCTTCTGATCCCGGGACGTATCCCGCCCTAACGCCTCAGTTGCAGGTCTCAATTATCCCAACGCAACTGGAGATTCTGCGAGCCATGATCAGGCAGTAGAACGTATATTATTCTTCGTTTCATACCTTCGTTGCATCTTGCTCACCTATCTCCAGAATCCGGAAATATGCTCATTATGACACTTGCACACGCCCGAGCGACCGGGGATGGTTCATTGATCAGCGCATATGTGCGTGCACCGCTCCACTTTGCGTTTCTATGACCTCTGACATCAGTCACCAGTACTCGCTACTGAAACAGTGGGCAGACTACTTGGTGAATAACACGTTACCTCTATCAGCAGACCAGTACGTACAGGTATTATATGCTCAGGGATCGAGCATTGACTTACAGTCCGCAGGGTTACCGCCGACATCAAGTCGAGACCCAACTCAACGAACTTGGTAATTAAGGGTGTCATTGCGATCGGTGCAATGTCACAGATGAGTGCAGCGATGCACCAGCAGCAAGACGCGCAGCATTACTCCGTACGTATGCCTTTAATTTTACTGTTAGCATCATATTCGGTGTCTGATGCACATGTAGAGTTTGGCACAAGCATACACGAACACTTGGAAGTCTCTTGCTCTCTCCTCCGATAATCACATCCTATCGAGCTTTGGAGACCCTGGCTCATCCTGGGCCTTGGAGTACAACTTGTACGCTGATAAGTGGCTTGGGACTGATCTCCTTGACAACTCGGTTAGTGGCGACTGCTAAAATTCGTTAATAGATATGCTGACAGAGGTCACAGGTGTATAACTCAGAAACGTCATTCATACAAAGCCTTTTGGGCTCAAACCCGAGTCCGTACAGCCTCCGCGCGTGGTGCTTGGGTACTGACAAGCTTGTTCGTTCACAGACGGTCTGCCGATCGACAGCGACTCGGGCGCTGACGGTGACACAGGTATACTCGCATAGATTTGCTCGCAATCTCCCGAGGTTGACTTTGGATCCAGCTTGGACCTTGTTCACAGCCATGACCATGGCCAACAGCAGCGTCCGGGACAGTCTCATAGACCAGATCTGGAATATTGTCTCCAAAAATGTATCACAGACGATATTTTCGACAATATTCGCGCTGGATGGCAAAGGGACAGCTTTGGGTAGCTCAGAAGCGAGGTATGGAGAACAGGAGCTTAACAGTGTGCCATGCCCTGACAATTAATAATAGTCCTGGAGTTGGTGCAATGTTTGCTCCCCTTGCGTTGAAGTGAGTGCTGTTCATGATTTTGTGTTTTCTTTTTACGAATGCGCTCTATTTTCCAGTATCCCCAATGTCACTATCAATATTGCTCAAGCGGGGGGAAGCTCAGCCCCAAGCCCCAGCTCCAGTCCCGGATCTAGTGCTGGAAAGAGTTCCGGAACGTCAAGACACTTAGATATTGGATCTATAGTAGGCGGTGCTATCGTCGGAGTATGCGGCTTCATGCTCTTTTTCGTTTTTGGTTTCTCTTAAATGTCTCATGTCTTGCGGGATCAAAATTCATAAAATTCATCACAAATGCCGGCGTGCATTCTTCGGGAGTTTTCTTACCCGCGATACCTTAACACGCATGAAGAAGGAGCCGAAAGGAAGTCGAACCTAGCCACAGCTGCTCGGCCACTTCCTTACGACCACGGGCATCTCCCAGAGACCACATAACAGGCTTTTCTATCTGTTGACGATTCGGATAAATCACTTATATATCGGTCGTCCAGTATGCAGCAGTCAAAAATCCGCCTCATACATCTTCTACATGGGTTCATATGTCGAGGGCGGCTACAGCGTGTCCGTCTAGGAATGCCACGCCATCGTTTTGGTCTCGGTATTTCCTGGCGCATCCCCTCCATTTCCAACGGCGACACAGGCTTCGCAATATCATTTCTCTGTGCGACAGTAGGTGGCTCCCCGCTGGACACCGGGCCGTTGCTTAACCCCCTCGTGAATAGTACGTGAAGAGCCCGCACCATGAGTGGCCCGGCGTTGGCGTTTCCTGGCGCTGTTGAACCTCAAGGGACATAGCCATTGTAAGTTATGAAGGCGCTATGTTCTCTGCGGAGGGCTGCCCGGCTGCCCTGGTTTGGAGACTGGCTCGAGCTCTGCGGGGTCAGATGAGGCAGGCGTCGAAAAGTGAGACATCGTTGACCTGACCTCACTGCCATGCACGGTCGACTTCGCCTGGGGGGACTTGGTGTCATCGAAGCAGATGAGTGTCGAGTGCCAGGGTCATCATGCTCAGGTGGGTGCACATACACGCACGCGCGAGGCTCCTCTCCGCGTCCTCGACAGGCTGACGATGGTGGGGGACACTTTCTGCGTGGCGGCTCTCGAAGCGAATTCGAAGTTAAATTTTACTAGTAGCGATGGATGACTATTTCTCGAGCCAGTATGGACGCTCGCCTGTATGATCCTGGTCAACCCGAGATGGGGCCAGGTCAATTTGACTCTCGCTACTCTCTTTGCTCAGAATACCACTGCTAGGACTAGTAGCTTCCTGCTCGGAAGGTGCAGCGCCAACACCTTCACTGAAACACGAATAGCCACAGTCACTGCATGTCTGACCTTTCTGTATGACTTGAGTATAGTGAGTGTGTCAGGAGGTAGAAGTAAAGGTATTTCTAGGAATAATATAATATGCTCAGTACAGGAGAGAGCATGATGAGTATGAGGGCGACATACAGATGGGCTGGCCGGAGGTTAGTTCAGATGGTGCTAGGGCACCTAAGTCGGGCTAACCAAGCCTGTTTGCACAACCTTCAGCTCGCCTATGCAGAGGCTCGAGTAGGCAGCCTGTAAAGAGCTGGAGATGCTTCAGAAAGGTTACCTAAACACTTCCGCAGTCTTTGAAGCTGACGCACTTTGCCAAATGCAGCAAGAGTTTTTTTCTCTGTCATTTACTTCTACCACCGCCTCACACGCCTTGCATGTCGTCAGGCCGCAAACGTACCTCAACCAGGAAAGTGAGTATATTTGACCTATAATCTTTCTACTATATCTAATTGAGTAAGATGTACAGGCAAAGAGTGTACAGCAGCTTGCACCCTGCTGGTGCTTGGCGTGCAATGGCAGGCTCGTGCCATGCCACACCCGGCGTAGCCATGCGAAGCGCAACTGTGGGGTCACATCGGCGGGTGGAGAATTGAGCAGCGAGAGCGATACAGCCAAGGAAATAACTCGACGAGTTCCTTGCTCAACGTCACATGAAGAAGAAGAAGAACGCTGCCGTTGCTGCTAGTGCCACAGTGCCAGCCCGCCTCCAACACAAGCATGCTTGCAGCTCCTCCTCCACCCTCAATTAGTTCCACAATCACCAACGATGCTGCACCTCATGTGGGGAGTGCAGCTATGGCCCATATAGTCACCGCAACCTCAACGCCTGACCGTGACCAAGGCTCTCCACTCGGCAGTGTCATACCACACAATCCTGACCATCTATCCACGCTGCCGGCTTCTTCTACCGTGGAGTTGTTGCCAGGTAAATTCTTTTCATTCCCGAGTCATTAATTCTCACTACTCGGCAGCTTAAGATAAGTGAAACAATATTTGTTTACGCGCCTCTCACTGATGAGCAGCTCATTGACCGTTGTCTCAATTATTGAACCACTTCTCGGCTCTAGCTGGGTCCTTCTTCTGACTGTACAACATCTTCCAGATCCGAATGCGCCATTTCACCATCTCCTGGATGTTGCTCAGAGTAAATCTGGCCTTCTTATATATGTATTCTTACTCTAGCCAAGTCAGTGAGTGGCTTTGTGTTGTGTATTCCATCCAATGGAATGGACTAACCATTTGTTTCTTATATACAAGCTGCGCAATTTGCTTAATGATAGCCCTATTTACCAGGTGGTCGACATCTTTGCCCCATGCAATAAGAAGACAGTTGGAGCCCAAAGTGGGAGTCGGGGGCTCGGGATCACTGCGACGCATGACGAAAGGATTCCTGCCAAGACCGGTAACGTTGTAAAATTCTACGTTCACCTCTGTCTGTTGATGTTGGAACCGTAGGTCAGCATATATGCACATATATTGATAGCAAATATTAATCATGGTGCGTACCATGAGTTCTCCCTTCACCTCTTGTTCACTCAGGTTGGATTTTGGAGCTATCAGAATGAGGCGCGGCTCGTCCTCCTCACCATCAGACTCGCTCGATTTGCCAGATGACAGCAACGCTGCTTCAGGTGACGATTCTGATGACTTGGACTCACTGCTGCCGTTGTTACTAAACTTCGAATAGTCTTTGCAGTGGTGATGGCGATAACAGCAATTATCTTCCTCTGAGTCATCACTCTCTGGCTTTCTCTTCTGACCGCGGCGCCCAGAAGCACCCTCAAGAAGAGAGGGATCAATGACTATAGCCTCACGGCGCCGCGCTGTGCCATCTGTCACCACGACCTGACCCTGCATAGGTGCTCCGGTGAGTTCACACCATTCCTTCATGTTAGGTGGCTCGCAGTTGAGGTTGTTCACCTTCAGCTCACGCTTGAATGCACTGTATGTGGCCTACCCTGCAGGTGTAAGGCCGGCAAAGACACTAGATGGTGGCAGCGGTGGCGCGGAACCGTTCTGAACACTGCAACGAGGCATGGTGATTTTGTGAGAGGGACGGTGATTGAGATATACTAGTTGCTGGGAAGAGGAGAAGGAGCCAAGCCAGTGTAGAAGAGAAAACCAATGTTTATATTATATTTTGGCATATTTGTGACATAAATTGAAGTTGTCTATCTGGGCACCTCTATATGATCACAGCCGCAAATAGAAGGCTGATAAGGACTATTGTTATCTGCTCACAAACAATATAACAAGCTAAGTGTTACATGTGTTCAGATCTGGCTAGCTGGGCTGTAAGTAGTCTGATTACCTCTGCCGAGGCAATGTAATGAAGCCTTTGTTATTTCCTTTCACTTCTGTATTCCTGATCTATTTAAGGTCACTATTGCTCTGCTATTCACATGGTTAGATAGGTCTGAGCGGGCACCCTAGCACCAAGCTTCATAGCTGCCCTCAACACTGCCCATATGCTCACGCACAGGTTACAATAATATAGTCGGAGATATCTGTACATGGGCATCCTTCTTCTTCATAGGCCTTCTAACAGTACCCCATGCTTAGATCCTCATACCTCCCCTGAACAAACCTGTTGGCGCCCTCTATAGCTGGGTCTGACACACAGTGAGTGTGGAGTGAGAGCTTAGAAAGCCGCCATAAACTCGGATGCGAACAATTATCTTGGCCTTGAAAAACTGCAGATAGAGACGCCTGTGGCAGTGATCTATGTAGCCAGGGTGCGTCAGCAATTGCAAAGAGCTTTCAAAGGCTCAAGCTTTTAAGCAAAAGCGTCCGTTCTCGAGGTGTCTGAAACATCCTCATATGGCAAAGTTTGACGCACCGTGGGCACAGCCAGCATCCTGGCTTGTGAGTTATCTGCCAACACAGCCTGCAACAGTGAACTACGGTCAGCAGGTGCTGTTGTCTGCCGCCAATATTTGTCATTACACAGGTCCGCTCAAATGGAAGCCAACGGTATTGTGACATCTAAGGTGGAGCTCAGGCCGTAGACTAATACTAACCTGCTACTTGCTGACAAAATGCAGGCCACTTCCGGTAGCTGTCCCTTCAAGTTTACTCTTCACCTGTTGTAGTATTTGAGGTGCGAGGTGCGCTGACCTGCTGGATGCGCATTCACCGCACCGAGACACCGACATGATGCACTAGGCATTTCCCACAGTCATGTGGTTGGCAGGTTTCAGCTGGAGTACCATTGAAACCTGCCACCCTATGATGTCATCAACCTCTTACCAGATTTAGATATGACGCACACAGAGCGCACTCAGCTCTGGCGCCCTTTCACTCCCCGCTATGTTTCTCTTAGTCTCAGCTTCCTCAGTGTACATAGTATTGGACTGAATATATTAGGAAGTAGATAAGCTATATAAGGACACGTAGTATTATTCTTAGAATTTACCGTTGATTACTCGTGAATCCCCCGCCTGCACGATCCAATTCACAACAGGTTATGAGCCCCGCGCTCTAATCTTCAGTCACCCACCTCTGCGGATCCATTGCGGATCAATCACAACGCCCTCTCTGCCTATTCAGGGTTGTACCTGAGACATCACTAACATACCTTATCTAGGCCTTCGCACCCAAGACTGCCGTCATGTTGTCAACCAAGATCGAGGCCCTCAAGAGCGCAGAGAATTATTTCTCTTGGCAGATCCAGATCCAGGACGTTCTCACAGAGTTGAAGCTTATAGGCTATCCCCTCGGTACCACCCCGCAGCCCACAGACACAGCGCTCATTGCTTCTTGGACTGAGAAGGACAGGTCAGCGCTTAGTAATATCCGAATCTGGTGCACCCTCGCGGTCGTTTCGCATGTCGCTACCAGTAAGACTTCAAAGGAAGCATGGGACGCTCTCACAAGCACGTATGTGAACTCCGGTACAATATCAGAGATCACCATGTTAAGAAGGCTACACAAAGTTAGTATTGCAGAAGAGGCAGACGTTGAAGTGGAGATCAGACAGATGAAGCAGCTGTATGCACAGAGCATGGGAATGGGAGGTACAATGACAGACATTCAGTTTGGTCAGGTCATCCTCGCCACACTTCCTGCTTCATGGAACTCATTTGTCAGTTCTATTTCAAGCCTGTCTATCTCTGCCAGCATTGTTGGCTGCATCATGCAGCAGCAAGACTGCCTGATCGAGCAACAGACAGAACCCACCTCCACGGCTCTTATTGCCAAGGGCACCATCAAGTCTAAGTGGAAATCAAAGTTCTGCAAGGGTGTCTTCTGTTACAACTGCAACAAGAAAGGTCACATCAAGGCTGATTGTCATTCAGCCAAGGCCCAGACTTCTGGCAATGAAGGTGTGTCCACTGGATCACACGCACATGTGGTTGAACTCTTGGACAAGTCCGACTCGTACACCTTCACATCGCATAAAGGCACATCTGCCTTTGCTGCAAAGGGCAAGACATGGCTCAGGAATACCGCCACCAAGCATCACATCATGTGTGATCACACTGCATTTGTGACTTATGTCACAACGCCAAGCACCATCTTGGGTGTTGGCGGCGCTTGTGCCGCATTGGGCTGTGGTGATGTGAACGTCATATTCATTACCAATGCTGGGATCATTCCTGCCACACTGAAGGATGTTCTGCATGCACCGTCCGTGCAATGCAACTTGCTCTCGCTGGGTCACATGATCAGCACAGGCATCAAGTTCATTGGTGAGGGAGACAAACTGTCCCTAGTAGATGGTACCTGAATTATTGGTACCGGGCGGAAAGTGAGTGATCAGCTGTATTACATGGATCTCCAGACCTGCCACCCGGCAATGTCTCTCACAACTTTTGAGCCACAAACATTCGCACCTGCCATCACCAAGGCACTCTCACAGACCCAGGCAGCTGCAAAATCGGTCACGAAACTAACTGCTGCATCAGTGCCCATTTGCGCATTGTCCCATGCTGTTACACAGGTGCTGCCGCAGATTCAGGCAGCCGCAAAATCGCTTGCAGAACCCGCTGCCGCTTCTGCACCTATCAAACCTGATTACGATCGTACTCCCCACACCTTCATCCTCCAGCAGATCCAGACACTCGCAAATCCGCTTGCGACAACTGTTGCCATGTCCGCGCTCGTCTCCACATCATTCCGTGCCACAAAGTTCCGGCAACCTCACAAGACCGATGAACTGGTCACCGCTGATTCGCCCCCTGACACTCGAGCGCGCATGTCCTGTGTCACTGTTGCCACTGTTATCGATCCCCTCGTACATGCTGCTGTTGGCACTCATCCTGACACCACACTTGCTGTTTAGACACCTCATCTCTCTCTCGCTCATTGGAATGCTGTCGAGCATGTCCTTCGATACCTCAAAAGCACCGCTGCCCTTCATCTCACCTACAATCCGGGCATCAAGGGTCTGATCGGGTACTTAGACGCTGATCAGGCCCAGCCCCTTTGTCTCATCCCCATTGACATTTCTGTCACCCACTGCGCCTCCAAAGGCAACGTCGCCGATATGTTCACCAAGGTGCTTGCCCATCCCACTCACGCACAACAGCTCACCCTCACAAACATATCTGCTCATTGAGGGGGAGTGTTGTAGTATTTGAGGTGCGAGGTGTGCTGACCCGCTGGATGTGCATCCACCATGCTGAGACACCAACATGATGCACTAGGCATTTCCCACAGTCACGTGGTTGGCAGGTTTCAGCTGGAGTACCATTGAAACCTGCCACCCTATGGTGTCATTGTAAGGTTTGGCTTTGGTAGGCACTTGATAAGTTGAGTAATCAGTGAGTCAGCAGCTACATTGCAGGACCTTGGGGATGAGAATCTGAGCTTGTGAGAGGTTATCACACCAGAGAAAGAGTGGGGTAAGTCTTGATTCTCGAGAAACTACTGTACACCATTGTATCTACTCCTATATATACTAGAAATCCTACTCTAAGTTATAATGAGGGATCAAGACGGATCCAAGGGAAGTCAGGATGAGTCAAAGGGAGTCATAGGAAGTCAAAGGATAAGAGGTATAGGAACAAAGGAAAGAATACGAAACACAAGACACATGAGGTGTCGAGAGCCCAGACCGACGAGGCAGGCGGGCGCGTTGATGCACCACCAGGCCTGGCATCCGAAAAGGGAAGGGTTAGCACCTCAACCCTTACAGTCATCACCCTCTTACCAGATCTAGATATGACGCGCAGAGCACACTTGACTCTGGTGCCCTTTCACTCTCCGCTATGTTTCCCTTAGTCTCAGCTTCCTCAGCATACATAGTATTGGACTGAATATATTAGGAAGTAGATAAACTATATAAGGACATGTAGTATTATTCTTATAATTTACCGTTGATTACTCATGAATTTCCCGCCTGCGCGATCCAATTCACAAGATCACCAAAGGCCTTCACAACCTCCCCAGTCAGCTGGTGGTGCTCCACGCTCCAATGCTGCCAATATCCAGGCCATACCACCTAATATTTATCCTGTCAAGTCTGACTCTGGCCATACAAGGGCAGCTCAGCGATTTGCTGTGGGCATTGTGGGTCCTGCTTGCTGTGCGTAGTCTGTACCTCAGCAGCTGGCTGAACACAACAAATGTACCACTTGCTTCTGGGGTCACGCGCACACCAATGGCTCAGTGGCCTGTCTTTTGGAATGATGTAAGGGAGCATACTCTACCAATATGAATGGACGCTGATCGCAGAGTCTGCTTTCGAAGGCCGTTGTCAGTTGGGCTGGTCTGATAAGAATTGACAACAACATTACCTATAAATGGGTAGGAAATGTAGCTGTTCCTGCAGGACTGAACCTCTCTGTCCTCACTAACATCCAAATCACGCCCACGTGGATAGTGATGAGCTTGACAGAGGGACCAATTGATCTCAATGTAACCTACCTGTCACCCATAGAGGTATGTTTCTCGATAATATCGCCATTATACTAAGATATTAAATGACTTACCACTAGCCAACTGACCCTGCAAAGCAATCCTTTCTGTTCGCCTATGTTTCTCTCATGGCAGTATCCAACAACGGGCAATCTCATGCTGTCCAAGTCTACTCTGATATCACTGGGGGTAAGTCTAATGTTGATTGTCAAGTCTGGATCTTGTTTAGACTATCTTGCAGAGTGGGTATCGGGAAATTGTGGGGACACAATGAAATGGCAAACAATACCTACAGATCCTATCTTATATTATCAAGCATCTTTGGAAACTCCCAAAGCCTTCACTGAAAAAGCAAGTCAGGCTGCAGATGCCACGACCTATCTCGCGACGTTGCGTGTGAGTAGCTTCCTACTGAAAACTATCTTGCGCAACACTAAGCATCGATACAGACTCCACAAATGACCTACATGGTAGACTTAGATCTGCAATGCAGAGGTCAGTTCAACAGTTTTGAAAGCCTGAAGGACACCGTCATTCCGGGCCTGTGGCTATTTCAAGGTATGTGAGATTCTTCTGAGCGATATATCCTGGAGTTCAAGCCATCTGTAGTCCGTTTTTTGTCTTTGCTATCTCGATGGACCTTGGTACTGTCACAACTACAATGGACCCTGTCATGTGGGCCGTAGGAATGTTACGTGATCCTGCAATCCAAGCTGTGATGGCCTCAGGTGCACCAGAGATGCGCAGTCCCTACTGGCACACCTAAGGTGTGGCTCAAGACATGGTGCAGCAGGATGTTCAAGTGGTGGTGCCATTCAATACTCATACCGTTTATCCCAGATCATATCATTCCTGCAAGACTACAGCTCCGCTGCTGAGCGTGCAGAAGCATTTGATACAGCACTTGCAAAGAGTGCATCATCGATCTCGCCACACCTTGTTAACCTCGTCTCTATTGCTGCACGACAGGTGATGGATGGAACAGAGCTTACCGTCGGAGGCTCTTCAGGTAGCTACAACATGTCGGACGTGAAGATGTTCATGAAAGACATCGGCCCTAGTGGCAGGGTGAATCCTGTGGAAGTGTTATACTCTGCATTCCCATTCTTCCTGAGCATCAATGGGTCATATGGTGGTTGGCTGCTGAAGCCCGTACTAGATTACGCGAGCTCGCCCTTATGGATGCAGCCATATTCTCCATGAGATATTGGTATGTGTTCTATGATTCTAGCTCACATCACACCCTAATAGCTTGATTGCAGGGCTCAACTATCCTAATGTGACAGGAGATTCCACAACCTATGATCAAGGTGTAGAATGCAAGTTGTTCTCCTTTCACCTTGCTTCCTTCTCGCTCAGCTATCTCCAGAATCTGGAAACATGCTCATTATGACCCTCGCACATGCGCGAGCAATGGGAGATGGTTCATTAATTTGTGTTTAAAGTATCTTTACACTGATCTAATTGCGCCGCGTTTTTCCCGGGATGTGCGCACTCAGACAGCATTTGAGTCAGTATCCACAGCGCAGAAAATGTCCAGCGAACACCCAACCGGAAGAGGTCTCGGTCGTGCTGCCACTGACATGAGTGGCGAACGGCATGCGCTGAGTGAGACCCCTCTTCGAGGAGTACGCAGAACGCAGGACAATTAGGAGTGCAGCACACTCCTTCTCATCTCTCACCTTTGCTACTCTAAGGTTGGTCTCTCAGCACAGCGTGCACCTTGTTGTTTCTCACTGTTGCTCACTCTCAGGCTTGTTTTCGTCTGCTATTGATCACTTTGTTCAAATCTATTGTGTCATGGCAAACAATGGATCGTCCGAGAGCTCACACACTGCTCGAACAAATTGAACCCCTGAACGCACAATGTCCTTCAATGATAGTATCGTCAAAAAATGCGAGCCTCTTGTCGAGGATTACCGGAGAGGCAAGATCTCCAAAGGCACTGCCTGCAGAGATCTTGTTGTTGCTCTCAACTCCAATGAAGAACTTGAAGCTGATGAAATCGAAGCATGCGAAAACTCCTATAAAACCTATGTTGGACAACTCGATGAAGTGGACAGAGAGAGGAGAGAAGCAAAGGGTAAAGGGCGGCAGCCTCTACACGGAAAAGAAGGAGAACAAGCCAAGTCTTCTGGAGAGGTTAGACATGAAAAGAAAAAGACCTCTCAAGGATCGCCTCGACTGCAGCTTCCAAGGACGAGAAAGCAATCTCAATCTCCTTCCAGCAGCGACTCATTAGATAATGACACCACGAAAGCATGTAAAAAGATTGACGAATCTCTCTTCCCTTTTGCGCAGACTTCAGCGGTCACCCTCAGTTTCCTTCCAAAAGCAGTACGAACCACCATTGAGCTCAAAGAGAATTACACCTGAGATCTCATGTATTCCAAGCAACGAGTCCTTAGCCAACCAAATCTCCCTGCAATCCCGGATTCCGTTTAGAGCGACGTTATTGCCAGCCGATATGTCGACCTCAATAAGATCTACTCTGGACTTGTCTCAGTTGACTCACACTCTAAACAGACCTTCCGAGTTAGAGACCTCGAACTCACAACCATGGATGCCATCCGTGTCAGTAAACATGTCAAACAGCATGGACACTGGATCACTGCCTGGACACGCTACTCCGAAGCTGTCGCTTTCATGTATCCCCACCGGCAACAGGAACTCACTGAGTACGAAACCTATATATCGCGGCTCTTCACTGCAGTCAGAAAAGCACGTGCAGGACAAGTCATTGGATACGATAAAGCCGTTCGAGGCAAAATCGGACGAAGCAACACACACCTGCTCACCGATGTCCATTCTTTCCAGGACCTCTACACCATGTACATTGTTGCTGGGTCCACAGCAGGATCAGCAGGACAAGGATTCGGAGATCGTCGACTAGCTGGTACTCGTTCTTCCAAAATCTGTCACAAATTCAACGACGGCAGATGCATCTCAAGAATGTGTTCCTACCGGCACATCTGCACCAGGTGCTGCGGCAACCATGCACTTGTCGCCTGCACCAGCGCCAATAAACCTGCTGACTCAAAGCACAAATGAACGTCCTCATTTGTTTCGCAGTTTTCTTTGGTCTGAAGATGAACAATTTGTTACGCCCCTTGTCACCGCTACTGAAACAATGTGGCTGCTTCTTTCTCCACCTCTGTCAGCACTCCAAGATCCTGCTTGTCAGTCGACTCTTTGCTCTTATCCTAGTTTTTTTCATATCGTGACACCAATAAACGTTGATCACTTCGAGTTTTATCTCCGTTCTCACCCCAATCGTCCTTTGGTTTCATGTGTTCTGCGTGGTCTCAGAGAGGGCTTCTGGCCTTTTGCAGATACCGAGGGTTTGGATTATCCAGAGACGTGGGATGAAGAACTGGTGGTGCCACTTGGGTCTCGTGAGCTGGAGTTTATTGAGGAATATGCTAGAGATGAAGAACAATGCAGTCGATATTCACATCCATTCAGACCCGATTTACTTCCTGGCATGTATTCAATGCCCATACACGCCGTCCTGAAACCCAATTTGGACAAGCCTCGTCTCATTAACAATTACTCTGCCAGTCGGTGGGCATTGAACTCTATGATTAACAAAGGAAAGGTTGGCATGCGACCCGATAATGTTCAAGATCTGGGGAGGAACCTTCTCGCAGAACGGTGCCGGAGTGGTGACGTCTCTCTGTGGCTTTGGAAGTTGGATGTGAAGAATGCGTATCGCCTTCTTCCACTGCATCCACTCTGGCAACTCAAACAGGTTGTTACTACGGCATCAGCTTCTGATCATAAGACTCGCCGTATTGATCGTAACTTGTGCTTGGGCAGCTGCAGCTCTCCTGACATTTGGCAGACTTTTATGGCACTCGTTATTTGGATCGCTGTCCATCTGGGCACACTTGAAGATGCATTGATGTACATGGATGATGTATTTGGCCATGACATGTCCCCATCTCTGGAGTTCTATGCACCCTATGGGTGTCGTATGCCTTCTAAACAAGTTCATCTTCTTCGTCTTTGGGACGAACTGGGAATTCCACACTCGGATGAGAAGCAGCTACACGGTTATGTGCTACCCATCATTGGCTGCCTTGTCGATACCGTCTCCATGTCAGTTACGCTGCCAGACGCAAAACGGCTCAAGCTCGCCCACGCCGTTTGCACATTCACTGAGTCCAATGACCGTCGCCGGTTCTTACGCAGGTGGCAACGCATGCTTGGCTGGATCAATTGGGGCCTCAATGTTCAACCGCTCCTTCACCCGGCTCTGCAATCGTTGTACGATAAGCTCAAAGATAAAACCAGAAAACCTTGGTCACAAATTTACCATAACAAACGTACCAAGCGGGATCTTCTCTGGATTGCAGATCAGCTGAAGCGTCACTGTGGAGTTTACCTCCTGCGTGCTCGCGTTTGAGAGCCCTCTAATGCACACTTGACTCTCTTCTGCGACGCGTCCCTGGACGGCATGGGTATTTGGTGTCCGCAACTCTCCCGTGCTTTTACTGCGGCTCATTTGCCTGATGCGCCACTCACATTGGGAGCTAACATTTTCTGGTTTGAGGCTCTCACCGTCCTCTTTGCCCTTCAGTGGGCGGCCACCTTACCATGTGGGCAATTGCCTCTCCGCCTTGCTATCTTCACCGACAATATGAACACTGTGCAGGTGTTTGATAGCTTGCGCGCCAAGGGTCATTTTGTCGACATCCTCCTCACAGCATGTTCACTGCTGATTCAGGCCATACCTCAAATTGATCTTTGTGTGTGGCATGTTCCTGGGGTGGTCAACATCGTTGCGGATGCTTTATCTCGCCACCTGCTTCACATTGTCCGGCAGTATTGCCCCGATGCTGCTATCTCTCAATTTATACCCTCTTGATGGACACCGCAGGGGGAACTCACATTATGAACGCAGTTCCTCGACTGGCCAGGCAATCTGTGCGTGAAGCCTGGTCATTCAAAAAGTTAGTTCGTGAACGTGCGATTGCTCCCGGCTTCGCTCTCGATAAATCGACCCACAAGGCGTATACTTCCCATCTTCAGTCCTATATGTCCTTCTGTGACGCCCATGACTCCCCTCTCGATCCGACGCCTGACACCCTGTCTTTCTACGTTGTCTACATGTCGCACCACATTAAACCAACTTTTGTTGAAACCTATCTGTCCGGCATTTGCAGCCAACTCAAGTTTGTTTATCCCATGGTGCGGGAAGTGCGAAAGTCTCGCATTGTCACACGTTCCCTTGCTGGCTGCCAAAAGCTCTTTAACTCCCCTCGCGAGCGCAAACGTCCTTTGACACCGGACGATCTCCTGGCAGTGTTGGCAGGCACGAACTCCCACCCTTTGGTGCATGTTTGATTAATCATGTGGCAGTAACTACTACGGTGTGCAATGTATTACTTACTAGTAACTGAGCTAGCAACTGCGTAGGGCCTGTAGAGCCTCTCTGGCACCTCTCGGCATGCTATATATGGTGTTTCCATCAACTGGGATTGAAATATAGACCACATTTGGGAGACATGCTATAACATACCGCTTTGGGCGCTTGTTTTTGTTTTATGACATGGGAAGGTGGAGAACATATGTTTGAACATATTTGCTATACTAAACATATATCAGAAACCAATATTGAGCCCGCTATTCACAAAATACTCGCCGAGAGTCGAGTTTTTGCGGATATAGCGCGGACTTAAGCCCCATCAGCTCCATCAAGTGCCACCAAGCTGCTACCCGGCTATCTGGCTCCCTACATCAATTTCGCTTTTTGGGGCCATTCTTGGCTCAATTCCTCCCCTTCCCTTTGTCCAATGAACTCCAAACCTTCTGACATATGTACCTGTACCTATGTAGAGTAGTTATGTGCAGTTTAGAGTGAATATAACTGCTGTATAATATACTATACTTTTGTTTCTATTACAAATCAATTTCTTTGGGCCTGAAAGTAGCAGGAAACCCTTTGCAAAGCTCCTACAGCTCTTCTAATGTTATACACTCATGATAGATGGCACTAGAATCTTTCCCAAGGGTGTGGAGAGCCTGAGGCATCCACAAACTCTCTGTAGAGCCTGCAAGGCTTGGCAAATAAAATGACACATATCAGATGTTTTCATATGCTGAAAGGTGTCGCTTTTAGCCCAGGATAAGACGGCTATGGTTTGTTTTCGATCTCAGGCCTTGGAAGCCGTCCGATTAAGCAGATCTTAATGTTTTCTACGGGCGCCTATTTGCTGATCTCGTCGAAAACACCTCCTACTGGCTCAACCACTTAGAATTGGACGAGCGGACCGTTTCCAATCGATTCCCAGCCTATCAAAACGGGGGTATACAACTTTATAGGTCCAGGGAACATGTATTGGTGGAGCAGTGCATCAGTTAACCCCGGAGTGACACCTTGATGAAGTTCTGACCAGTTCAAAACCACCATCTGTGCACAGGTGTGTGCCTGGCTCCTACAGCATAGGTGGGAAGGGAATCACCACCTGGGAGGGTCATAATATGTCTGAATACTATGTATGTAGTTGCATTTAGCTTATCTCTGCCTGTAGGCTTCTGTACATCTGCATATGTGGTGTTTTTAAGCCCTGTTTGCATACCCATGTTGTTGAGTGTAGGTTAGCCCCTTCCCAGTGTGATAAGGCTCCACAGAGCTGCATATATTATTTACTAGTGCTAGGGCATCCGCACAACCATTTGTACCTAGCTACATTCATTACTAAAGGCTGAGAACAGTGTCCAAGCTATCATGAGTGCAATAAGAGTTCTGACCTCCTGCCTGCATCTCTGCATGTTATCCTGGCCTCTAAATTGCTTCCCCATGCTTGCATAACATGTATAGATATGTCTAGAGCCATCCGACTTTCTTCCAAGCTCTATACAAGGTACAGGACCATTTATTTCTGGTGCCATTTTTCACTTTAAAGCTTATTTATTACCTATTATAATGTATACACCACAGAAAGACATGAGGGTTAAGATATACACCACACAAGTATACTAGAACCTATTCTAACACTTGCCCTGACAATTCTATGAGGGGGGAAGGAAGGGGAACAGGTGTAATAGCTTGCAGAAGCTGGTTTCCCGCGCTCTGGCGCTTATTTCAAATCCAGGAGCGCTACCATATATATCCAAAAACTCGCCGGCTCCTGGCGAGTTTTTTGTGAATAACAGCCCAAATACTGCTTTGCTGAGCTGCTTACTAATGGAGAACTTATTTGTACATGTGTTCTCCATGACATGATGTAAAAACATTCAATATGTGGTATGTTCAAAACATATCATATGTTTGTACATATGTTCTCCATGACATGATGCAAAAACATTCAACATGTGGTATGTTCAAAACATATCATATGTTTTGAGATGCTTTACCATATTGGGATAGTCATCTTTTCAATTAAGCAGTATATTACATATGCAGCCTGTTGTTCATCGCGCTCACATTCAGTGGGTTTTTTGGCCTGCACCGCCTGGGTGAGCTTGTCTGGTCTGACGACAGCACACTGCAGTTGTCATGCAAGCTTATTTGTTGTCGTTCGGTCACCGTCTCCATGTCTTTTTGCTCTTATACTCTGCCCGCACACAAGGCTGACCACTACTTTGCGGGTAGCGATGTCGTTTTCGCACGGTGGGCAGACGGTTTGGATCCAGCTGCACCGTTTCTTGCGTACCTTGCCTCTCGCAACCGGTTGTTCCTCTTTGAGCCTGCTTTATATCTGAAGCATGACAGTTCTGTGCCTGTGCATTCATGGTACCTCGAACGATTGCATGCAGTGCTTGACAGGGCAGTTGGCGGCCACTCACTACGTTCTGGTGGCGCGACATTCTTAGCCTCTCTTAGCTTACCAAACGAGCAGATTCAAGTTGCTGGTGGTTGGGCCTCTGATGCCTTCCAACTGTACATTTGTAAGCACCCTGTCGTGCTTCAGGCGTCTCTCCAAGCTCGTCGTCAGGCTTTCGATGCCTCCGACCGTGTGACCCTCCCTACCACCTCTTGACCACCAGCCCACCCCTTCCTTCTACATCTCAATAGGTCAATACGGGTCAGTTTCGTTGCACTTAGGCGCCCACGAATCTCTAATCTCAATTCAAGGCCATCCTTCCGGGGATGGCCAGTTTTTGCATAACATGCGTAGTCGGACGAGTTTCTTACTTGCAGCGCAACCCCCTTCACATCACCAGGTGAGACAAGCGCGATTAATCAGGACATATGTGTGCATATCGCTATCCTTTATTCTACGGTCTCTAACCTCGGCAGGCAGTATCTGCTGCTGAAACAGTGGGCAAACTACCTGCATCTGTCAAGCCAGTACGTACAGGTATTTTTGTGCTCATAGTCAGGCATTGACTCGTAT
Source organism: Phanerochaete carnosa HHB-10118-sp (assembly GCF_000300595.1). NCBI lineage: Eukaryota > Fungi > Basidiomycota > Agaricomycetes > Polyporales > Phanerochaetaceae > Phanerochaete > Phanerochaete carnosa. Next base: position 1,234,885 of record NW_006767633.1, on the reverse strand, counting down.
CTCGCAGAACCATGGCCGACACTGAATCGAGACCTAATTCAACGAACTTAGCCATCAAAGGTATCATCGTGATCAGCGCAATGTCACAGATGAGTGTGGCGATACGCCAACAACAAGATGTGCAACACTATTCTGTGTGTATTTTCGTAACTATTGCCATCACTGTATTCGATGTCTCACGGTGCTCACTTAGAGTACCGCACAATTATACACAAGCACTTGGAGGTCTCTCGCCTTGTCCTCCGATATGCAGCACATCTTGTCAAACTTCAGAGATTCAAGCTCATTCTGGGCCTTGGAGTACAATCTGTATGCTGACAAGTGGCTTGGAACTAGTCTCATTGATGACTCGGTGGGTGGCTGTTAATAGGACCTGTTGGTCCAGGCACTGACAGAAAGGACACAGTTGTACAGCTCGGAGACAACATTCATACAAAGCCTTCTGAGCTCTAATCCAAGTTTGTACAGCCTCCACGAGCAGTAGAGTTTATACTGACTTGTTTGCAGATGGTAACACAGGTACACCTGCGTTGACCTGCTGGTTAGCTTCCTCTTCTGATTTTTTCCATCTAGCTTGGACTTTATTCACTGCTATGACTATAACTGACCCTGGTGTCCGTAACAGTCTCATGGACCAGATCTGGAGCATTATCTCCAATAATGTATCTCTGCCTTCGATATTTTCAATGATATTCAATGCGCCTACATCAGATATAACTAATGGGGCAGGGAGGTAAGGACAGCAGAAACTCGATAGCCAGCTATGTTTTAATATTCTGCATTAGTCCCGGGGTTGGCGCAATGTTCGCTCTCCTTGCGTTGAAGTGAGTGCGGTCTACAGTTCTACACCCTCTTTCTGACAACTGCATCCCATATACCAGCATTCCCAATGTCATGATTGACGCAATTTGGCCCTAAGAAGACGCGAGTTCAAGTTCCAGGTTGAAACACTCAAGCGTCGGAGCCATAGTAGGTGGTGTGGTCAGAGGAATAGGTGCCCTAGTTCTTGTCCTCGTCATCGGCTTCTTCCTTCGCTGCAAGCTTAGAAGATGCTTAGACGACGAAAAGTACAATGCAGGTAGTGAGCCACGCTTCCTGATGTGGGCCGTACCATACAATTACGTTCGCGAAGAGAACCTCCCACAGAACGTGTCGGCAGACGCAAATTCTCAAACCGGACTTCAAGTCTCAGGGTCTTTCTCCCAGACAACGAAGTTCCTCAAAGCCCAGCAGCACCAGCAGATGCCCACACATGCTCGCGACGCAACCTTGTCAGACGTCCCAACGTCGGGCGACGGTGCAGGCCTCAGCAGAGAGCCGCTTACTACCGCATTGAGAAGCAGTATCAGGATGCCTGTATCAGAGGTACAGGGTCTGTGTCAGGAAGTAGAGAACCTGAGATGAGTGATGCAGTATTTCCAGCCAGACAGATTAGAGCCGCCCCTAACATATCATGAAGGAGACACATGAGGCGAATTCCTAACCGTCCCCTGTGTCCATTCCCATCATCGGGTGTATGGGATGAATGAGATAGGTATGCATATCTGAAGTTCAGATCCTCTTGGCGTAGCCATCACATTGAGCAAAGTACATTGGCTTGCCCATATGTCTAAAAAAAGTTGCAGCCGCGTCCTCAGTCAACAAGTATAAGCAATTACCAGATTGATGTATGCGTAATTACTGTAAGTTAAGCTGTAATGCACAAGCTATGGATGTATACGTGACTTGTATTATGATCCTCTGCCATTGAAAATTGAAAATGGTACGTTGTCAATGATAGGCATCTCCGAATGAAGTGTGGTGAATGTTGCATGAAATCTGAGTTGTCATATATCGAACCTCCTTTTCCGGAGCACATGAACATACTGACAGCAAAGCCTTGATGCGTGCATCAGCGCTTAGCGCTCAGCAGTTGCGGCGCATCAATGGTCAGTTCTCAATTTTTGCCTCGGGCGAGCCGGCTTTTGAGGCGAAGGACACTGACCGTGACCGGTCATGCGGGTCACGATCTCTTCAAGAACTTGGCGTTAGGGGTCAATATATCACCAAAATCGACCAACAAGACAGCTGCATTCATTTTGTTCCCAGGAGCAGTCCCAAGGTGCGAAGGCGATACAAGGAGAGTGTACGCGGAAGAGTAGCCACTGAGGACCCTACCTAGATCTGACCTTCCGGATGGCCACTCTCGAGAGAATATTATTGGCGGTGTCCGCGGAAAAGCGGTGTGACGTGTGACATCCGGTACGGTCGTAAAAGTACAGTATAAAGGCCCAGAAAACGGCCAAAAGACCGCGAAATCGACTGGATACAAACAGGCCAGGGACCTATCGAAATCCGGGTATAACTGGCCAACGTCCAACGCCGGCCAGCCTCAGGCAGCTGACCTCCGAAGGATGAACAGGTGTAAGTCCGACGAATGTGATCGTCTATCCGTCTGAATCGAATTTTCAGATAAAATGCGCTCAAAATAGGTGGAAATATTCGAAAACGTGACGTGATGCGCAATTATACTGTCCGGACGCGTGAAGCGCGCGTGGCAGATTCGTTTTTTTGTTTTGTTTTTGAGGTTTTGGGGGATTTTTAAGCATAGATCTGCCATCTGTGTATAAACTAGGCTACTTTGGGGTACTAAATTCGTATTCGGACATAAATCGGGCCAAAGTTTCCGGGTACCTCATGGAGAATATGTCGGGTCCTGGCCCCCGGCCGGCCCCATCGCGATCGAACGCTCCCTCGAGCTCTCTCGAAAGGTGGTGTGCCCGAGACGAAATTGAAGAACTGACCAGCTCGTTTGACCCGCAGGCCACGATGCCATACTACACATCCCATAAGAACGGGCTACGGTCAGCGGGCGCTATTCCTCCTATCCCATCTGTCATTGCAAACAATGCTCAACCCGATGGGAATCAAGGTTAATATTAATGATACTTGATGTTAACAGAGCTGTATATACCACAGAGTGCTGGTCGCTATTTCCCGCAGACTGCCCTCGCTTGCTCTTTACCACAAGCCGAAGCTTCGGAGACACCTGTGACTACTCCGCGACACTTCACATTTTCAATGCTACCAAGATTCCACCCATACTACCTGATATCCATTCTGTCCAGTTTGGCCCTCGTTGTGCGAGCGCAACTTAGTAATACCCTATGGACCTCATGGGTCCCGCTCGCTGTACGTAGCCCATACCTCAATGCTTGGATGAACACGACAAACATACCCTTCGGCCCCGGAGTCGAGCGTGCGCCAGAAGTATGGCCTCTCTTCTGGAACAACGTAAGGGCTACTTCCCGCCGCCAGGACCGGACACTGATCTCCGCTATTCTCGAAGGCCATTCTCGGATGGGCTGGCCACATACGCATCGACAACAACATTACCTACAAATGGCAAGGGGATGCAACTCTCCCCGCAGGATTGAACTTCTCGGTCCTCAACAATATCCAAATCACGCCGACGCGGACGGTGATGAGCATAACTTCGGGACCGATTGATCTCAATATAACATATCTGTCCCCGATAGAGGCATGTTTCACGACTACGTTGCATTTCGTGCTCCACACTGACTCAGTATCAGCCAACCGACCCCGTCAAGCAGTCATTTCCATTTTCCTACGTCTCCCTGACAGCAACATCCAACGACGGACAGCCTCATGCTGTACAGGTCTACTCTGACATCAGTGGAGGTAGGCCGAACATCACTCTATCAGAGAGAAGCTCTTACGTATGTGCTGCAGAATGGGTTTCGGGTGACCGTGGAGACATTATGCAGTGGCAGACAGTGCCAACAGATACCATATTATACCATCAAGCATCGTTGGACATTCCTGAGGCGTTCTCTGAGAAATCAAATCAGGCCGAGGACGCTACGACCTATTATGCGATGCTGCTTGTAAGTGATGCTTGAGAAATAGATTTGAGCAAGAGCTAAGAATGGATCCAGACGCAGCAGATGACCTACATGGTAGACTCGGGTGCGAACTGCAGAGGCCAGTTCAGCAGTGCCGGGAGCCTGAAGAACACGGTCACCTCGGGGCCCGCGAGTATCTCAAAGTACGTGGTATGCTTACTGGTCATAAAGTATACAATTCAGGCTCTATGCAGTCCATTCCCGGTCTTTGCTATCTCGATGGACCTGGGTAATGTCACGACAACCACGGACGCTGTCGTTTGGGCCGTAGGGATGTTACGAGATCCCGCAATTCAGGCCGTGACGGCTTCGGGTGCACCAGAAATGCGCAGTCCCTACTGGCGCACCCAAGGTGTGGCTCAAGACATAGTGCGGCAGGATGTTCGAGTGGTGGTGTTATTCGGTACTCACACCGTGCATCCCAGATCACATCGTTCCTACAAGACTACAGCTCCGCCGCCGAGCGCGCGGAAGCCTTCGATACAGCACTGGCGAAGAACGCGTCATCGACCTCGCCACATCTCGTCGATCTCGTCTCTATCGCTGCACGACAGGCGATGGCAGGAACAGAGCTCACTGTTGGTGGCTCTGCGGGCAGCTACAATACATCTGACGTGAAGATGTTCATGAAGGACGTCGGCCCTAATGGCAGGGTGAATCCTGTGGAGGTGTTATACTCTGCGTTCCCATTCTTCCTGAGTGTCAATGGGTCGTACGGTGGTTGGCTGCTGAAGCCTGTTCTGGATTATGCGAGCTCGCCGGTATGGACACAACCATACTCGCCCCGACACATTGGTATGTGTCCTCCGATTGTAATTTATGTGATGCCCTGATGTTTATGATTACAGGACTTAGCTATCCTAATGCGACAGGTGATCCCACAACCCATGATCAGGGTGTAGAACGCAAGTCATTTGCCAGTCCCGTGTTTCCCCTACGTCTCACTCATCTATCTCTAGAATCTGGAAACATGCTCATCATGACCCTCGCGCACGCGCGAGCGACGGGAGACGGGTCATTGATCAGTACATACGTGCGTGCACCGCTCCCCTTTGCTTTATCGCCCCTGACTTCCGCAAGCAGTACCGATTACTAAAGCGATGGGCGGACTATCTGGTAAATAACACGTCACCTCTACCGGCAGGCCAGTACGTACGGGTGTCGTGTGCTCAGGAAACAAGTACTGATCACAACCCCAGGATCAGTGCTGACCCTGGACCGAGACCCAACTCGACGAACTTGGCAATTAAGGGTATCATTGCAATCGGCGCGATGTCTCAGATGAGTGTGGCGATGGATCAGCAGCAGGATGCACAGCATTACTCCGTGCGTATACTTATAATGTTGTTTCCATCATTGTACTTGACGCTATTTAATTCTCATGTAGAGCAAGGCACAAGCACACGCAAACACCTGGAAGTCTCTCGCCCTGTCTTCTGATAACCATATTTTGTCGAACTTCGGAGATCCAGGTTCGTCGTGGGCATTGGAGTACAACCTGTACGCAGATAAGTGGCTCGGGACAGGCCTCGTCGACGACTCGGTGGGTGACTGTTACCAGGACTCGTTGGTACGTGTGCTGATAGAGGACTCAGGTGTACAGCTCTGAGACGACATTTGTACAAAGTCTTTTGGGATCTTACCCAAGTGTGTATGGCGTCTGTGTACAGGAGAGTCCGCACTGACTCGTTCACAGATGGTCTACCGATCGATAATGACTCCGACGCAGACGGCAACACGGGTATGCCCTCATCGATTTGCCCGTTAGCTCCCGAGGCTGACAGTTGCATGCAGCTTGGACTTTGTTCACTGCTATGACCATGAACGATGTCAGCGTACAAGGCAGCCTCGTGGACTACGTATGGAACATCATCTCCAAGAACGAAACGCGGACGATTTTCTCGACGGTATTTTCGCTGAAAGGCAACGGCTCTGCTTTAGATAGCACCGCAACGAGGTGGGTACAAGAGAGGCTCAATGCTGGTCATTCCTGACTGCTTGATATAGCCCCGGGGTTGGCGCAATGTTTGCTCCTCTCGCATTGAGGTGAGCATGGTCGATCGTACTGTGCTCTCTTCTTTAACAAACATCCCCCATATCCCAGCATCCCTAATGTTACCATCAACGTAGCTGATCCTGGCTCGAGCACTGGGACGTCAAAACATTCGAACATTGGAGTCATAGTAGGCGGTGTTGCCGGAGGAGCGGGCGGCTCCATCCTCTTCCTCGCCGTCGGCCTTTTCCTTTGGCGCAGGCTCAGACGCTCAGACGGCGACGAAAATCACAGTGCAGCTTCTCTTCTGGGGAGCGGGACAACGGAATCCTCCGAGACCTTGCAGGGCCCGGAGGCGCTAGCACCCGCCCATGATGATGGTGCGCACTCTTCACACGTTGTGACAACCAACAACGGCCCGGCGGGAGTCGTCGCGGAATTGTCTGTTGTCGCACCGACTGATCATGTTGCGAGGCCTGCCCCATTGGAGTTGCAGGGGCTGCGCCAAGAATTGGCAGGCTTGAGGCAGATAGTGCAGCATCTCCAGGGGCCACCCCCGACGTACTATTCGCACGACACTTGAGGCGAAACCTGTAACCATTTGCATGCTTTATGTCGTGAGCGTATAGGAAGGACGTTGTGGACACCGCAGTACTTTACCTCCCCTTTTTTCTTTCTTGCTTTCTTACTCCCAATCAATCATTTTTTTTTTTTCATTTTTTCCATTTGTTTTCTTGGTGGGCGTTGTCATATGGCGTATTGCAGGTGTTGATCTACAGCAGCTAGTTCGGTTTGAGGGCTACAGAAATCCCCACCCTCGGCAGTAAATACTTTTTATGATCACCCGGATGGTGCGTATATCCACAACATTACCGAACCAAGTCCACGAAAGCCCCAACGTCTCGATTAAACACGCTCGTGTGATTACCAGGTCTGTGTATTGCGTGATTATGCTACGATGTAGTGTACAAGCCACAGATGTACATGCGTAGCTTGTCTAATGTGCCCCTATGCCCTCGATTGTGCTACAAAGTTGAATGAAAAAGTCGTGAAAAATGCATATAAAGATCGTCACTGAGGATGCGAGCTGTCATTAAGGTATTATGAAGGGGGAGCCCCCGGCCATGGGAAGAACGGCTATTAAGCAACGGGAAGGCCCGCGGAAGAGATGTCCTGGTCGTGTGCGGGCGCCGTGGCGTCGACGGGAGTCGCGCGGCCGCTGCGGTCCACCGGCGTGGTCGCGCCCGAGCCGTGCGACGACGGGACGTGCATGAGCGTGCCGGAGCTGTCGCGCGCAGTTGACTTGGCGCCCTCGGGGTGCTTGGTGCCGTCGACGCCGACGAGCGTCGAGCGGTCGTCGCGCTCGGGTTCCGGCGCGGGTGCGGGCTGCTGCTCCTGCTGCTGTGGCTGCGGGAGGCCCTTCTCGGCGTCCGCGCCGGGGTGCGCGTGGTGGTGGTGCTTGCGGTGCTTCTTCGCGCGGCGGTTCTCGAAGTAGGACTTTTGCGGGAGGAACATGGTGCCGGTGATGAAGGCGGGGATGCTGCGGAGGAAGAGCACGAGCCAGAGCAGCATCACGACGCACGACCACGCGGCGCCGAAACCGTGGTAGAAGCGGCTCTGGAGGACGTTGCCGAGCTGCACGGTGAGCAGCGCGTACGTGCCGTTCGGGAAGACCGCGCCCCACCATGCGAGACCGAAGTTGGGCAGCCGCTTGGAGCGCCGGAAGATGACGAAGAGCGAGAGCGTGATCCAGATGATACCCATGCACCAGAGGACGTACGCGCCGCAGAAGCAGACACTGAAGAGGAGCTTGCCTGCGAGAGCGATCTCGGGGAAGTCGGAGCCGCTCGTCACGTACGGCACCAGCTGGGAAAGGTTCTCGCCATTGATAAGCAGCGAGAAGCCACCCTGGCCGAGTGGCGTCAGGAGGTTGAAAGTGGCGAGGGCAATCATGCCGTCCGGTGTGCCGTGGAGGAGCAGGCGGATGATGAAACCAAAGGTGATCATCGTTGTGAAGCACAGACCAACGAGACCCATGGTGATCGTGAAGGTTGTCGTGACCAAGGCAAGGCGGGGGAATCCCTGTTCAATCAGAGTGCCAGCAAGGAGACCACCGCAGGTGGAGGAGGCGACCATGGCGACGCAGGGGATGATCCAGATTGCCATGACCCTGCCGAGATCCTTTGACTTTTGGCCCATAATGAAGTAGATGACACCAAATGCAGTAATCCAGGCGATGACTGCGTCAATCCACCAGAAAGCGTACATGGCAAACAGGAAACGGTTTTTGGCTCCGGGGTGCCAGTCTCGTATCACGTTCTACAGCCGTGAAAGTCAGATAGAGGCATACATGGGACGAGAACGCACTTACCACGGCCGCGTCGATAAGACCTGCACCACCGACTGCAAGGAAACCCGCGAAGGAGCTCTTTCCTGGATCCGTAAGGTGTGTAAGAGCGTCCTGAGATAAGGTTCAGCACATGGATGACTCGACAACACGCAGAGTGCATACCCTTGGAAACATGATGATTTTTGCGACCTTGATACACAGATTCCAGACGAAGACGACGAGTGCGATGATGAGGATTATGCACGCTACAACCTTGACGCCGTTCCGGTAGTTGTGGTAGGGCCAGATGTGGATGACCGAGGAGACGACGGCGGTGGCCGTCACGATACCGTGCCATTGCCAGGAGTAGTACCTGAACGAGAGTGGTGGTCAATGATAGGACGACAGGGGGAGTGCAGCAGAGACTGACTTTACACGGTCGCGCCACGGGACGTATTTTCGAAAGAAACGCGTCTGCTGCGTCTGCTGCACAGGGGCCGGGAGAGGGGCCGCAGGCTTGGCCGGCTGTAGCTGGGTGTCCGCCATCGGCGTCGCAGGAGGGTCTGGAGGATGGGGGGAGGGGACGGCGGACGGAAAAGAGAGTGGCGAGCCTTTTGTAATGTATCATCAGCCCATACGGCGGACAGAATGGAACCGCGGTGGACAATATTGATGCTTACGGAGGATATCAGCATCCCAAGGATGTCAATCACGTCTATTCCGGACATGGGCAAGGCAATCGCAAGCTCCGTACAATACCAAGACTATTTCCAACGGGACGGTCCCATCTCGGGTGAGCACCCAGTCGCCTTGACAGATCGGGCAGCGCCGGGGTGGACTCGGGTACGGGCCAGATATTGCCTCTGGCCAATCACCGGCACGCGCCAAAAGTCCTCGGCCGTGAAACACAGCAGTATGCGAATCTGTCCGAACGGCGCCTACGCGTTGGCACGCAGTGCCCAGCGGCCATCCTTGTCACACCGACTCACCCCTTGAGACATTGCAGTGCAGGCCTTACGAACGCGCTAGTATTACACGAATAAGCATGTGGTAAGCGAGCAAGCCCGACCTCGCCTCCCGCCAGGAACAACGACAGCGATTATACAGCAGGAGCCCGACCCTGACGATGTCCGAGGAAAGCAGCGCGGCGCCCTAGCCCCCGAACTTCGCCAGTCGTTTCAACCTCATCTCCTCCATCGACAGCTGCGGCTCTGCCTCAGCGGCACTGACGTCCGCCTCAGACTCGGTTTCGATCTCGTCTTCCTCGTTACCCGGATGCCCAGCTTGCGGCAAGGGTTCTACGCGCGGTGCTGCTACTGCTGCTGGTGCTACCGGCAGAGACGACGAAGGGCGAGAAGCAGGAGGCGTAGACGGTATTTCGAATCCCTCGGGTAGGGTCTCCAGAGACGCTTTGAGCGCCGCCTGCAGCTCCGCGTCTTCGTCGTCGTACACCCTGTCGCCCCCAAACGTTTCTGCGGGCGGACTCGGCCTTGGCACCTCGCGCTCCTCACTGTCCTCTGCAGGCGATCCGCCCGTGGCTTCGTGTATCGCCCGGCTCGCCTCGATCGCACGCATCAACTCGGCCTCTTCCTGCTCGGCCCTCACGTTCCGCCGTCCTACCCCCGCCTCCGCACGTGCGACCTCCTCCTGGTAGCTGTCACGCAGTGCCGCCTCCTGCTGGCGCCGGACGTGCTCCATGTACGCCTGGCTCCTCGCGCGGCTTGCGGCGATGGGATCTGCGTCCGCGTCTGCTGCAGCCTGCAGACGTGCGTACCGGCTCTCGCTCGCGGACGGGGCCGAGAACACCTCTGGCTCTATATCCTCGTCCTCTTCTCCGTACTGCTGCGCTGGCACGCCAGACCCCTCGCGCTCGCGCTCGACAGGAGTTCGCGTTCCCGAGCCAAAAATAGGGTCGCGGGCGGCCGCTGCGACCGGGGCCGGGTAAGAGGGATCGTGATGTCCCCAGGGCGCGGCTCCCGTCAGAGACGCCTGCAACGCTGCCTGCAGTTCCATGTCTTCGTCTTCGAAGCCTTCAACTGCTGTACGCGAAGCCGAGGCTTCGCCGCGGGTCCGCCCTGAGGCAGACTCTTCTGGGATCGCCGTCGCGAATTCATCTGCCTCTGTCCGCGGTAGCGCAAGGGGACCTTCTGGATCTCTCTGGATCACGACGAAGACCGAGTAACCTAGAATCCAGGGTGGCAGATATTATGTGAAATCTTGATAGATCTGCCAAGACGCAGTTCACACACCCTCTGTCTCTGCCTGCTGCAAGAACATGCCGAGATACAGTTTGCCGACCCACTCGGGTCTCTCAAGGGACGAATTCAGGTTGAACCAGTGGCCCTCGCCAGGATCGCGTGCCGCATCTGTAGAGGCGGGCCCGAATCTTCGGAGTGCGTACCAATGCTGATGCTGGTTAAGAATAAAGGCTAGTTGCGTGCTGCGCCACAAAAATATGCGAATCAATGATTCGTCACGTAACGCATACATTTGACGTACTGCGGACGATCTTGGAAGGGGCGCATCTCTTCGCTCCGCCACCGGACGAGCCTGACCGGAAATTATTATCAGAAACATGCATGCAGGCGGGGAATGGACATCCTTACGTCAACCCCCACACTTGCAAAGCTTCCTCTAGAACTTGAACGGAGAAAAAGCCTAGCAAATAAAGACTCAATGAGCACGCGTGTTCTCAAGGAGGCGAGTGCAATTCATTATGCGACTCTCTTGCCGCACGGCGGAGAGGCCAACGCTAGTCAAAATAAAGGACATTCGGCAACAGGCAAGAGCGCCACCGGGAAGTGTATGCACAGATCAAAGCTACCCACCGGTGTCATCCATATTCGTGCTTCCATGTTCTCGATTACCTTCGCTGTATTGCTCTTCGAGGACGTCGAGTCTGTGTGCAATCTCCGAGAGGTCTGGAGCGGAAAACTACAAGGACGGGGGTCAGCCCGAGCCTGGTTGCATGCTCAGCGTCGTGGACTGACATATGGTCCCTCTGTGGCGTAGTGGCACGTCAGCGGGGCCGGAGGGGAGATAAGCTAAGGTGCATACGAAGGAGAGAGTTCAGCGCATGCTGTGCGCATAGCATCGAGCCCTCCTGCTGTTTCTCGTGGTAGATGTGCGGGATCAGGTCCTCGATAGTGGCCGCCATATCTGCCGGGCCTTGTATGGCAGATCTTCCTATGAATCTAACGGAGTCGAAGAATCAGCCCTCAGACAACAAATTTGGATAATTTCTGCGAGGTAGTGGTCGGTCGTGGTGGGTGTGGATGGAAAGCCGGGAGCATGCATGGCGTACGCGTCGTGATGAAATGATAACGCTGTCCGAGGTCCCGCTACCTCTCGCGTGTCTTACGTAAGCGAGGTCATCCCGGGGTCGTTTGTCCGGCATCCAGCCCGCCTAGCAGCAACGGCTACGACCCACTGGGCACTCACTTCCTCCTGACCTACATTTTCGCCGCGGCTGCTGCATTATACTCCTGCAGGCCATAAGATATGATCTTCCGACGGCAACTACACCTCCAGGCGCTGTCCTGTGCCTTACTCCTGCTGGTGGCGTCATCAGCAGCACAGGACACCTTCGATTGCAAGGCCACGATTGGCGAGGGCAAGTGGGACCTCGAAAGTCTCGCGGGCGAACAGACCCTCTCGCATGAGCGCGATACGCCCCCGACAAGATTCCGGGACAGCGTGACATTTAACCTGTGCGAGGACCTGCAGCAGAAAGAGGGCGTCGCGGAGAAGGACCAGGTGAGTGTGCTGCCTCTTCGTTTGTCCTGGGAGTTGTCTCCGAGCCGCGTAGTTCTGAGAGCCGTTTTCTTGGTGCCGTGTGCTGTTGCTAGTGTCCATCAGGAACGAGAGCGTGTCTGACGAAAACGAATATCAAAGAGAGCCAGCCGGAGCGCATCACCGCGGTCATACCACTGGCGAAATCGTCTATGGACGATGTGAAGTTCAACTTGCTGTTAGGTGAGCTTTCCTTTCCTGGTCGGCGTCGCAGCAGCTCATGCTTTGCATAAGCACCGAAAAAGGGCCTATCCCTGACTTTCACCGGACCCCCATATCCCGACCCTCTAACGAGCGAACAAATACCACAATCGTTCACTATTGATCTCATGTGTGAGCCGGGGGAAACTGGCGAGCCATCGTTACAGTCGTATGATGGGAAGGAGTTGAAGGTGGAATGGCGAACACAGGCCGGATGCATGTTCGGGGAGAAGGAACCTCCAGAGTCGAAGCCAGACCCTGGTAAGGACGAGGAGGAGCAGAGCTCGGTGGGATCGGGGATGGGATATTTCTTCTTACTGTGAGTGCTCACAACGCTACCACGGATGCTCCCTGCTCATGATGCCGCTAGATTGCTGCTTGCGCTCGTCGCCTATTTCGGGCTCGGGGCATACTACAACTACTCGACGTATGGCGCGTCAGGGATGGACCTAATACCGTACGTGACCCGTTGCATCGGAATTCGGCTGTGATCTAATCAGTGCACAGACATCGCGTTTTCTGGAGAGAAGTCCCATATATGCTGCGCGACGTCGTATCGCACCTGTGCAACATCGTCCGGCCACGGTCGTCAAGTCGAGGCGGATACATTGCAGTGTAGCCTGCCCTGCACCTTTCTCCATTCTAGACGACTCGTCAGCTTTCGGGGATTTTCTGCTTTTACTGCCTATGGATACGCTCGACAGCAATGATATGCTAATTTCTGTGCTCTTGATTCTGCTAGCGACCACCTGTCATGCCTGTGTGCACCGCTGTACTTATATGACGACCTTCTGGACGAGATCGTCGAAGCTAAGAAGCGCACACTAAGCTAAAGCAGAAAGAGCTCGCCGCCACTTCGGCTCGAGATAACTAATTCACAGAAGCGGCATACTCTAATCCTTAACTGCTAAGCTTCGCCTTTATTTACCTTCTGCCTTCGCGTGCAACCGCGAGCAATTCATGTAAGAACGTGTCATTGTGTGTAAGAGTACAAAAGATATTGGTGTTAACCAATCCCGTCTTTCTGATGCCGGCCTTTTCCACGTTTCCCACCGACACTGCTATGACGCTCACGGTTCCGTAAGGTCTCTACATAACCGACCAACTGACTCCCGTGTGCTCGCAGCCACTTTCAGCCTCTACCAAGCGACGAGCTGCCAGTTTGTGGTCAATGGCCAAGGCTGCGTATGTGGTGACAGTCGGGCGCAAGCCCGGAGTCTACGAGGATTGGTATGTGCACATGTGCTTTATTCGATCCTTCCCCCTCTCGAAGGGCTATCAACGCTCTGACTCAGCCCACGCCTCCCATGCCCGGTGCTCACACGTTGATGTATCAGGCTGGACGTCTCCGAACAGACCAGAGGCGTCAAGAACGCCTGCCAACGCGGGTACGACTCACTTGAGGAGGCGAAGGCGGCTTTCCGCCAGAAGCTCGCCGAGGGCAAGACCGTGGCTGTGCCCGACTTCGATGACCCTGATCCCCCCAGCCCCGACAACGACCCCGACGACGACGTGCCCGTGATGCCGTCGGCCGCGTCGCGCGGCGCGCGCAGCGCGCACGGGAGCAGCAAACACGGGAGTAGCACGCCGGCGAGCAGCGCCTCCGCGGCGGCACGCGGCGCCCCTGCTCGCGAGCGTGCCCCGCCTTCGCAGGCCCCGGGCCGTTCCTCGACGCGCATGATGCAGCAGCAAAGGTCCCCTACGCCGACCGAGTCGGAGGAAGACGGCGCGCGTGGGGTGCGTGGGAAAGGCGGTGAGCGCCCGGGTCGCCATGACGCTCCGTTACGAGCCCAGGTGAAGCGGGAGAAGGTGCATGCCAAGGAGCCTATTGCAGGCAGGGCTCGTGAGTCAGACAGGATCCGCGAAGACTCGACGCGCGCGCCGAAGATGAAGAAACAGATGCGACATGCAGAGTCGCCTGTGCCTATCATGACAGACACGGACTCTGATGCCCCGCCCTCAGTGCGCACCTCCATCCGGCGCCAAGCCAAATCCCGCGACACGCCTGCGAATGCAGGCGCGGACTCTGATTCTGGCTCTTTATCTTACTATACCCCCGCCTGGGATGAGAGCATCAGCAACCCGTCGAGGACGATGCGGTCCTCGGCCAGGCACCGCGCTAGTGCGCAGAACACTGCTCCAGACGCACCCCAGCAGGACGAACCAAGCTCTGCGCGACACAGCCGGTCCTCGAGCAGTCTGAGTACGAGCAGCTCGCCTCCAACGAGCGTTTCTCAGTACGAGGACCCCGAGGGCGGATTCTCGTTCCACGAATTCAGAAACGCTGCGCGGAGGGCAGAAGTGCGAAAGGCTACCACATCGACTAAGCTTTCTGCCGTAGATGCCAGACTTGGGAACATGGGCATCGAGGAGGGCATCCGACCTTCTGCTCGAGAGGCTAAGACCGAAAGCTCGGCTACACCTGCCAGAACTGCCACCCTTCAGCGACGCAGCCGCACGGAGCCTGCCTCTAGCCCTGCATGGACTCATTCTCCTGTGATCCCTACCCCGAAAGGTCTGGCGAAATCATTTTCCATGCCTACCGCGGCAAATTTCAGCTTCAGGTACAAGGTCTGCCGAGGCTGCAGCCAGCCCGAGCCCGAGCCTCCGCTCAGCAGTCCTGTGGAACTGGTCGGATCCTACTGCGACCGGTGCCTTCAGCCTAAGTCAGGTTCCAGCGTTTCCGGGGCTCCTAGCCCGAGTCCGCTGAGGAAGAGCGCAACTTACGATGCTGGGTCCTTCAAGTCTAAACGATCGCCGGCGAGCGACACCTCGAGAAACATGAGCGGAGATGTCCCTAACGTCCAGATTAGGCCCAACGGTGATTTACCCGCGAAACCGGACGACGGGGACATTTTTGGTTTCTGTGGCTTGAGCAGCGCGTTGCCGATGCCGAGCTTCACCCTCGACGGCTCACGCGACCCCAGGTCGCCCATCAGAGGTTCTGCCTCTCTCCCAGTCGTGTATGTACTGCCTTTCTCATACGCAGGTTGACCGTCTTTAACAATGCTATACTAGCGAAGCGACATCCTTCCATCGTCCGTCTCCTACTCCTTCGGTTGACGGACGCCGCGGCAGCGGCATTCGTCGCTCGAAGTTGATGGGGTGATTAGACGCTGCGGATCTCTTGTCTCAGAATTTATGCACGTCCTTGAAAGCTTCTTGTATCATGGTTTTGCTAATGGCTCTATGCTTGTCCGAATTGTCTATGATTCGTCTCTCGTCGCTGAATTCTTCTGTTTCAAGTCAAAGCTCTTCGAAATGTCTGAATGTTTCTTGTACTGTACTGACCGCAATGCACTTTCGATTGTAGCTGGTAATGCATACAATCTTGCAGAACACAGCTCCCACGCATCTCATAATGCACCACTGCGCCTTCTGTAGCACGCTCAGCACATGGTCCTAGCCCCTGCCCACAATGGAATCAAGATCGCTATGCGATCCGAAGCCCACTTAACTTGGTCAAGGTCGTTGTCGTGAGCGATGCTGATACTGACCCACTTTGAGGCAGCGTTTGGATGCCCCGGTTTGGATGCGGACCTTCCTGTTTGGGCGGCACCCTGGCGGGGCAACCCCATCCAGTCCGATCGCCCGATCACCCTACTCAATCCAAGCGGCGGGTGCTCCATCTGGGTTTACTGCGAAGTGCTTCCAGCTTCCAGCATCGAATACTGGTGCTGTCATGGGTGTGATAATACGAAGAACCAAAAGCTATCTACCCGCTCGACTGCGCTTTCGTGAAAGGTATATGAAGCTCTCGCGACCTTAGGATGCGCAATAACAAAGCCCTGAGGTTGCCTCTTTGCCTAGACATGCTTAGACGATTCCGTGTATCCTTGGCTTTTCTGGTCAGTCCGCTCACATCTGTTCTCACCGCAGCCGCTCCTTCGCCGACCCCTTCAGGGGGGCTTAGGCACCAATGCGTCCGATGTCCCCATGTACACACCCATGAGTGGCTTCGACTTCGCGCGTCCTTAGTGAGTGTTCCTGTCATCTCCGCAAGCACCGACGTTAATACACACGTAGACTCTCGCACTCAATCAATAGTTCATTGAGCTCGATCTCTTCAACCGTGGCTTGGCACAGTTCTCTCCTCAGGACTTCGAGAGCGCAGATATCGGCTCTGATGAGCAGTTCCTTATTAAGTGGATGGGCGATCAGGAGATTGGACACACCCAGCTCCTCACAAACTTCCTTTCACCTCAGAACGCGTCGACGACCTGCAACTACTCGCACCCGTTCACTACCGTGCAAGAGTTCATTGACTTCTCAACGCGCATCACTCGTCTTGGCGAGAGCGGTACTTTCGGCGTCCTTGAGCACCTGGACTCGAGGGCGAGCGCATCTTTACTGCTTGAGGCGATCTCGACCGAGAGTCGCCAAGAGATGATCTTCCGCTAGCTCGAGGGTCTCTTCCCCATGCCGGTGCGCATTGCAAAATTGATATCTATGTATTAGTCTTGACATATTTTCAGTTCTGGTTCACGCCCGCTATTCCTCAAAGCATGCAGCGGACGTACCTAGTACCGTATATTACCAGTTGCCCAGAGTCCAACCCCCGAATCGAGTGGCAGAACCTCCCTGCCCTCAACGTCACCAACGCGCTGAACGGTACTCAACGTGCAATCTCGAACAACCAGTCGACCTCCATCTGGGAACCAGCTCAGTTTGTCGTAAGAAGGCCCTGGTAAGCAAGTTGGTCCCGATCTCACGTACAACACGACCACATCAGCCGGTGCGGCGAAGGTACGCCTGCTAGTGGCTGGCTAGGTCGCGCATTTCTGACTGTGTCCTGCGCACTTCCAGTGGGCCGCTTGGATCTCGCAATTCAATATCACGTACACACCGCTTGATAACGTGACGAACAGCTCGGCTACAACAACTCAGCTCGGTGGCAATATTTACGGTAATGACACCGCAAACGCTGTTAACGGAACTATGTGCGTACCTGCTAGAATGCTTGCCGCATTACGCAAGTTGACTCGTCCACGGCAGCTTTGTGCTCATCACGGACAACAACCCCTTTGTGACTCCGTTCAATTTATCGCTCCTGGACGAGCACGTTGTCGCTGGTCCCGCTCTGTATACCGCTGGCTAAAATGCTCTGAGTCTTGGAGAGCTCTGAAATGCAATGTAGGATTGGCTGCCGTAAATAGAGTCTTTGGCTGACCTTCGATTACTATGAGCCATCTCAAAGTGGTATAAAATATACTCTGCGATGAAATTTGCTATGCCAGGTATTACCGAATGTGTTATATGCAAGGCTGGTGTTTGTCCATGTTAGGATCCAAAGTCGTTGCTTTCTTCTTTTGGGCGAAGCTCTGGCACTTGCTAATGTCACGACCCATGAATCGGCAGTTTAATCTTGATAGGCTACATCCAGTCGGGATAAACAAGGATGGTTACCTGTGTGTTATATTAGAGTCATGGAATTGGGAAATTTGAAATCGGTGCATTAATTATTGTCACCACCGAAGGAAATAGAACTCCAGTAAAAATATCTACGCAGTCGGAGTTCAGACGTTCAGGAACAAAGAGCACAACGACTGGTCTGCACGATCAGAGAAATAGACTATCACTGTGAAAAAAATTTGCGTCATTTTGTGGCGTAACCCCGTAAGGGTAGACGAGTCCATCGGGCATGCCCCTCTAATCCGAGTCTGCTCGCAGCACAAGTTCGGCAGATAAGGCCACGGAGATGCCATACGGTCGTACGCAGTGACTACATAGACGAAAATATGTGGAGCCTGCGTGCTACGCTGATTAAAGATACCTCAAAATGAAGGAGACAAGAGAAAATGAGCGTCGCCAAGGATCACTGAAGAGCATTCGAGGCAGAACTGATTTGATAGCCAAGCGCGTGAGTTCAGACCGGTCCTTATACGACAACTTGAAGAGGGTGATAGATATCCTACTGCGGCCATCTACTATAAATCACTAGTATGGTACATTCTCTTGTGGAGACTATGGGGCTCCCCAATCTAGGTCAACGAACATGTACCCTCCTCAGCTTGCTGCTCGTGGAAGCTCTTGCATGCGATGCCACCAAGAATCTTTCCCACACCCTCCTTCACAACCGCCTGGAACTCGGTCTCACTCTTCACAAGCAAGCAGCCTGCGAAGCCCATGGAATTGATGCTAAGTGCATCGCCGGTCTCGTGAAGGGTATAAATCTCTGCCTTGCGCGGAATGAAGTGCATGTGTTCTAAGGTGAGGATGACGTTGTACGAAAGGACGCTCTTGCTCGCTGAGCCGTTTGGAGTTGCTGGCGGGTCTCTGCGGAAAGTCGACAGCGCAAGATCAAGCAGCTCCATAAACGCCCGCTGCAGGGTGGCTTCCATCTCGTCGCGCGAAGCGTTGGGCAGGTTCGCAGAGAAGCGGCGGACGTGATTTGCGTACGGAAGGGACTCTAATGAGAAGGGTCGTTCTGACACACGGTAACTGTCTTAGAGGCACGCTCAAATTCGCAAACTCGGTAGCACATACCTAGTACCTCGATGTTAGTCGCGCGAGCAAGCTTCTCAACCGGCGGACCATTGTCATCAACCGGGACCACCTGGAGGTGCTTGTGCGGTTGACTAGCACCACTTAGGTCGCCACCTAAACCAAGTTAGCCAGTGCTCCGTCTAGTACTGGACCTTATCTTCACATACAGTTGTAGAACGCGAAGAATCTCTTTCCGACTCTATGACCCTCTACCAGAAGCTGGTAAGCTTGTACGAGATCTGCGGGCATAAGTGGAGACGTCTGCGAATGAAACTCTGGTAACGCACAAGAGGTAAGGCTAGACCAGAGACATCATGAAGAAAATTCGCACCTTTCGTAACTAGGAGAATATGATGTGGAACGACAGAGAACTTGTTGAACTAGTACCAAACACCGGTCAAGCAGCATATATACACATCATATCGAAAGCGGGCGCACCAGAACAACGTATTCATCACCGTCTACCTCATCTTTGAGATCTCCAAGATGCAGATTGGGGACATACGGGGGCGTGAATGGGTCGAATTTCTTGCCATTAAGGCTCAATTCAGCCCTGCGCTCATCTGTGGAAGCATCGAAGTGCGGCGTGGGCAAGTGTGGCTTGTTCTGGAGGGCAGGGCAGAGACGAATCTCCCACTATGCAGAACGAACTTGTCTGAATGCCAACTAAGAGTGCAGAGAAGGACAAGCTTGCGTACCTCTACACCGAACTCTTGGTGCTTGTGGATCGTAGACGGGAAAAATAACAAGTCTCCCTCCTCGTTCGCTTTTGTGAAGCGTCCTGGAAGCTTGGAAATAATCTTTGCAGGGGAGTCTGACATGGTGAGCGGGGGTAATCCGGGGATTGCGTGAGGGGAGCAGGTAACGAAAAAGCTGGCGAAGTGTGAAACCTTTTACGGCGGGTGGTAGGCTCTGAGGCAATAGGTGAGTGCGCGGGCTTTATGATATTTCCAATCCTTCTTGCGGCGAGGGGTGAAAGGTCCGTAAGTTGAGAGAGACGAAGAGATGAGTGCGAAATTATAACCGGGACTCCGTTGACGTGGGAAGGAGTGAAAGCCAGACTGGACCCGGTTATCAATGACGAGCTATGGCGGAGCATGACGGCCACGCCGTGACATCTAGTGGTCGCGGTTAATGCTAACCAATAGACCGCGCACAGCGAGCTAACAATCCGGTCGTCCGCAACACACAGCACTCCGGCAGGCATGACGTTAATGACTTCATGGTGAACTACGTTCCATTCGCCGTGGCACGATCAGACAACAAAAAAAGTAATACAAGTCCCTAGCTAGAGAGAAGAGCCCGACTGAGAAACTTTAAAATTGGTAATCCGAGGCAGCGGGGCAGGCCGTCGGTACAGCTGTGCATTGTGTAACGGAAAAGAGGGTTCTAAGGGAAAGCCGAAAGTAAAAGATAGTGAGGAGAAAGGAAAGGAAAGGAAAGTGGAAAGAATGTAGATGAACCCGGCATCTTGGGAAGTCTCTGACTCCCTCGTCGCTCAACGACTGAGACGGAAAGGTCAGCGAAGGTCAAGCCTTTCCGCCTCTTCCCCTATTCTCTTTAGCTTCTTCCATCGTCTCCCCTAGAGCGATCGCGCGTGCATAGCCTATCACGGCTACAAGTGACCATATAGCGCCGTTAGTGCCCTGCGAGATCGTTTCGTCAAAAGATGGCGGGTGCGGTGCATAAAACGTTACGCACCTGATAGTACAATATAGCTAGAAATGCCTGTAACAGAAGCGTCACTATCCTAACGACCAAGCTTCGATACAAGGCTGTGCCTTTGAGGAATGGAGCTGGGTACTCGAGGGCCACGATAGCAAAGCCTAGGAGCATGGACAGAATTTGGACAATTGGAGCTTTGACGATGATGTCAATGAAGACCGCAACATTATTGGCAGGCCTAGCGGAGAAGAGTATTGTGAAGGGAGATTTTAAAGGTCGACAATGCATGGCACGTACTGAAGACCTCCGGGCGCTCGTAAAGTACCACCAACAAAGTCCCAGAAGAACTTGCGGTACAGGATACCCCAAAACGAAGCCCAGATCGTGTCTAGATTGTAATAATCACTTCAGATGCGTTCGAACCTAGGGAAATAGCGTATAATACTTACAAACCGTAGCGGTGAGGGAGACGTAACGGGACCACTCGTGCCAAATGAGGTTGCCCATTGCTAACGTTCAACAGGGATAGTGCTCAAGGATGCGGAAGATTGGTGTATAGTCCCGTTGATTGGCAGAAACGCGACGCAGGCTTGACGGGCTGAGAAGACTGAGAGAAAAGAGTATAGAGAAGACTGGCTTCGGTGTCAGAAGAGGGACAAGGAAGATGGTCCAGCGAGCTCAGCTCGACCCAACGAGACAGGGAAGAAAGTGAGGAAGGGCAAAGAGGAAGGGGAAGGGGAAGGAAGACAATGCACGAGCGTGAAACCCGACAGCGGCCATAGATGCATGATATAGACGTGACGCGACGGAAACGTTGGTCACAACATCACACCGTTGTTAGGACAAGGAAGGGCAGGCGTGACAATGACAAGGTACCGTCACGCATTATTATCATTAGCTTGGCTACAGTGGGGGAGGGATAATGTATCGTGTCAAACACACTACACGGCAACAATACGTCGTCGAAGCATCAGAGAGGCACATGATCAAAACCGGGACCCAAGTCTTCCAAATTCAGCCCCGGTGGGCGTGCTGGGCGGAGTGGAGCGACCTGGGCAACAGAATCAGTTGTCAAGGCTCTCAGTTTCAATTGGGTGTCGGTAGTCGCCACTCACGCTGTTCTGGCTGCCAGTTGAGTGACGGTAGTAGTAGTCGTCTAACACGCTATCACCGTCTGGTGAGTGCAGAATCGTACCATCGCTCAGCGACGACTCCGACCGCTTGTGCTGCGGTGCAGACATATTCAGCTTCGGGTTCGCAGGGAGACCGATGCGCATCGCTGGTACGGGTGGAATCTCAGAAACCCTGTCTTCTGCAGGTGGGGCACCAGCGGCGAAAGACAGTTGGGACCACCTCGACGCAAAGGACTTGGCAGTGGATTGGCTCGTGCTTCGCTTCAAGTTGTTGTCGGGCTTCTTCTCGTCATAAGCGTTGATACCCGCTTCCAAGTCGGGCTCTTGGATTGGCAGGACTGGCGACTGGCCGTCTCGCTGCTCTTTCATGGCACGGCGCTTGCGGTATCGCGACACGAGGAAGATCAAGAGGGCGAGGATAGAAATGAATCCAAGCAGGCTAGCTGTGACGATGCCAGCGATGCCAGTCTTTGACATTGGCTGATTGTGAGCGGCAGCACCCCGTGGTGAGCTTATAGAGACATGAGCAAACGGCAAGCACATAATCGGATTGACACGTACACATTGTTGCTATCGGACACGTCAACATGTAGGTCGTCCGGATTCGCCATCGCCGTGCCACCGGTGGAATATGAACCCGATTTCCCACCAGTAGCCTGGTATATCACCACCGCATCCAAATCGAAGAAGCCGTTGCCGGTTGAAACCCCAAGGCTATGCGTGCCAGAGCCGAAGCCTGTGGAGAAAAACTGTCACCATCATCAGTACATAGAGCAAACGAAGAATGCAAAGAAACTCACGAGAAGACTCTATAAACACAGAGTTTTCAGCTCAGCTGTCTTACTCAAAACTCCACGGACGTACCTTAGAGTGGTAAATCCTGGCCTGGCCGTTAGCACCGTTCAGTGTTTGTTTCTGTCCATCCAAGGTGACCGTGTAGTCTCCATGGTCGAAAGAAACGCCACCATAGAGCGCGATAGCGTCCCCAGAGAACGAAAGAGCTACATCAGCGCCATCGAGATTTGTGAAGCTGATAAGTCTAGTTCAGACTTGGTTGTTCTAGGCAAAAAGTCCGAACTTACTGCACACTGCCGTTGGAGAAGAAGGGATTACTCGCCACAGACCACTCCGACGGAGACGGAAGATAGGTTATCGCCGGGTTGGTGTCATCAACAGTCTGGCTAGCGACTTGTTGGCTACAGTGGCGGGTTAACAGGTCCTAACCGTGCGATGGTAGAGTGAACAACTTACTCTTCAGCACCAACGTGAGTCTCAAACACCAGAGAGTCCAGGTCGACGCATCCTCCCCCAGTATTCGTTAATACCGCTGTATGTTCTCCCATGCCAAGCTGGGAAGAACCGCCGAGGAATTGGTCAAAGACAGCGCTGGACGCAGCGGCACTTCCATTGAAGACAGTGTTGCCGTCAACACTCAGAGAATAGTTTCCATAGCCGGGTCTGAGAGCACCGTAGAACCAGACACCCGTGCCATTGAACTTGAATGTTGCCGTCGCACCGGATATACTGGTCGCGTGAAAATCTCTTCCGGTGTAATTCGCAGCGTACGCATCGCCGACTGGAGTATCTAGCCATGCCGCTGTGTAATAAATTAAAGGGGAGCTATTAGGAACTGTGGTGCGGGTGGTCAGAGGCACGTGCAACGAGGGAAATGTGGCATTAACTTACCAGAAACATTAAAAGACGCCATCAAGGCGGACAGTCGCAGGCTAGCTGGACCAAAGAAAGAGAATAAAGAAGAAGAAAAGAAAGGAAAATCCGTCCAGCGGACAGTGAGCGGTCGTGAACGTGAAGGGCGTTGGCGGCCGGGAAAAAGGCGTGCACGCAGGGCGACTGTCGCCGCCTTATATATGGCTGAATAGGCGATCCGGCCATCCGGATCATGGTGGGCTCCCCGCTCTTGCTCACAGCCATGGAACTGGGACGTTTCATGTCTTGTATATCAGCCCTATACGACCTTAGCAATCAGACTGACTCGTGCGCATGAGGACGTAGATATAAGTACGTACCCGATCTTTGTTTCCTGGAGCTTGAGGATCTCGTTCTCCTCAGGCAAGACACGACGTCTACCGCCCTGAACAAGACCCTTCAAAGCTTGATGGTGTGACGGTGGCCCATTCGAGGCAGTGTCAAAGCAGACCTATAAACGGTAACGATTACGCTGATGGCGGGGTTGATGGCGGGATAGCGTCCAGTTGATCGTATGTCCTGCCTAACTGGGCTAATTAGCGAAGTAGACACTTTGTCTCCTTCCACGTCTTTGTTTTGTGTGGCACTCGGTCACCCACACATATACTGAGGTATCTCTTGTCTCTATTCTGAGACAAGATGCCTCCTCCATCGGCTTCGAACAAGAAGCCTGGGCCAACGTCCAAATCGACGGATCTCGTTCCCGTTGGCCCTCGCGAAGTTATCGCCTCGAAGAAACAGCATTGGGCCAGCAAACGCGATGAATACGGCAACAAGCCGACAACAATCAAGGCTCTCGTCCTTCGCAATGGGAAGCATG
Organism: Phanerochaete carnosa HHB-10118-sp; assembly: GCF_000300595.1. NCBI lineage: Eukaryota > Fungi > Basidiomycota > Agaricomycetes > Polyporales > Phanerochaetaceae > Phanerochaete > Phanerochaete carnosa. The sequence continues at coordinate 1,210,854 of NW_006767633.1, read as the reverse complement.
GTGCTATGGGCACTGGAGAGCTTGTCTCATCGAGAATCAGGATGGCAGGTAGAGAGAAATTGGATCTTCTGGCTGGTCTGTACTCTTTTCAGCAATTCCACCATGCGCTCATCATCGTTAAACAGAGGATATGATGGAGCATTACGCGACTGCAATTGCTGCTCCCTTCGATTCCCTCAAATGCGGGAAGATTGCCAAGTCTTATTTCATCTGTCCGTTGTCCTGTCCCTCGGCCATGACAATGACTGACGCGGTTCGGTAGCCTGGTTGGATGAAATAGAAAACCTTCAGGACCCGGACCTGTTTTCAGACAGAATCACATCTGAAACACTGTCGCGCTTCCCGCCAGTCCCGCCCAAGAATAAGAAAGGCAGACCAGAGAATCCTCTCAACAATCCGGGCAAAGTGGCCACGGTTGTCTCGTCCAGGTAATGAGCTACTTATTGTTGGAAATTGTAGCATGAAGCTTGATACGAGAATGCAGGATCCACAACGCATATCTACTCGCTTCAGGCTGGCGACTTGCTGGTAGCTTTCTCATGGAGTTGAGGGACGTCGTGAAAGATGACAAGCAGATCAAACTCGCGCTCCAACAGAATGATGGAGTACGGAAGCAATACCTCGTTCTCTACGACCTTGTCAATATCATCGTCGATGTGAACCAGCAGAAATTCGCGCAGCTTGCTACGACTGCCCGTAAGTCATTTCACTCGTCCAGTGCGCGCGCAATGTCATTCATTGACCAAAAACATTAGCGCATTGGAAACAGTACTTCAGGCCGAACGAGTACAAAGAAGCAGGCGACGACCAACCAGAGTTCGTTTTCGATTGGGCGCAGCTGAAAAGCGTACACAAATCATTCTTGGACTCCATCGTGGTAGAGCTCTGTCTTCCTGCATCGCAGTACCCCAAACAAATCCTCATCGGCCTCCTGAGAGAAGCGGTTGATGAAACACCGCGAGACTCCAAGCGATTCCCGCAGGCTCTTTGGGACGCCATGGGCGATCTTTCGGTGTGCTATCTTGTCCAAAATCTAAGTCCATGCCTCTGAAATAGCGTCTACTCATAGTACAGCATAGAGGTGCTGGACATCCTCAACACGCCGCTGCTAGGACAAGAGGGGGAGAAATGGAAACAAGAACCGCGCAAGAAGCCAGAGGAATACTTAGAATGGGAGGACGCTCAAATTTTCTCCGTTGAAGCTGGTGAGGAGGTCGACACGTTCAAGGATCTCCTAGTTCCTCTCAGCAAGACCAAGGATAAGGCCGTGCTCGACACAGTCTGGAAGTACATCAATCTTGTGAGTCTCCAGCACTTTCCCTACCTTCGTCATTCTGGGGTGTACCTGATCGTCATTTTAGAACTATCAAGGTGTGTCGGGCAAGACGATCGACGAGCTCTGGGGACTCGATGATAGGAAGGACCGCTTTGCCACCTGGCATGCCTATTATACTCTAAAAGCCGAGAAAGGGTCGGATATCAACAACCCAGATGGTCCCCCTACCCTTGTACCATTCTCTGGGAATGGCAAGCAGGGAGGAAAACCTGGTGGAAAGAAGCAGTTGGCCATTACTTCTGGTTACGGCAGCGACGATTCCATGCCTTCGCTTCAGACTGTCTCGGATTCCTCCGATGAGGAAATCGACTTTGATAGTGACGAGGAAGGCAGCGACGAAGATGAGACTGACGATGAAGGGTCGGATTACGACGAGGAGCTTGAAGAGGAAGTCAGGGATTGGTTCCGCGAAGCTATGGATATCGCTCAGGCTGATCCTGACTTCCACAATCCGAGGAGTCAAGCAAAGGACTTCGAAGACATGGCCTCCTATAAGAAGGACAATCCCTTCTTGAAGTTACTGGGCTCCCTCAGAGGTGGGGTTAGGCATCTTCGAGGTCTTCACTCTTGTACTCACATCAACACAGGTCGTCTGTTCTCCGGCAGTCCCGCCGTCAAAATTACGGATCGTATGCAGCCTCGCACACCTTACACTGGTCCTAAACCATCGCCCTCTGCCTACAAGCCAGTGCCTCCCGGCGCGCGGCCAGCCGCGAAGCCAGCCACGAAGCCGGCTGCTAAAGGTCAGTCAGTGAGGTAGCTCTTTCATGTGCCACCGTACTGAAATATTCTTACCGATAGCCTCGACGAAGAGCCAAGCTGCAACAGTCGAAGAGGTGTCTGATGAAGACGATGCGGCTACACCTGCCAAGAAGAAGAAGAAAAAGCCCAAGAAAAAGAAGAAGAAAACTGCCGCCCCGACGACTGAGGAGCCTATTCTGGAGGAGATCGTTCCTGAACCCGAACCAGAGCCCATTTCTGCTCCGGCTCCGACACCTCAGAGGAAGACTCCCGCCAAACCGGCTCCTAAGGCCACGTCTGTCAAGAGCGGTTCATCTGTTGCGAGTGCACCCTTTGGCTCAACGGCCTCGCTCCCCCTGTCTGCTGAGCAGAGCGCCCAATCTGCTCGCACCTACCTGAAAACCGAGGGTCTTGGCTCAGAAAAGACCAAAGTCAAAACGAGGGCGGACCATGCAACATTGTTCTCTGTCGCTGAGAAGGCGGAGAAGAAGGCGGGGATTTTCTCTCGCTTCACCAAGGATAAGTCAAAGACCGAGGTTGATGAAGCTGGCAAGTACAGCTTCCTCAGCAGGCTGTCGAAGAAGGCCAAGTCGGCGATGCACCAGCTGCTCAATACTGCCGAGGATGAGAGGCGTGGGCTTGCCCCGATGAAGTGGGATCAATTCGTGAAGGTATGTGTTGTTGGATTCATCGAAGCATACTTACTGATATTGTATATAGGTCATGACCGAAATGGGCTTCTCTGTCGACAGCTCTACCGCAGGCTCCAGCGTCCGATTCGACCCGCCTGATCCTCGTGATCACGTAAGTCTTCCGCAGCACTGTGCGCTCGCTGGCTAACGGCTAGATTTGCGCAGCCTATCACTTTCCACAGACGTAAGACGATCCTTAGTCTGACCTTGGCCTGTTGATTTTGACGCTGTCTTTTCAGCTCATCCTGACAGCACCATCCCTCCTAACATGCTCAGGGACTTTGGCAAGCGAATTAAGCGTACCTATGGCTGGAACGACGACGACTTTCTCAAGGTACGGCTAGAGATGACCGTTTTACATACCCGATCACTGACCGACATTTCAGAAAATCCCGTAAAGCCTGTGCCTGCCGTCTAACCTGCGTCAGATTCTGTTTGTCGAGGTGCCCATCTGTATTCCTAGCGTGTTGTTCAGTACTCTTTCCTTGTAGCCACCATTCGTATGAGATTGTCTTCGCTGGTGCTCCTCTACGGGCGCCCCGCCACCAATGCATGATTTGCAAAGGTGGTGGGCCTAGGGCGCTTATTAATCTGTTGCTGCCGTGGTCTCTGAATCTGGAACGAATCCGAAGATTGCTATGTCTGCTCGACCGCCGCCTGCCCGACCTCCGCCTGCTCGACCTCACATCGGCCTCAACTCCTCTGGCCGTTTTGGATCCTACTCAATCTCAGACTGGGGCGAGGATGACGCTTGGGACAGCGGCTCGGACGAGGAGTCCTCGAAGGTGGTAGGCTGGAGCTCAGGAGGGCGCCCCATCACGTCTAGCACACCTGTGTCCGTGCCGAAACCGAAGTCGAAACGGTCGACGTCGACTATAGCCTCTTCGTATACCCATGTCGATGCTCCCAGTTCAAACAGCTACCCTCCGCGCACTGAAGACATCCAGCCACCGCCGGCGAAGCAAGGATGGATGATAGTCAGGACGTCAGCGAAGGGTCGAGGCAGCGTGGACAGGCACGACACCGATGAATTAAACAGTGAGGTCCACGCAGATCCTGAGGTAGAGGGGGATTTGATACTTGGCGATTTGGACTCAGAGGAGCCCGCGGTCGAGCACTCTACCACCCTTGTGCCCATGGCGAAGCCCAAGCTCGGCTACGGCTTTAACTATACCAGGGAGGATGTTGATGATATTGTCAAGGGTACCTCTCATACATGCCATAATCCGTTCGTCCGCCTCTCATCACGCCCTAGATCCCCTTCATCTGGTCTCCCGTAAATCTCACCAGAGCAGCTCGCAGAAAGACGGTTCGATGGCGGATGTAGAAGGCTCCGAGAAGCTCATGCGCGAACGTTCAATACGGTCCAATCGACGACAGAAGTTTGTGGCGTGTATCGCCAGCGAAGATGTCAGTATGGGTACGTTCATCGCATCCAATGGCGCAGCTATACCCGTTGACCTCGAATTACAGCGCAACTCCGCAAATTGGCTTGGAATGGCGTATCAGAAGACTTACGTCCCATAGTCTGGCCGTTGTTGCTGGTGAGCCTTTTCTCCCGTTGGTAATACAGTAACTTAAGCCGATATACCTGCCTTCTTAGGGTTACCTCCCGTTACCAGCACCTTTACGGGTTTCCACACTCGCTCGGAAGCGTTCAGAATACCTATCATTAGTTGAACTTGCTTTTGCACGGAACCGCGACGGCCTCGATCAGCAAATATGGCACCAGATTGAGATTGACGTTCCACGGACAAGGCCCGGCGTTCGCCTGTGGATGTATGCTACAACACAACGAGTATGTCAAAATTCTGAGGGATTTCAAACACTGGCTGATTGCGTTCAGAGCTTAGAACGAATACTGTACGTCTGGGCGATTAGGCATCCCGCAAGTGGCTATGTGCAGGGTATCAACGACTTAGTGACACCGTTCTTCCAAGTGTTCTTGTCGGCATACATCGGTATGTTCCGACCCCTCGCTGCAGCGAAGCCTGTCAAACTATTATGCTAGATTCGGACCCCGAAGAATTCGACCCAGCATCACTGCCGCCGGAAGCCTTGAACGCTGTGGAAGCAGATTCTTTCTGGTGTCTGTCGCGACTGCTTGATGGCATTCAGGATAATTATATCGCTGGGCAGCCTGGCATCCAGCGGAGTGTTAAGCGCATGGCCGAGCTGGTCGCCCGCATTGATCGTGCGTACCTGGTTTGGTTGCTGAATGCTGCCGAGACGCTGAGCTCAATCTGTTTATACTCGCAGCACCGCTGGCAGCTCATCTCGAGTCAGAGAACGTCGAGTTCATGCAGTTTGCCTTCCGTTGGATGAACTGTCTGCTGATGCGTGAGATAAGCGTGCAGAACACTATCCGAATGTGGGATACCTATTTGGTGAGCGTGTTCGATAGATTGCGGTAGACCCTTATCTTGACTGCATGAATTGTGTAGGCAGAAGGTCCCGACGCCTTCTCCCAATTCCATCTATACGTCTGTTCGGCATTCCTGGTACAATGGAGTAAGAAGCTGAAGGAAATGGATTTTCAAGTACGTCCCGTTCTGCACTATTTACAAGCGATTCACTAATATACTGTTTATCAGGGTATCATTATGTTCCTCCAGTCGCTGCCAACGCAGGGATGGACAGACCATGAGATCGAGCTGTTACTCAGCGAGGCATTTGTGCACTATTCGACATGGCACAACGCGCAGAGTCATTTCGGCAAATAGGGAAGGAAGCTTCCACAAGGGGCCACGTATTTATTTCCATATGCACTGTACCACGGAAAGTTACCTAGTTCATACGCACCAATCCGGATCTTCAAACGATGGTAGGCTCATGCTCGCGTAGTAGTAGCGTCAGTCGAGACAACGGGCAGATGGGACCAGAGCAAACTCGATGTATCGGAAGCATATGCAGCATGCAAGAAAATGAATCAACCGGGTACACGAGTGTTTACTCGGACGCCTTCGCCTTGACGAACTCAATCTCCCGGTCGAGAGCCTTCTTCAGGTCGTCAGCCTGCTCATTGGTCTTGACTCGAAGCTTGAATGGCACCGATTTCTCGTCGTCGTGGCCGATGAATGATACAACGTTCTTGGCAACCGTCGGGTTCATGCCTTTGTAGACGTTGAAGTTCTGGAGTGACGGTCAATCGACGAGTTGATAGAGCGTGGACGAGAGGAACGTACGATAGTAATCTTGCCCGTACTGCTATTTCGGAGCAGTAGACGGCGTTGACCAGTCTCCTTGTGGGCATTGACTCTCAGCATACCTGCGCATGGTCAGTAAATACTCTCTTCGCGGCCGTTAGCTTCGCCTACTAACCGATGCCGACGTCGGTCCATTCAGACTGCCCACTATTCTTCTTGATCATACGGTAAACCTTCGTCCGCACTTCGTACTTCGTCTCCTCATCTTCTTCGCCCTCGCCTGCCAGATCGTGCACAGACGTCTGAACGAGCAAAGGCGGGGTCTCCTCTGCAGGGGTTTCCGCTCTCGACGAGTCAGTACCCTCGCCCGCTTCCGACGTCTCAGCCGACTTAGCCGGTGCGGGGGGCAGCGCACCAAACGAAAAGCCCGCGAACTTAGAAGTCGACGTGGCGGGCTTGGGCTCTGTTTCAGGCGTCTTGGGTGGGCTCCCGAAGCCGAAGCCGACAGGGTTGCCTATGCTGCCTGCCGTGCCAAAGGTGAACGGCAGGGACTTGGACGTGGACGGCGGAGTACCAAAGCTAAAGCTACTCTTCGTAGGAGTCGATGTCAGTGACGGTTTGTCCTTGTCCGAACCGAATGCCAGGCCAGCACCGAAGACGCTGCTCGACGTGGAAGGTTTCTCCGCTTCCATCTCCTTCGAGCTGTCGGCTGTCGACGTGGTAAAAAGGTTGCTAGAGAAGATAGATGGAGGAGCAGCGGACGAAGCACCGGTCGGCTTGTTAGACGAGAAGGAGGTGAAGGTGGAAGATGATGATGAAGGCGCGCCGAACGTGAAGGCGGGCTTGGGTGTCGCAGCCACGGAGTTGTTTCCAATGGCGGAAGTCGAGCCAAAGGTAAAGGAAGATGTCTTGGTTAGATCTATGCTAGGTTTGAAGCCTCCGGCCATGTATGCGGTGGAAGAGGAAGCCGCTGGGGGAGTGAACCCAGCGAAACTTGTTGGTGGGGCAGGCATGGCAGGTGAAGATTGGTCCTCTGAACTCGAGGGCGCAGCCAGTTTCGCCCCAAAGCTGAATGGACTGCTCGATGCAGCTGGGGGCGTCGGCGCCGTTGGCGCGGCCTTGGTTCCGAATGTCAAGGCCGACGTGGTGCTTGGTGATGCTGCGGCCGATGTCGTCGATGGAGAAACTTTCTTGACATCTTGCTCGTACTCCTCTCTGACTTTCGACCGCAGGGATTTGTATTGCTCTTGCACGGTTGCAAGATCGAGGAACGGATCCGAATCCACAGCCTTGGTAATTGCATCCACGAATGACACATTAAGACCGCGAAGAGAACGGTAGTACTTGGTCTCCGCCTTGAGTTTATCATCATCCGGCGCTGCGCCGTTCTGCCCGTGGACGCCATTGGTGGATCTGGGTCCGGTGGCCCTCGAATCGGCGGCACTCCCGAGGAAGGAGGCAAATGTCTTCGCTGCGCTACTCGCCGTAGATGACATGACCGGTACTGCTGTTGACGTTGACGTTACAGGAGGCGTGTTGGAACTTGTTGAAGAGTTGAACATGAATGAATCGCCCGCTGGAGCAGGAGATTCAGCAGGTTTTGACAGAGCGGTGAAGGAGTAAGATGACGTGCCGGTAGCTGCGGTGCCAAAACCAGCAAAACCAGCAAATTTAGATGGCACAGCAGCGAGTGTCTGTGCACACGGAGGTGAGGTTGGCCGAACAGGCCGGTGGAGATGACAAGGATCTGGATACATACAGGTGCGGATCCGGACGCCAGGCCAGCAGTCGCCCGCTTGGGTAGCCCCCTGATTCTGACAAACAGTCCATTTGAGTCTTGGAAGCGCGTTCAGAGCATGTGCTTACTTTCTGTTCGCGAGCATATTATCGTCTGCTTTCTTAAGGCCCTGTCCGGACTCGACCACCTGCCGTAGGCGTGATTACGGACGCGTCGGAAGTACTGCGTAGCGCACGCACCTCATCGTCGTCAATGTCTTCGACGTCCTTTGTCAGCTGTTTCTCTGCGCCTCGTTTCATGGCCGGCTGGGATGAGTGTCAGTGTTTGGAACGAGGAGTGCACTGAGTGGCCTGAACACGAACCTGCACGAACGCGTGCCTCGGAGCCGGCGAGCAGACCTCCCCGAAATGGCGCTTCTCCCGGAGGCTCTCCCCGAAGTGTATTGGTTTCGGGCCGGTTTGTATTCTATGCCGTCACCGGAAGCCGGCGTCGGTTTCATAAACTGTAACTCCTCCGGCAGATACCGAAGCCGGCCGCTCTAATTGGCGTTTAGACGTTAACAGACTCGTTCCACGCAGTCAAGCTATCACCTCTCTCTTTCAACCTCCATGTCTTCGTCCTCGACAACGGCGTGCTCCCGTTCGCCATCACCCTCAACGCCGGAGGGCTCCGACAATCTTGACCCGGCGATCACTCAGGAGGTTGTCAACGCTTGGTGTCACTCGCTGTCCCAGGATGGCTTCTTCATCCCTGACGAACCTCTCGACTCTGCCGATAAGGAGGAGCAGGCTCCTACCCTTGACCTGGGTGATCTGATTCAAGACGACGCATACGAAGAGTATGTCGCGTCCATTTGTTCTGTCAATCTTCCTGCTCATAAAATCCGCCGTGTCTCACTTCATCCATCACCCTCGCACAGCTCCCCGTCCAACACAGACATGTATTCATCTCTTGTCAGTCCCCGCTCGCAGTCGCTTTCATATCACACGTCTGAGGCTCGGTCTACCTGTAAGCCTCGGGTGTCCGTCTCGGTCACCAAACCTATCCCGCCACCGCTATCGCAAGTCCGGCGCGACCCGCCCCCCGCCGCTCTGCAGTCGGTCGTATATCCTCCGAAGGAGTCATGCTCAAAGTGCGCGCCACCTATCAGCTCTATCCGTTCAATGTTGATGACTATTGTGCAGTCTCCCGATCATGTTTCCGTCCATCCCGGAGGGCGGCACCAAGTCTCGCGTCGAGACGCAGGTCCGCCTCACTGTCGACCTTGCTCACGCAAGTTCATCATCGGGAGATCCTTTGAATTATGACCGAGTCGGTAGTTGGAAGTGGCTGCGTTTGCCCAAGGGCACTAGCACCAAGCGACGAACCCGCAAGGAAGGAAAAATAGGTTTGGGCCTTTCCATCAAGACATGCTTTCGGCCTTGTACTGATGTCCGGTAGACGCGATACCCGAGGATGCTCTTCACTTGGCCACGGAAATCACCTGCGCCACTCCTCCGCACACAAAGGTGACATGCTGCACTAGCTGTCAGGCTCGCGAGGTGCGCTCCCACCCCGATTAATCTTTCTGGCGCTAACGCTGGACCCCGTTCAGGCCAAGCGCGTTGAGCGCAAGCTCGCCGCGCGAGTCAGGCCCGCCCGTTCGGACGACGAGAGCACGGAAGAGCCCCTCGTTATCCCGGGTCGGGGCAAACATGAGGACACCACAAAACTCATCCAATTCAACTGCCCGGAAGTCCTCGATATCTCGTCAGGAACGGTCGTTCTTCCCCTTCGTATAACGTGCTACTGTCGTCACCACCGAGAGAAGACGGGTTTTAACGTGCATTTCACTATGTTCGATCATACTGGTAGGATCGTCGGCTCTGGTGTCACTCGTCCGATCATGATAACAGACGACCACAAGAGCACTGGGGTTAACAAAGCTGGGAGTAGCGCCGGCCAAACCCCTGATTCGGACTGGGCCTTTCGTTCTCTTGGGGATCGGTCAGACGCCGGTGGCTCCCCATTGGCCAAGCGCAAGGCCGGCGAGGAGCGTGCCTCCAAGAAGAGGACAAAGCCCTACGACGGCAGGCGGTCGGGCAAACTATCGCGACGAACTAGCATTGGCAGCCTCAACTCGACTGTCCCTTCTGCTCTCGCCACCCGGGCATCTACTCCTGCGCTCAGCCACGGAGGTAGCTCGCCCGAACATACCCAGAGGCATGAGCCAGGGACCCCTGACTTCAGCGACCATGGGGCACCTGCAGTAATCCCCAGCATGCTACCCTCCGCGATTGCCCCGCCCATCGTTGCAAACGAGTCCCGTTCGTTTGACGACATCCTCATGGGGGATGTGAGCTCAGTTAACGGAACCGACCCTTCGCTCGCCTCGATATCTCACGCGAGTTTCTTGGCTCATGACATATCGCCGGCCATCTCTTCGTCCATGCATTCGCCAGAACTCATGACGATGCCTGCACCGCAGCCGCTCGAGATTGCGCAGTCCCTGCAATACCTCTTCAACACCGCTGAACCCTCCCCAATCTCTACTCTGCCACAGCCGAAGATTCATCGTCTTATCCCTTCACAAGGACCTACGTACGGCGGTGTCGAGATCACCATATTGGGCACCAACTTCCACCCCAACATGCAACTAAACTGCGTCTTCGGCGATGTTTGCTCGACCTCGACCCAACGGTGGAGTGACAACACTCTTGTTTGCATCTTGCCACCGAGTCCCACACCGGGTGTTGTCGCGGTTTGGTTTGATGGCATCCAGAAGGAAGACGGGTCTCCTCCGACGCTGTTTGCGTATCAAGATGAGACTGATAGGGCGCTGTGAGTCTTGCATGCATTTCACTTTTTCGTTTACTCATTGTTCTCGTAGCATGGAGCTTGCGCTTCAAGTCGTCGGTCTGAAAATGACTGGCAAAATTGAAGATGCTAGGGATGTCGCCATGAGGATTGTCAACACAACAGGTCCGGACAACATGGGTGCCACGATGACTAGTGCGCCGAACTCTGGCATGCAGATGGCCGGTTCATCGCGCTTTTCTGCCGACCTCCTCCATCTCCTGCGTGCCCGCACAAGCGAATCAAGTGACTTCGAGAAGCTCATCTTGGACTTCCTCTCCGTCCTGGACACACCTCTCTCTGTTCCTACATGCAGTATCACCTCCATTATCTCGCACACTACCAGTAGCGGACAGACTATGCTGCACTTGGCAACTTTCCTTGGTTTCAGTAAGGTCATTTTGTTTTTGCTCAAGCACCACATCGACGTCGATGCTCGCGACAACAATGGCTTCACCGCTCTGCACTTCGCCACCCTTAAGAACAACGTTACCTGTGCACGTTTGCTAGTTGAGGCCGGTGCCGCTCTCGACATAGTCAATGCCCTTGGCAAGACCGCTGCTGAAATCGCGCTACCTGGTCTTTTCGAGGACCTTTTCATCGAAGACCCCTTTGCCGACGACGAAGATAGCACTGGTGATCGCAGTACGGACGACCACGACGATGAAGCCGCATGGGGCGATGTCGAGGGGGCTTCCGACGAGGGCGACTCTCCCGTGCGGTCTGCTCGACGCCGCCGAACCGAGCGCAAGTCATCCCTTTCGAAGGAGAAGAATATCCCCAATCACGTCTCGTCGTCTGAGGATGATAGCCCAGTATCGCGATCTCCGGCATCGAAGAAGGCAAAGGAAGCCAGCATCGTTGACGAGAAGCAGATGGCTGCGTCGATTATGGAGATGGTTCAGCGTACCTTCGCGCAGCTGCAGCATCCACAAGGCATGATGCAGAACATCCCCTTACACCTTCCAGGTATGCCCGCCTGGGGTGCGCTTCCGCAGATGCCTGCCGTGTTCCCGGTTTTCGTCCCAATGCCGACGCTACTCTGGGGCGATCGTCGGCCAGACACGACCCAATCCGAGAGTGACACAGACCGAGCAGGTCGCTCCCCGCAATGGCTCGGCATCCCCACCGGCCAGGAATGGAAGGCGATCTGGGAGCGCTGGGCGCTTTCCGCCCGACCCCCGACCGACGACGCGCCTCCGGCTTATACGCCGCGCTCCACTGAAGAGGTTGAAAACCTTAAGGTCGCGCCTACTACAAAGGACTCTTTCACACCCGCGACTGTTCCCGCTCCTGTTCGTCGCGTCGGCTACGAAGCCGCCCCCCTTCCCGAGCAAGAGGTCAAGTCGTACGGCTACAGGCCAGCCAAGAAGCAGTCGCGGAAGCAGCAGAAGAAGCATGATCACATGCTCATTTTGTTCTGGATTCCAATCCTGCTTAGTAAGTCTTCGTTACTTCGACCTCGCAACCCTGTCGGTTAATCATGATCTGTAGTCGGCCTTATTTGGGCTCTCATGCATTCCATGCGGGTCGGATTCCACGCCATGAAGGCGGTTCTTAGCATCAAAGCTGGCCTACGGGCTTAGACGTCTCTTACTTCCCCATCCTCCAATCATGTAGGTGTATCGTCTAGTACTGTTTACCTTAAGACTCCAGTATCTGTAGACTTAGTTCCCTCCTTAGTTCGATTCTATCTGGCAGTGTTTAACATTTCAAGCTGCGTCGTTCGTTTCGTTTTCACCTACATCAGGATTCCGAGTTATTAAGCTAGAGTGGTTCTCTGGATTGTATGTGCACTCTCTACGAACGGTATTTTACAGGTCTGCGCCTCGGTGTACAATATACATGATGACGCCTATACCCGTATAAGCTGCTTTGCGAGTGCAGTTATATTGCTATGAAGTGCTGTGGATAGCACGAAGCCAAGCATAATGCCGACAGAGAGAACAAGCCACCACTCCGGTGACCCTCTGCGCGTGGCGAGAGTGTTGTTGGGGTTTAGCCCCACGTCCGACATAACCTTGTGTACAAGGCCTTGAGTGGCCCTATGGGATACCTGCTTGAACCCAGGCAGACCGTCCATAGACCAGGTGTTATAATGCAGCCAGTAGATTTTGAGGCCCTTCTTCGCCGGGAGGGAAAATGGGTCCTCCTGCTCACGGTCGTTCTTCTCCAGGGTCGTAGCCCAGTTTTTCAGCACATCACCTAAGGCGGTAAACGAAGCTGTCAGCGGGAAATCGACGGAACGCACCCGGCGGAAACTTACGGTGTCCCTCGAATTTATAGAAGGGGACGGCGTAACCGCACGAGGTTCCTATCTTCTCGATATCGAGCCAGATGATAGCGCGAGCCCCGGGCTGGTTCTCAGGCGTTGGCCAACCGTATGCGCTCTGCCCCTCGCTTAGGAGCCGGTCATACTCGGGAGTGCCACGTTCGATGACCCTGCCTGTGTGACCCAGTCAGATAAAGCTCGCTGCGGGCGGAAATAGTGAGGGGGACCGTACCGCGACCAAACATCCGCAAGATCCGTGGTGGGCCAACGAAGGCCTCGAACAAGATCGTCATGCGTGCGTTCCCTGGCTCGTAGATGTGGGAGATAGTCTCATTGCCTGCGAGAAACGATATGAAGTGAGTGGGCCAGTGGCTGAGGGGAAAGACTCGTACCAGAGCCGGTGAGATCGAGGTACCACACCGCCTTGCTGTTGACCAGTTTGAAAGTAGGCTGCCCCTTGGGCGAAACGTTGACGTGTCCACCTTTCATCCCAAAAATGCATTAGCCGCCGTCGGGTGGCTGTGAAACGGTGCACAGGTGAGTCTAATAGAGCTATACGTACCGTGTAAGGGAGCAGTAGCAACATGGAAGAGCTGTTGATCCCTGACCCACTGTATGAGCTTCGGGTCGTCTGGGATCTCGTCGTAGAATTGGACCATGGCGTGTTGTGTGTACCTGCAGATGGGTGTACGAGTTTAAGGAGGGAGAGGACTGACTCACGTTATTATTACTGGCCTGAACACATGGGCACCTCAAGCGGCGCAGATAATTGGTTCCGTCACCTTTGGGATCTGGTTAGCCGATCTCTAGGCGATCAGGTGTGAGCGCAGACGCTGCCTCGTTGTACTGGCTACGCCGATATGCGATAACATTACATACGCCGTGTGAAATCTATACATGGGTACAAGAGTCTCCTACGCAAAGCCTGCACTTTGTAACCTTCGCTGTATCGCTGACATTAACAACGCACCCAACAGCAGGCCGATGGACAGCAAAGTCAGTTCGTGAGCCTTACCGCCTTTCGAGTCCTGCGATGGTGGCGGCAGCGCTAGTGGCGATAGCGTTGGGTTTTTGATACCAACTTGCTCCATAGCCTGCCGAATACTCTCAGGCGTCATACGCGAAAAGCATTGCTTCATCCCTGGCAAGCCGTCTACCGACCAGGAGTTAATCCTGACCCAATAGCTCTTCAAGCCCTTGTCATGATGCAGTTGGTATGGATCGTCGACTGATGCGTCTCGCTCTTCCATGCGTTCTGATACGGTGATCAGCTGCTCCCCTGTGGATTATTTAGGCTTCAGAAATCAAAATTTTGAATGTGCCAGGCCCAGGATAACTCACGCTCTGCCTCGAATTTCATGAATGGTACTGCGAAACCGCAGGCGGTACCAACCCGTGTGATGTCAATCCAGATGATGGCGCGCGCTCCTGGCATCATTTCGGGAGTGGGGAAGTCTATCTCCTCTGGCTCATTGGACGGCTGCAAAAGTTTGTCGAACTCCGGGGTGCCAGCTTCAAATACTTTGCCTATCATCAATGATCAATACAGTGTAAAGTGCCGGAAGGACCGCCATCACCTACCCTTGCCGTAAAGTCGGACGATGCGAGGTGGGCCTTGGAAGGCCTGGAAAAGGATAGTGATACGACCGTTTCCTGGCTCGTACAAATGCGAGATGGTCTCGTTCCCTGAAGATGTCATGCCTTAACATATAATTAATGTAAGCATAGCGCAAGCAATCACCTGAGCCCGAAAGATCCAAAAACCAGCACGCCTTACGGCTGACGAGCTTGAAGCTCTGGTACGCCCTGGGAGATACATTGACATGTTCGCCTGCGTAGCATATGTTCAGCGCATTTCCAATCTATTTGAGAAGATAAACCACCTTTCAATGGAGCGGAAGCGACATGATATATCTTCTGCTCCTTGATCCACTCAATCAGTTTCGGGTCGTCCGGGATCTCATCGTAAAAGTGGCCCATGGCTCACTAGAAGGACAGCGTCGTCTTAATGGAGAGTTGGAAGAGGAAAAGGTGAGCTGCTGGACTCGCGCAAGGGCAGCCGCGTGTGATATATATACCCTGGGCGGCCAGAAGGAGGCTCTAATCGTCAGTGTGCCTCACCTCTCCCGCTGCACTCGGCCCACGTCCGCTAGGCTGGGATTTGGATACCTTAAGATAGAAAGTTTAGTTGCCATTATGTGGCTAGGTAGACATCAGAGTACCACCTCATATACCGCCAGATGTCCGACGAGACAAGATATAACTTCTTCCGCTTTTGCACGAATTCTGATTGTCCCAAAACTAGCTCAATCTTTGGCACGTCAGTGAACTGAATCGTTATGCGTTTTGGCGAGACTCACCTGAATTCGTTGGGAGACCGAGTGCGTTACGCGAAAGCGGACTGGAGTCCAGCGTCAGACAGCCTTCGCGGAGTACACCGCTACGTTATCTATCGCACATTACCTCCGCTAATTCCCCTGCGGATGCGCATGATTAGCTGTTGCACCTTAGCTTCAGATCGCGCTCGCTCGCGTGCAAGGAGAGCGAAGCACAGCTTCTGGGAAGAACTGTTATGGCCTACGCAGTTCCCGTGAGCACTAGGAGAAATTGTGTGTTCAGAGTTCAGGTTGTTGTGCAAGATGTATGGATGGGTCAACGTCGAACACCAACAGTAATCATCCTTGTCCTCGCAAACTTCCGCGTGCCCAGATCACCGACACCTGGATGGTCCGTGCGCATGCAAAGAGACGCCCGTGTCGGTATATAGCCTGCCCCTCGCCCACTATGAGTCCTTACCACTCTGGCCTTTTGGCTTAGATCAAGTGTAGTATCTGTTCTTAATAGTTTAACCACTATTATGAGGGCACCGCCCTCATTATTGGTTATCAAATTTTTGCCGCCCTTGTCCCTCGAGCTCTGCTTGCAACTCGGGGGCATGATGACCTTGCCACTGCAGTACCGGCTTGCGTCGTCGGGGGATTCCCCCTTTTTCTTTTTCTTTGTGTTTGCAACGAGCCATTTGGCTTGTTTTGCACACAGGGCAAAAGAGAATGGAATGTTATTCCTGTAGACATCAATACTATGGTTTGTTCCTATACACCACGCAGGATCATATACCTTTACGCAACGTGTAGCGTAAATAATCTAGATGCAAATGGTTTACACAAGCTTACATGAACACGGGATTGTGCGTAATGTGCTTTGTCTGAGTTACCATGTGGGGAAGGCCATGATGCAGTGCATAGCGTGAGCCTCATGATCAACGGGTATTAGACTTGACAACCATGTCCGACAAGAAGGGTACCGGCAGCAAAATTGCTCGCTGCAATTTCTGTTTAAAGTCAGCCGGTAAGAAAGATCTCAAGAAATGCAGCGGTTGCCAGCAAGTCGTCACTCCATACTCTTTCGATAACTTCAAAGGCTGACATGTAGATCATGGTGCAGTCTTGTGATGTACTGCTCAGAGGAATGTCAGAGAAAAGCATGGTCGACGCACAAGAGCTCGTGCGCTATGGGTACCGAGCTTCGAAAGGCTGCTGAGGCGGACCCAGACGTAGGAGATCTCATCGGAACCATCAACAAATGGCTCAGCTGCTGGCGAGCGACTCTCATGGAGTTCGGTATCACGGCACTCGACTTGCCCAATAGTCCGCCCGACAGGCTCGCAACGCACACGTAAGTACCGGAATGATGACGTGGCGCGTCGGTCAGCGTGCTTATACAGACTCTGTAGGGTGTTTATCGAGCTTGAACGCCGTGACCCCAGGCCGTCCAATCGCGCAACAATGCTCCGGGTAGATATTTGATCCAACTCATCGGTGCATCACACGCTGTAAATCTAACCTTGCGCTCACGCAGATGTGCAGCGGCAGCGTCTTCTCGCGCGAAGAACTCTGCGACGTGCTGCGCGACGCGGACATGAACGAGGAGCACATCGAGAACTGGAAGCGCGACAATCGCGGCGACCACACACTGCAGGTGAACCTGATGTGCGAGGGCCACTTCCGCAGCCTCTGGGTATCGTTCCGCAACCTTGCGCCCCGACAGGCCGTTGATAAGAAGGTGTCAAAGGTGCTCTCGAAGACGTGGGCACGCGTGCTCCGGCAGCGGATCGAACTCGGTCGTCCGATGCTTGACAGCCCCGACGGCGACTTCTTCCCGTAACACTGGGGATGTGTTTGCTCTTCCATAGGTTGAGATCACAATTATTGATTATCACAGAACAATGACGGGTAACCACATTATAAATTTGTTACAAAAATGATTGCCCCTTGTGAGACCCCGCAGGTATGAGTGTTGCGTCCCGGATTGCCGAGAATAAGTCAGAATTGCTTGACATGCCACGATGTCCTGCCAACACCGCTGACTATGAGTGGTCCGAAGAGACTCGGAAGGTACTCCAACTTACCCGTCTTCATCACCTATGATCAGACAGTCTTCAACTAATGAGAACATGCCTCTTCGCAACGAGAGCGTGAAGCCTGTCCAGATCTTGCGGAACGGTAGCGCCTCGCCGGTCACAATCTTCGAGTGCTTCCAGGCGTTCTGTTCGTTCCCGAGGGCGGTCGGCTCAAAGACGTATTCGCAGTTGCGGAATCGACCCAATGAAGCATCACGGCGCAGCAATTCGGGAGATGAAAAGTCGTAGATGACAAGAGGCGTGTGTTCATTGTCGGGCTGAGCCCCGTCTGAAGTGTGTCTGGATTCAGGGAAGAGAGCCCGGGTCTGAAAGATGTGCCCATCGCTGACGATGCCGAGCGGATGTTTATAGATCAGTCGGGCATCTCCAGACCATGAGTCCCAGTTAACGATGTGGAAGCGTCGTACGTCGCAACAGCGCTGAAAGAGGCGCATAGGTGCAAACAGGAGATAATAGAGAGGCCGAGTGTCGTTGTTCGTCGTGAGCACGATGTTTAGAGCGAATACGCGCGACCTCATGCTACCATCAAATGGTGCGTCGAAGCTTGCAGGTGGAAGCTGGGTCGAGTAAGGGTTTCCAGCGCCGTCCAGCTGCAGAACACCAATGCGATGCCCAAGCTCGGGCAGATTCAGAATCGCTACCGCCTCGATGTTCTCGTAGCTTCTTCTGGTAGGATCTCCGGGATCATAGCAAAATATTCGTAGATGCATCTCGTCGGCGTCGCGGAGAGGGGGCATGGAAGTCCAGAACGGAACCAGAACGTGTTTGCCGTCAAGGAATACCAGAGATGAGGCGATCATACGTCCTACTTGAGTGACTGCGTATGCATTCTGTAGGAAAGGTAAGTCATTGTTTCGGCATTGAAACGTGCAAGTTACGGCTCACAAGCTTCAGCTCGCCCGTCTTCCAGTTCCACACCCAGATTTCCGAGTGGGGCATTGGCCTCAAATTGCTGAAGAGGACAACTCCCAGGTGATTGTCCGAAATACACAGTCTTACCTGGGAATCGACAAAGACGGGGAAAGTGAAGGCCACCCTGATGGCCTGTCGTTGGCCTAAAGGATGGGGTCTGCCTGTGGAGAGTGTTACGGTCCCGAGCTCATAACCCATGAGAACATTCCCAACAATTCTGGTATTGGGGCACCCCCTAGGTTAGTATCCTGACGTAGGTTGCAAAATATTTGTTTACTGACGAGCTTTGCACTATGACGAGCAAGTCTTGGCTCTGGTCCATCTCGATAAAGCTGAGTGGCGTCATCTCCGGCGGCTTAACGATCCACTGTTTTGGAGGGATGCCGCGATACCTCGATTGCAGCTGTGTAACGAGTATATCTCTTCCAGGAATAATCTGAGCAACACACGTTCGTGCCACGACGGTGTTACTACCAGGTCGACGGGTCAAAGTGCCGTCAGGATACGGCAGCTCGTAATCTTCTGTACGATCGAGCGCAATCGAAGACTCGCGCCACATGCGCAAGTTCTCTAATGCGACCTGCAAGCCAAATCTCTTGGACGGAATGGGGTTAGCACCTGCTAGCGTGCACTCCAGAGCATATTGGAGGGACGGAGTGCCGTCCACCAGGGATTTAAATCTGTGGCACACCTGCAAGATCATAAATCAACGCTGCCATACTGAACAGACCCTTAAACGCGTACCCTTCTGCACGGAACCAGTTCCAAGGGAGGAATCTCCTGGAGGATCCTTACGAGAATCTCGTTGGGGAGACAAACACCCCCTTTTGCAACGTGGCTGTCTGATTTCCTGTACAATTTGTATGAACCACATGCCATTTAGATTAGTTTGACTCGACTATGTTCACCTGTCCATCCGTCCTATTTTGACCAATAAATCACCGGAGAAAAAAAGTCAGAGACAGAGATCACAGCCCAGCTAGCCAAACTCATCAAATATGGCCTCGCGGAGTTGTAGCACGATCACATGAGCAGCCCCGCAAACTCCGGGCGGCAAATCATAATCTGAGTTCAAATGCCCTCTCGCCAGCGCCGCCGACGGGCTTGGCCGCTGTCAGTGCGACGACGACAATCGAGACTACACTTTCGCCCTGGAAATACAAGTGAGGGCTCATGCACATGCCTTTGACGAGTACTGATGCGATGTTTGAAAACAGACCATGTGATGGCGAGCTTCCATGTCCGGCTGTCCGAGCGATTACAACCCGGTTGCGGCAAACGGTGGTCGACCCATGGAGGGCTGCTGAGCTCTTGGCCTGTATACCACGCTACAGTAAGATTCCGTGCATGTAGGCCGAGGATGAAATCAGAAACCAATTGTCTCTGGTACACCTTTGGCCCGCTGTGCGCTGGTGCTCGCCAAATGTCCGATGATGTCCTCTAGATGTACGTCCATATGCTCCGCAAGCGCTACAAACGAAGTTTAACGAACACATGTCTTCAGAGCGCTCCTATGAAGCAAACGCCAAGATACTGAGCGGCTTAGATAGCTTTACAGGCAACAATGTCCAAACTCTCAGAGGTTATTACAAAAATAGCTCGGTCCATGCGTCTTCCAGCACCGCACTGCAAGGTCGTACCTGCGCAATTTGTCGACTCAGCGCACCATGCATATGTACAATCCTCATACGGTGCAAATAAACCCCGTTCCTACAGTAAAGTGAAACCACCCTCATGTGCGCGGCGACACTCGTGATTTGCACTGCTCGTCTTCGTAATGACGACTTCTCATCCCACAAGGATATTTATGGTATATTTGCTATGTTCAATACCCCCGAGCCCCAGCTGACATACGTTTGCCAGACCACTTTCTCCGGCATATATGTTATGTGGGAAGGAAGCGCCACAGGAAGACCTTCGAACCGGGTAACCGAGGCTTCTCGACGGATCACGCAGGTTGCGCAGGTCCACTCTATCGTGCGCACAGGGTCGTCTGACACATTGGTGTCAAATGTAGTTCCACAGGCAGTCGTCGACGAGCAACTTCTGGCTTTTCCTCAAACCACTTTTGTCCTCGGACGCTCGTGGGTGACTTTGATGCTCCGTGTCTATCATCACCGGAAGATCACACGCGTCCATATCTGTCGAACTGAGACAAAATCGTAATGTCATACCTCCTTTAAGCCATATCCCCTCCTGACACGTGTCTCCAATGGATTCTATTAGACTCAGTGTAAAACATGACAAGAACACTGCTCACAGATCTTCGCTTCTCTGTTCTCTCGCCTGTGCTCCTTTGCTTCATCCATCAGCGCATCCGAAACAGTGTTCCTCCCGCGCCTCTCTACTATTGGCCTTCCTTCGTCATTTCGGTGCTGGGTCTCCAGGATGAATCGAACCGAAGGCAGGCATGCGTCCTCGAAGGCTGTCATGTGGCGTACGTCGCTAGCCATGTCATGTGCCACTACTTACTCTTACCGAACTTTTCGCAATAGGAAGCAGCGTGGCGGCTCGCTCATGCACGAGTGTCTCTTTGCGAATATGCGTATCCCTTGGCGGGATCTTGGCCCGATTCCCGACTTCTCGTGGAACGTACCCGGATGCAAATCGGTCGCCCTGACTTGTGAACATGCTTGCCAGCGCTTTCTGGACACCTAATGGTACTGTCTCATGATCAGTGAACAGCATGGCTGGTTTCGTAGACACTGAGATATAAGTACAGACCCGAAAGACGATGTACAACAGCTTCCAGGATCCCTCCTATTCTCTTCAGAGCCTCATAACCATGCACGCGACAAGCTTTGCTATCCTTGCCTCATGCATCTCTCAAGCTCTCGCAGCCACCTATGCCCTCAGTGACAACTACGTCGGCAACAACTTCCTCACGACATGGGAGCACCAAGCCATCCCTGACCCCACTAATGGCAGAGTGTAAGTCTCGACGTTTATCGTTGATTGAGGTCATGCACTGAACCACTCTTGCAGGAATTATGTTGATCAAGCAACTGCGCTTGCAGACAACTTGACGTTCGTGTCAGGCGACACCCTTATTCTGAGGGCGGATGACACCACTGTGCTCGATTCAAGCGGTCCTGGACGAAACAGCGTGCGGATTCAAAGCTTGAAGAGTTACACGACGCACGTTTCCATGTGAATACACAGCCCATGTGATCCGTATCTGTGCTTCTAACCCGTATAACAGCATTGATGTCCGCCACATGCCACAAGGCTGTTCGACGTGGCCCGCTTTTTGGGAAACTGATGGCAGTAATTGGCCAAACGGCGGCGAAATTGATATCGTAAGCTCCCTTTTCTATTCGTGATAACGCTATTTTCTGATGGTTGGGGAATGAAACGTGCCTTCACCTCTTCTTGCATCATCTGTCTCATCGAATGCTTCAGTGAGTTTCTTCGAATTCCTCGAGCCCTTTTGGTTCTGACTAGTTTCGCTTTGCAGGATTGAGGGTGTCAATGATGTGACTCCAAACGCAATGACCGTGCACACAGGCGCCGCCTGTTCCATGCCCTCCAGCCGCACCGAGACCGGCACCCCGACGGGCCTTGATTGCGATGTCAATACCGATGGCAACGATGGCTGCGGCGTGCAGGCCCCGACCGCAGATAGCTACGGTCCTCCCCTGAACACCATCAGCGGCGGGTGGTACGCTATGGAGCGCACGAACGACTTCATCAAAGTGTGGTTCTTCCCACGGAACGGAGCCACGCCCCCCGACCTCTCGAGCGGCGCAAGCTCTATTGACACCGACAACTGGGTGCGTTTCTGTCGTGCACGTTTGTGGCCCGCCGAAGGCTGATCGGCTTTTCCAGGGCACGCCCACCGCGTTCTTCCCCAACACCGACTGCGACATTGGCTCGCAATTCGACGCCAATAACATTATCATCAACCTGACCTTCTGTAAGTGCTCCTAGCCCCGTTGTGGTAACGCTGCTCACACAGCCTGTACAGGTGGCGATTGGGCAGGTATTTCCTCGATCTACTCGAGCGCTGGCTGCCCGGGAGACTGTGTTGGTACGTAGCTGACCTTCTGCGATGTATGCGAAGGGGCTGAAAGTGCGGGACAGACTTCGTTAACAACAATCCTGCTTCCTTCGCGAACGCGTACTGGGACATCGCAGCTGTGCGTGTATATGAGTGAACTGATGGCCAAATACGCCACTGCGACATGACTGGCCGACCTCATTGTCCATCTAATTTATGTTATCTGTTATCTCGTAACTAACTGTAGTAAGAGTACCCGGGTTCAGTATGATTATCACCACCTCCACATGAAGCAAATTGAAATGCTGACGGCACAGATGCTGCATCATGTGCATTGTCGTGATATACAATGTGCGTGAGATATCAAAATAGTTTGCATGGAAACAGACATGGGCCTAGCTGCCAGTGAAGCGAGAGCGAGCTCTAAGTCGTGCCCCGATTCTGTAGAACACGAACCTAGAACATCCGCATTAGTAACATATATGCGTTCGAACATGATGCACGCAGCGACTCACGGAATAGGTGCGGCAATTGTTGTCAGCCCCGCCAGTAACGCAGTTGCGCCTACCGTCCCAAGGCGGTCGTACATCTGCCCAGCAAACAGCGGAAACGCTGCGGCAGACGATGTCCGCACAAACGTGTTCGAGGACATCGCAGAGGCAGCAACCGGTCGATATGCCGTGACGAGGTACGTAAAGATCGCGGAGTAGCAGAAGAGAATGCCAGTGCCGAACGGAACCGAGGCGATAATGGGCACGATCCAATGCACATGTGGATATGTCGTGAAGGCAAGCCAGAAGAGGCTGATAGGGATGAGAACCGCGCCCCACATGCCAATGACGAGGCGAATTTCTGGCGGAGGGTTGCCGTTATACTTGGTCCTTTGTCTGCGTAAGAACCTGAAGAGCATGCAGGTCAGCTTGGGAGCATGGGGACAATCCGGCAAGGCATACCTGTTGACGAAGGGCTGACACGCAAGGCCAATGAACAGACCGATGGCCATCCCAAGGAATGAGAGTCCTGTAGACTGCACATCGAAGTGGTGACCGTCCTCAAAGATAATTGGAAACGCCTGGAAGGTCAGATACTGGATGCCCAGGATCAAAGCGGACCTGCATCGAAGCATAAGACGGCCTCAGGGAAAATGAAAGACTTAATCGCACCATAAGTTGAGTAGTAGCGCCATAGATTCTAGCGCCATTAGCTCTGAAGGGTGTCAGCAGACCTGAGAGAAACAATAGAGCGGGCACTGACTGAATGGTACGTAACAACTCATGAGCATAGAATGAAACAAGCTTCGCTCGCGTCTCTCTAGTGGTGCCCAGTAATGGCTATCGCCAGTCGACTTGCGGAGTCTGTAAAATAATAATAAAGTGCAAGTCAACGAGCTGGCATTTGGGTAAAATGGGAGGACGAACGCTCACTTCCGTGCTTTCTGCTTGAGAATTGCTGGCACGTATGTTTCTGGCACTAGCTAAGGATCCATATTCATGAGCGGCCGTGCATTTGGACCAGTCATCACGGAACCTTACCACGGTAATACAGACCAACTCTGTAAATATCCAGATGACGAGCACCCGGTAAGTCCACCTCCAGTTGGTGTTCTATCATGACGTCAGTATTATCGCAATACCAACTCGATACTATCGCACTGGCCTGGTTGATAAACCTCATACATACAGATAAGCGAACAGGCCGTAGTAAGCTGATGGTCCACTTACCCACTTATGAAGGGCCCAGCTGCTGGACCGATGAACGGCGAAACAGTATAAACAGCCATGGGTCTGTCAACATGTAGCATCAGCAGACAATCGGGTATGGCAGAAAGTACCAGGGACGTCTCACGTCGCGACCTTATCATTGTCGAACAGATCACTCACGCTTCCACCAGCAACACCAAGGAACGCAGAGCTACTAAATCCCGTCAGGAAACGGAATATCAAGTAGACCGCTGTCGTGATACATGAGCACCATGTATCGCATAAGGACGGAATGAGGACTAGCCAATATCCGGGGCGAATGCGACTGCCCAAGAAAATGCGAAGAACATCAAGAATGAACACCGGTAGATGGGATTACGGCCATGGACTTCGGATAGTGGGCCCACGAGTAGCGGGCCAGTACCCAGGCCAAGGACGTACAGACTGATCCCCAGGATAGCGACTTCATGTCCTACATGGAGATCCTGACTAACACCAGTTTCTGTGAAGGTAGCCTGCGGGTTGTTACAGACAGGCTTCAGTACATACTGGACGAGATACACGTACCATTGACGAAGCGCAGGTGGCGCACAGAGCGCCGCTGCTTATTACCAACACAACAATCCACTTCCTGAATCTAGACATTTTCTTTGGGTCGTCGTGAGGTTCTAAGACTACCTCGTATGGATCCTTAGTCTGTTCATCTTTTCTTGTAGCTGTTGTCCTGAGTCCTTCTGAGTCGAGTGGCTCCGCGCCTGTCTACTCTGAGACAGTATTCTCAAACCCAAATCCACGTTACTAAGAGAACACACGGACCTGAGTGGACTGTACAGAGGCCAGCGTCGGGTCAGCTGTCGGTTATTGCCCTGCATGTCAGCCTTCT
Source organism: Phanerochaete carnosa HHB-10118-sp (assembly GCF_000300595.1). Lineage (NCBI taxonomy): Eukaryota > Fungi > Basidiomycota > Agaricomycetes > Polyporales > Phanerochaetaceae > Phanerochaete > Phanerochaete carnosa. Next base: position 1,186,179 of record NW_006767633.1, on the reverse strand, counting down.
GGATCTGTTGTACATGGACCAGCGGCATACATTGTTCCTGTTCCTTGGATGACATCCCGACTCTAGTCTAGCTAGCCAGCTGCACTTTAGCGTTGCTGACTGCACCAGTATGAGAGTATAGGGAAAAGGTGGTCGAAACGTGAAGAACCCGGCCGTGAGACCTGCTCGCCAAGCGCGATGGCCGAGGACAATCCGAACGTATAGACTGATCTTATCTGTTTACCTAAGGGCGGAGCTATATAATCTTATCTTACTATTTCTACTTTCAGCTTCAACGGCTCCCGAAAATCTCATTCTTGCACTCACTTGGGTATGGATGACGACCTTGTCCTCAACCTCGAGCTTGACACAGGTTCTGCGCAGAAGGGTGGTTCCGTGAAGAAGGGGGGTAGATGGACTGACCGGTACGCACAGTGATTTGACCCGTACTTAAGAGATGGTGTTCATATCCGCTGCAGTGTCAGGGCGAAGCGTGTGGCGAAACGAAAGGGAAGACCACAAGATGCTCCTTTAAATCAGCACCCTTCTGAGGCCGCAGAACCGCCCAACAAAAAGCCTCGCAAGGCTCAAGTTTCGCCAGTCGCCGGGCTCGCCGTTGAGCGTGCCTCAGCACCGTCGAAGTCGACCCAAGTAATATCTTCACTATTCACCTCTAATCCGAAAATCGAGCAACTCGCTATCCCGCCTCTACTAAAATTTAATGGTCGCCCTAGCAATGCACCTTTGGATACCTCCACTTTCGCTGGTCTGGATCTGGATCCTCTCATTGTCAGTCACCTGCAGACGAAGATGGGCATCGAGAAGCCGACATCTATTCAACGTGCTGCTCTCCCTACTCTCTTATCAAGCCTGAAAGAAGATACGTCTGCGAGAGATGTCTTCATTCAATCGCAGACGGGTTCCGGGAAAACCCTCTCCTTTCTGCTGCCGATAATCCAAGACCTCCTTCCCCTCAGTTCCCTCTCGTACATAGACCGTTCGATCGGTACTCTCGCTATCATTATTGCCCCCACTCGCGAACTAGCAAAACAAATATCTGACGTACTAGAAGCATTGCTCAATATGCGTCTTCGTCCTCCAGATGACTCCCCAAACGATACTTCCTCTGGTCCGCGCCTTACTCGTTGGCTAGTCTCCGGTCTGCTCACGGGTGGTTCTACCAGGCAGCACGAAAAAGCCCGTCTGCGAAAGGGAGTGCCGATTCTCGTCTCTACCCCTGGTCGCCTACTGGACCATCTCCAGAATACTGCTTCCTTCAATGTCGGCAAATGTCGCTGGCTTGTGCTCGATGAAGCCGATCGTCTCATGGAGCTTGGCTTCGAGGAGACTATTACGGGTATTGTCAAGGGTCTCGACGGGCAGCGGAAGCTCGCGAAACAGGCTGTCGAGGAAGGGAAGAGCATGGAGGTCCGTGGCTGGGACTGGGAGCGGCGGAGACAGACCATCCTGTGTTCAGCAACGATTCGTGAAGACGTGCAGAAGCTGGCCGGAACAACGCTCCTCAATCCCGTTGTTTTCAAGGCTACCCAAGTAGACGAACTACAGAAAGCTCTCGACCCGTCCAAGCCTGCGGCAGACGCCGTTGCCGAAATCGCTGCTGGTGATACCAAATTCACACCTCCCTCACAGCTTGCACAGAAGTACATGATCGTTCCGCTGAAGCTTCGTCTTGTTACTCTCGTTGCGCTTCTGCGCAGTTTGCTTGCCCAGACACATGGGAAGCGGACCAGCAAGATCATCGTGTTCCTGAGTTGCACGGATTCCGTCGACTGCCATTGGAGTTTGCTTGGTGGTACCTCTATGGGCGAAGAAGAGTCTGAATCTAAGTCTGATGCTGATGAAGAGGGTTCCGAGAAGGAGGAAGAGGTCAAGAAGAAGAGTGGAGTTGAGACCAAGTCGCCACTCCTTCCGGGAGCATCGATTTACCGACTTCACGGGTCTCTCCCCTTGCAGACACGTCTTGCTTCATTGAAAGGCTTCGCTTCGGTGCCCAAGACGAATGGATCAAAGAACGGCAACGGCTCTACCTCCTCCATCCTTCTGTGTACCTCCGTTGCGTCTCGTGGTCTCGATCTCCCACTCGTGCGTGCAGTCATTCAGTACGACTTGCCTACGGAAGGCGGAGCTACCGAATACGTTCACCGTGTCGGACGTACTGCTCGTGTCGGTAAAGGTGGTGAGGCATGGAGCTTTGTGGCGCCGAGCGAGCAAGAGTGGGTCAAGTGGGTCAAAGCGAAGATGCAGGGCGACCAGCCGGTTGAGGGTAAGAGCACCATTGCACTTCAGCAAGTCCCATTCAACGACGTGCTCCGAAGCGGATTTGGCGGTCAAGGGCTAGAGTTCGAGGAGAGGGCGACCGAAGTTCAGTTATCTTTAGAGCGCTGGGTGCTCAAGGGCAAAGAGGTGTGTTTGCTTGCCTGGCGTTACAACTCTCGGTCTGATGAGGATGAAACCCAGAATGCCAAGTCTGCACGGAAGGCGTTCCTTTCCCACATTCGTGCCTACGCCACACATCCTTCTGACGAGAAGCACATTTTTCACGTCCGGCACCTTCATCTTGGCCACTTGGCGAAGGCCTTCGCTCTTCGAGAGGCGCCGTCCGCCGTGACCGATGCGAATGCAAAAGCCAAGAATATCAAAGCGAAGGCGGCCTTGAAGGGTAGGCGCAAACCCAGAGGTGCGCGTGGCGGCGATGACGAGGATGATTTCGATGTAGGCGATGCGGAGAAGCGCATGGAGAAGGTCGTACGCGAGCAGGGTCGCTTGACCAAGAAAAGTGGGAAGATGGCCAGCAGTGGAACGGGCGAGTTCCAGCTAGCAGGAGGTGATTATCTGGAGAAGCTGATCGGGCGGTAGTATGTCGTGTAAAGCGTCTAGTGTCCCTCTACTCCCACTACGTCGACTTCCACGATGACTTCCTCTCGCTATGTGCCTTATCCCTGCCCAGCGTGAGTGAAACTAGAGGGGTATATCAACCTCTTCAAGGCAACTAGATCATTTCGGTTTGTGACCATCCGGCGAATTTCATCTTGAGTATCCTGCAGGGGCGCCGGGGTGCAGTGCACCTGTGACGCCACACTGGTGACGCCATAGAACCAGCTCGCTGGGCATCTAGCTGTGCCACTTGTGACCACCTTGCATACCACACTCTCACTGGCAATTAATATCCCATGTCAACATTGTAGCTACAACCTGCTATGCCAGCTGACCCTTGCGCTCCGTTCTCGCGAAGCATACTTATTGCAGGTGACAGTGACGGTGAATATGAGCCTCCGGATTTACTCTATGCAGAACTTATCAACTTGTGGCGCAAGCACGGGAAATATGTCTGCGTGTAGCCGTACAGTCCGAACATCCAGTTCACCATCATGATAGTTGTCTGTGACGCCATCGGTCTGATCAATGCGTGGCTGTCTTTTCAACATCAAGTTGTGGATAAACGTGATACCCTTCACAGTAGTCGTTGTCCTGATCTGGCGCATTCGCCATTGCGTGTGTGGCGTACTAGTACAGCCCGTGAGTCCCCTCACGAGTTTAAAACCCCCGTGAGACTCGGAGACCAGCACATGTTGTCCAGAAACAAATTTAAATGGGTGTAGTTCCCCCGCCGTTCGTCGAACTCCGGCCTTCTGTCTATGTCTCCCCGCATCCTAGCTTACGACTAAACGGACCAGGCCGTCACCACTCGAGGCTTCTTATCAGTATTCTTTAGTCACTACAGTTGCACTCGGCGTTATGTTGAGCTGACTGTATACCTGTGCCCCTTAATGCATGACCCTTACCATCAGCCTACGCCTTGCACAATTATTTGGGTGCGGGGCGAGTTGCCGCATACTAGTACTAGTACTGTCTTCTCCACAAAAGCCCCTTGTGCGTGACAGCAATACTGAGCCAGCGCTCAGGTAGAAGTCTGTCAGTGTGTAAAACTGACCCGAATCACGGATATGACGATCGTGGGAATTATAGCTATCTTCGTGACAGTCCTGATAGCATGTCGACAGCCTTCGATGACTCTTAGAAAGGGACCCCCGCTACCGTGAAGACGAATGCCTCGAAGGAGATCTAGGACCCTAAGTCTTGATGATAAACACGTTACTCTGTAGTAACGAGCAATCGTTTCGATGCGGAAGGATACACAAGCAAATTATGATAAGTTACAACACGACAGGATACAATGATTGCAATGATATGTTTGGGTCTAGGGGCTGGGAATACATCAGACACGCAGACAGACAGAAGATACGCATTATGCAAGCGAAGCAACTGAAGCTCGAGACATGGCATGTTACTGACCGGCTAGCAAGTCAGCAGCTGCCGGGAAAAACCCTGAGAATGGGCTCTCCTCGCGCAACTTTGACACGCCTCCTCGTCGTGGGCTAGCGACAGACTTCCCTTGCAAGCGCGACTCTTCAGCTTCGGCTTCCGCGACGACAGCGACAATGTTCTTGACCGTGAACGCCTCGATTGGCTTTGAGGTAACCGGCTTGCGACAGGTCGGACATGTGTAGTCTGGATGGGCTACACTGTCGTAGAGCCGTTGGATCTGCCGCATAAGCTGCGTGCGTTGATACGGTTGCAGGTCATGCCTCCGCAGGAACTCGCGGTATTGCCTTGGAATTTGAGGAACTGGGCTGTAGTCCGGATGTGTGCCCATGTGCTTTGCCAGTTCTGTGCTGAACCAGTCCTGCAGACAAGGGCGGCAGAAGGTGTGCCCACATGCAAGGCTGCAGAGATGCATCACAATGAGTCGGTTTTAGCGCTGCACGCAGCGGTAAACTTACGAGTATGGTTGCCACATTTTCTCATAGCACATATCACAGGATAAGTGGCTTTCCAGTGTATTAAGCAACCGCTGCGAAGCAAAAATGAGCTGCAATTCATTTGTTCCCTGTGATAGGTAAGCACGTACTTTATTCCATGCCTTGGTCTGCGCGCACTCGGCTTCCAGACGGTTCAACTAGGACAGTTTGGAGATATCAGTACAAGCCTTTAAGCATAGCGATAAGCGTTCACACCTTATGAATGAGATCAGCTGAGGCTGGGGCTGAGGCCACATGAACAAGCGCAGGCAGAGTTCTCGCCCTCTTGAGCTGTTCGAGCTCCTGAGGCCGTTTTGATTCAGCTGCAGGCTCTTTGTAACATAAAAAAGTGATACGTACAACTTTTGCGTCTTCTAGCTGCCTTTTCAACTCTTCCATGGACTGTTGCTGCGAGATATCGTCTTCCGAGGATATTTCCACGACGTCCTTCACCGGCACCGCAGGCGGAGGCCTCAGTTTCGCTTTCCCCCGCAGCCTAGAGTCCCTCGATGATGCCTTCTTCGCGACGGGTTTTGGCGTGGGGGGCTCATCATCGTCCGAAGACAAAACGATAACCTCACGGTCGATCCTCGGTGGCGTAGGCTGGGGTTGCAGGGGCTGACGCGAGCCATGGCGAGAGCTCGAGGGTCGTGCGGGCGGCATGATGATCGTTTGTGGTGCGTGAGCAGTCGAGTGCCGCAGCGGCACGACAAAAGTCGGACAGGGAGTAGTGGACGTTCGGGGGAGGGGTGCGTCGTGGAGAGCGGCCTTGTGCGGTTCAACTTCTCGCGCCGGGCTCCACGTGACGCGTTTGCCAAAAGCCACAGCGCAGTCGTAGTCATCACAATCCCTGAGCGCTTGAAATGCCTCTCAATACTTAGAGATAGCGATATAAGAAATCCCAAGGATATCTTGACTTTCGTTCTACCCGCACGTACCTCGATTTTACTTTTGTTCGAAACGACGCCTGTGGCCGGCTAGGGGTTGGAAGCGCTCATTAACAAGTACATATGCCGTAGATCGCTCGCTCTGTATTAGTGCTCATGAACTATTGGCTTTCAGAGGCCATAACACCAGTGGCGTGTCCCAAGAGTCTTTGTGGACGACGTCGACGCGGGCTGTGCTTGCAGGGTCGTAATTCCTGTGCCGACATCTGGGACAGGTGTGTCTGGCCGGCAAAACCCGACGGGAGCCTTACTGATGACACCCATGAGCTCAGATCTCACCGTGCGCCGCCATCCAGGACACCTCGTCAGCAAAGCTTCCAGAGCCGGAAGACCATCAGGTATAATGCAATCGGAGGGTCCAGACGTTGAGGCTTCTGCAGCACCTCTTGATGAACCGGTCCCCGTGTTTCACGAGCTGTTCAACTCGCCCAATGCAGACACTGTGCTGGGCTCCAAGGACAGAGTTCTTTTCCGCGTGCACTCATACACGCTCAAGACGACTTCGGGATGGTTCAAAGACATGTTCTCCCTTCCTCAGAAGGATCGTGCGAGCGACCACCGCGTCGACATCTTCCTCGATGAAGATGCATCCACACTCGAGGCACTCCTGCGCTGCGTTTGCGGGCTCGCCATCCCCTGCCTCGAGTCCTACGACGTTATTGAACCACTGCTCTTTGCTGCCGAAAAATATGACATGCCTGGCCCGCTGTCGATCGTGCGCGCGCTCGCATCGACGCCCCCATTACTCGCGGACTCGCTCCACCTGTTTGTGCTCGCATGTCGCTACGGCTGGGACGATGTCGCGCAGCTTGCAGCCTCGCAGACGCTCACCCTTAACTTAAACGACGAGAAATACCGCCCAGTCCTCGCGAAGCTGATGTCGATTCCGCTGCTCAACCTCCTTGCGCTTCATCGCGGTCGTCGCGACACGTTGCGTGAGCGGCTGAACGAGGCGCCGTTTGTCAGCGACAGCGTCGAGTCGACGTGCTCGCACTGCGGGTCAAAAGTCGACTACCACACCTGGCGCGAGCTGAAACACCGAATCGTGACAGAGATGGATGTCCGTGCACTTGGGGACACCGTGCTTGATCCTGGTATCTCAGACTGGCCTGAGGCGCAGAGATGCTGGGCTGCACAGTGCAGCAATTGCGGACGGGTGTTGTATGATAAGAAGGAGACGCTTCGTGCTATTCGGTCGCGCATCGAGGAACTGCCGACGACGCTAAGCCTAAGGTACACTCAAGAGCATCCTACGTTTTGCGCAATTGGCGGCTGAACACTGTCTATCTAGAATCTCGTCAACTGGATCTGATAGACCCACCACAGGTCGTATGAATACGGATAATTGAGCAGCAGCGGCCTGTTACGCGCCCTTTCGTGTAATACTAGACACATGCTTGCATCGTGATATCCCGGAACATCTCAGGGCAATGTTCTCAGTACGCTGATCTATGCCATTTTGTATCTACTAATCTGTATATATACATGCCTACAGTCTTGCTCGTCTCTCTGTATACTGACCGATTTGGGCGACACCGCCGCTATCGATGGGTCCGTTCACAAAGCGTATGAGGACCCACGTCAACTGCAAATCCTGTGAGTGGCAAGTGCATCAGGAAGATGAGAGTAATACGAGATAGATAGCATGCAGGGCGTCGGCCGTATTGAGGCTGCGCGCGGCTCGACAAGAATGCTGCTAAACATTGGCGATGTCGAATCGTTTTGTTCGCCCCAGCTTGCCCGTTCGTTCTTGGGCTCGCGCTTGCTGCAGGTAATTGGATGCCGGCAGGGATCCGGGATCAAGCGTATAGTATATGAGTTCAAGCGCGTTATCTCTTCCGAAATCTGCTTTTCTCTACCCTTCAAGGCACTTCATGTGTGCCCCGATGCAGCCCATTGGGATGGTAAATGCGACCCAAACTCGGAAAAGCACTGCGCTTGGGATATCTATTGCAAGACTATCGGACTCTTTACTGCGCCACATGGTCGCTCTGCCCTCAAAACGAACGACATTCAATGATGCTGCGGCAGGACAGCCATCCTGCATGTGCAGATACTCCTCTATTTTCTTTCCTAGAAGCCGCACCAACAACCACAAGATGATACTAATTATGGCAACGACGAGTACGTATTAAATAGAAGGGAAGACCTGAGGGTTGAGGGAGAGAAAGGGAGCAAGCCAGAGCGTGCAGGAAGTATTGTATGGTGCGGGTTGTATCGATATCGTCATCACATACTTTGTCTATAATCCCCAGGGCTGTTTGCAGTCATGTTCGCTACTAACAATGCTCCTGGAGACACGACAGCGTCGGAAGCATATAAACATGACGCGCTGACGTATTGATCCTTCCTGGTTCCTTATCGTTTAGAGTTTGAGTGGTGTGCTGACTTGCTTGCACAACGACTTCCAGTTCGCCTCTGAAGGATGTCAGTCACGCAAAACCTTTCCCGCACGGAACAACGAGAGGTGGTGCGCGATCTTGTTGCCAAAGATCCTGTACGTGGATGGGACGACGCATGGTCTGTGCTGCGGCTCATACCAGGGCTACTGAACATGTACTCACCCCTCTCGCCACAAGGAAAGCGAACATGACACCATGGGATGACGGGGGTGTCCAGCCCCCTCTGCGAGACCTGCTTAGTGCACATGAGCTGAAGCTCCCCACATCCGGCCGTGCGCTTGTTCCCGGATGTGGCAAGGTGAGCAGGTTATCGTCGCAGTAAACAAGTAGTTCAAGTATATATGCATAATCATAGGGTTATGATGCACACTTCATTGCAACTACAACAGGCCTCGATACACTCGCCGTCGACATCTCCCCGACGGCAGTGCGACTGGCAAAAGAGTCGGTGACAAGCCTTCTTGTTGGTTTGACCACTTTTCTGATGTTGACGGTTAGATCGCTAGCCGATCTCAACTTACCAAGCACTGTGAACGTCAAATTTGAGCACAGGGACTTCTTCGCCCTTGATAGCTCCGAGCAGGAGAAGTACGACCTCATCTACGACCACACGTACGCCTCTTGTCCCACTCAGCGTTGTATGAGGCTCAGCTTCAACGACGCCATTGCTTAGGTTTTTCATTTGCATTCCGCCGTCGCGTCGCGCCGAGTGGGGCCAGTTCATGTCTCGCTTGATCAAGCCGGGTGGCTATCTGGTCACACTCATTTACCCTATAGATCCACCAAAGGACTGGGGTCCACCATACTATGTAAGACCCGAACATTATGTTGAGGTTCTCGGAGATGGATGGGAGAAGGTGGTAGACAAGGTTCCGGAAGTCAGTTTTGAGGTTCACAAAGGCAGGGACCATCTCGTTGTGTGGAAGAAATTATGACTGTGACGTTGCCAGGAGTATTAAATACTCATACCCAGAATAAATAGGCGAGAGTTGCAATAGGGTCGGCCGTCGAAATTCAATTTCGATGTGCCTGCAACCATCGTGCCGACTGAGGACCGTCGCGTAATGGCCCGCGAATAACGTTAACCCAATTCAGGGCAGGCCGATTTGCGTTGAAAGCGCCAGGTGCACGCTTAATTCAGCCGCCCTTGTCCTCTTCATGAAGCATCGTCAGCGACTTGGCCGGTGCTGTGCAGACACTGGCACATTGCTACACGCCGAAGGCGTTTCTTCATGGTACCACATTCACCAGGCCTTCCGTCAAGCTCAAAGGAGAATGTTTAAATCATTGGCGCGTGCTACTTGAACGCCATTGCTCGTTTTCGTTGCTAGCTCTATTATCCCCAGTTAATTTTTATCTATCTAAGGTCCATGCTACTAGCGGATTTGCACAATTTACGCGTTGTCGGTCCTGACACGTTTTGCGGGTGGGCCCATCGATGGCGACGGAGTCGTTCTAATCGGTCGGGAAGAGCTGTCAGGCCTCGGCGGCACTGGAGTCACGCGAGTCGAACGAGAAGAGCTGCTGAACATGGGCGACGTCGGATCGTCCACCTCCCCCTGCGCCGCCTTTGTGAACAGGCTGCCCAGCCTAGCGAAACACTCCCTCGCCCTCCGATCCTTCTCCCGCGCCTCCCGCAGCTTGCCGGTGAGCTCGCCCTGCACGGTCGCCAGCTCGTCTCGCAGCTCGTTCGTCCGTTCTTCGGCGCGCCGCCGGTTCTCGACCTCGCGCTTGCACTGCTCGAGCGCGTATTTTGCGCTGCGGCGCGCGCTCAGCAGCTCGGCGCTAGTTTCCTGCTCGGTCTTTCGACGGAGGGCACGCTCTGCATCGAGCTCTTCCTCGACCTTGCGTTTCGCGGCGCGCGCGTCTGCAAGCTGCCCAGGATAACTGGTCTGCTTATCACGTAGGGATTGTATCTCGCGCTCCATAGTACGTATGCGAACGGCGTCATCGGGGGACATGGGATCCTGGGGACGGCGATCGACTCGCTGCAGGAGAGATAGACGCCGCGAGGACGCCAATGAGGCGGCGCGCGGGGACTCCTCCGAAGGGAAATGCGTCCCATAGACAACCTGGAAGAACTTCTTTGCCTTCTCCATGTGCTCCCGAGCGAGCTCAGCGCCCTCAGGGCCAGACCGACGTGAATCTCTGCTCAGATCAGTATGGCAGCTGGCGAGCATGATGAAAGCGGGCCTCAAGTCGTCGTTCGTCAGTCCGATAGCAGGGGACATCATGACTAGTGGATACTGCATCAGCGACAAGGGCATCTGTTGCATATAACTGGCCCATTGCTCACCGTCAACCATAGCAGTCACGACTGAGATCGCGGCGCGGATGTTCCGCTTGCTGCGATAGTAACCCGCGATAATCATCCATTTATCCCTCTCCGAAGGCCATGCGGCAGCCTGTGAGAGTACGAAGATGATGTCTGTAGGGTCCTTAGCTAACGAATCAAGCTCGTAATTAAGAGACTGTCCACAGTAGGAAAAGGCGATGGAAAGAGAGGGTATGGTAGGCGGCGTTACGGGAGCTTCGCGAGCACGATGCAATGCTGACTCTGGCGCTAGCGATTGCGAAGGTGGGGCAGATTGAGCGGTGGTGCTGACCCTTTCAGCCTCATGTTCGACTTTGATTATGGAAAGCGCAGGGCTCGATGTAGGGGCTACAGGCTGCTTCGGGCCGAAGACGTCGTGAGGCGTATTCAGATATTCCTTCGCAGGGGTGTTGGCGTACAAAGTAGATGAAAGGGTTTGTTCGACGGAGCCGGAGGACGGCCTCACGGAGTAAGATGGTCCGGCTTCTGCAACGTTCTCCTTGTTCTTGGAGGAAACATCCGGAAACTGCAGCGGAGGGAGTTCGACAATCGGGCTCTTGTGCGCCTGAGAGCCGGAGGACTTCGTCTTACAGCCACTGCTCTTTCTCGCTGTAGTAGGGAATGGGGTACATCAGCTAATACATTCGATAAAAGCTACAGAAGTGCATACCTGAAGACGGACGTGACTCTGTACGAGCGTTTCTCGAGTATGGTAGATGTGAAAGAGATGCGGGACGATCGAAGCGAGACCTCTTGACCGGGGAACTGGAACGTGATACACTTTCGAAATGGGCAACCATCTGGGGGGAGTATGCAACTATATGCGCCTTGTAATCGTGCGTTTGAAACGCTCTGGCTCGTTTGACAGAGGCGCCATTCTCGAACTCGACAAAGAAATGAGTCGACGCCCGGTGTTCGCCTGTCTTCCATGGGTATATGCTGTGACTGGAAGTGCATATATGCGAATCAAAATCAGACAAGTCTCGAGGGGCGGGCTAATACTGACATCTCGCCACATGCGGAGAACGCCTTGTGGACGTCAGCTTCTGACCGGTTGGTCTCAATGTATGCAACGCGGTGGACTCGCCCCTCCACCATGGTGTTGAAAGGCGGTGGGTGGTAGGCAAGTTGAGAGACAAGAGGAGGAAGACATTCTGTGCAGAGACGAGCCTGGATTTTGTAAGCAGACGGAAGAGGAAGCGTGTGCGAAGCTCACTGTCAACTGGTGGGCAGACGCAGGCAAGTTGCCTCTTTGGGTTGTTCCTCCACGCAGGGCTGGGCGCCGCTCAGAATTCAAGACTGTACCGTTTACAGACGTTCGATGCGTTTTCAGCAAACATACAAGGTGAATCTCGTGGCTTACAGAATTATTTCAGCTGGACTAGCCCAACAAGGGGCATTCGCAACGGACACCCAAGGACTGAGAAGCCGCGAACTGTAAGCTCCACGACAGCTCAGATTGCCCAGACGAGCTCAAGCCGCTATGGTGAGATTTTAGCACAAAGTACCTACAGAGCGAATCTACCCGTGATGCGGTCTCGAAACAGCTCTAGAACTAGGGAATGAACGTCAGCGCCACAGAATCAGCATTGCAGCAAAGTCTCGTGCCGCAACCGTGATCAATAGATGCAGTCTTATGTGCGGCTGCTCCCCAGCACACAGATATGGGCACGGTATTGAGTTAATCCGCCTGCGACAGTAAAGCGAAGGTCGAAACTTGTGTACATACGTCAATGGTAGGTAGACAGGGACGAGCGCACGCTTTGAAGAGGCAACAACAAGTATTGCACCGCGTGCCATCTGAGCGACGCAATCGTAAGAGAGACAACTAGCAGGCAATGATCAGAGACAGCTGCAGTCGGGAGGCCCTACGACAGATCCCCAGAAGAGTGGAGCATGAGCTTGGCAGTCACCTCATGCTCATCATACTGCGGAAACTTGCACAACCATAGGCGGGAGGGCACAATATTGCCGACAGAGTAGTCCAGAGCAAGCAGAATTCAAAAGGAAGGATAATAGCGGGAACATTGAGGGACAGGTGCAAGTGAGAGAAGTCACGTGGGATTCCGAATTTGAGAGCTGTATAGTTATATCGGCTTTTGCCGCATTAACGCAAACCTTACTCGCGTGTGGCTGTCGACGAAGCGCAAGGACGCTGGCACGCCACCGCCCACCGCACTCAACGCTCTAGCCTTCAAGGTCCCTCCGATCCTTCCCCCAGACAACAAAAAATCAAAATGGCCGCGGTTCAAACTCTCCCCAAGGAGGTCTCCAAGATCGGGTCGGAGGTTAAGCTGTTTGGAAAGTGGGATACCCAGGAGTGCGTGACCATGCTCAGATAGTGAACCATACTGACTGTGTGCTTGTACCGTAGTGTCGAGGTCAAGGATATCTCCCTGACTGACTACATTCAAATCCGTCACGCTGTCTACCTCCCCCACACCGGTGGCCGTTATGCCAAGAAGCAGTTCAAGAAGGCTCAGATGCCCATTGTTGAGCGATTGGTCGACAGGTAAGCATCCTTATTGCCTGCTCGCTTTGGTTCCAAGCCAGAATTCGACGCTGACGCCTTTCAATGTACTTAGCTTGATGATGAAGGGCCGCAACAACGGAAAGAAGCTCCTGGCCGTCCGCATTGTTGCGCACTCGTTCGAGATTATTAACCTTCTCTCCGACCAGAACCCCATCCAGGTCTGCACAGCTGAAAACACTGCACCTCGGAAATGGAAGCTAATCGCTGTAAACTTGCCAGGTTCTCGTTGACGCCATTGTCAACACTGGTCCCCGCGAGGACTCTACCCGTATCGGTTCCCAGGGTACCGTCCGTCGTCAGGCTGTCGATGTCTCACCTCTCCGCCGGGTTAATCAGTCTATAGCCCTCATTACTACTGGTGTAAGTCTTGTATGCCAAAACTCCCGAGCGTCTAATATAACACCTGCCTCTATCAGACCCGTGAATCCGCGTTCCGCAACGTCAAGTCTATTGCTGAGTGCCTTGCCGATGAGCTCATCAATGCAGCGAAGGGCTCATCCAACTCGTACGCCATCAAGGTGCGCCTCTTCCTTTAGTTACGGATTTTTGGTGCTCACAGTTTCTCTGATTATGTAGAAAAAGGATGAGCTTGAGCGTGTTGCCAAGTCTAACCGGTGAAGACCTTGTCGGTTTTTCCGGGCTCACTCGGCTCTGCTACCAGAGGAGACCGCTTACTATCGCATATCATTGGTGTTTCTGTATTTCGCATGTTATATTCATAACGCTCTCCATGCTTGCCCATGTGACTGCTATGGCAACATCCTTCTCGCGATGACAGGTGTACTGGCTAGATGAGCTTGCAATATTTGCGAAACGTATTAATAGCCCACTTGTAACCTCTGGTTGCACAAGAGTGGACTGCTCAGTATTTTGCTTTCGGTACGGGTCCTCGGCTTTTGATGTAGCCGTAGTGATTCGCCATTTTAGGTTTTTAATTGCACTCGCTCGCGGTTTGATATTCAGCACTGAGTGACATACTTCGGACACAGGTTCCTCTGCACCCAAGAAGTCGAAACGATCACGCAAATGTTTACAAACATTCTATACCCGCAGGCTAGAGCTGGTTTCGGCCCGCCTTATTCAGCCTCATTCAGCCCGAATGACCCGGCGATCTCACGCAATCGTCCACTCATGGAATGTGCGGTTCCTTGTGTCGGGCTGATCACATCCTTGGGCACAAGGTCTCGCCGCTCGCTCTGCGTGCAGCCTACGCCGGTCGCCCCCTTTAGTGTTTTGGACCTCCATTCATTTTACCATTTACATGTCTGATCGCCATCGGTCACCCTCGATCTTCCGGGCAGACCGAAAAGCACGGGAAAGCTCCCTGAAACGACGGCTCACGTACACCCGCGGGCGGCAGCATCGAGACACATCCGGCGAGGGAAGGGGGACGCCCTGCCCACAGCGGGCCCGGATCTCACCACGCCTCCGGGCCCTATCTCTGTTCTCCATCGACTATCAGACCGCCAGTCCCTCGCGTGCGAAAAACGCTGCACTCTCCTTACCCTGGAGACGGATCGCCTTTGGTGGGGCCCTCACGCCCAGCCATCGACGGGAGCGGCCTCGTGGGAACCTGAAAGGCTTGGGCGCCGATTTGCCCGGGTGCTGCTCGACGCGCGTGCCTGTCGCCGCCGGGACGCCCCCCTTGACGCTCCCGTGGCACACATTCAATACACGCGCGAGGGCTAAACTGCGTGTGGCACAGGCGCGCCCACCGGTGTAATAGGCTTCGTGCGCGGCTCTGCCAGTGCCGCTGCTCGGGCACGAGGGTTCCTACGAGCGCGTACGCACTGCACAGTGCATACATGAACCGCATGACGGTGCGGACCGTGTGGCTTGTCGTGCGGACAGGACAGGGCGGAGAACGTTCTGGCGTCACCTCCGCGGAGGCGATGATTTCATTATCGAACGTTCATTCAAGACGCGAGATACTTATCTTCGAGGTATGCCCGACCGGGTGTGCCCGTGCTTTTGTTCGAGCTTGCACGACACGCCTGCGCATGCGTCAAATGGCGATAGCGGGCAGAAGCCCAGATACCACTGGAGAAAAGTACATCGTCCTTTTCTCCCGGTCTCGGCTCACGCACACACTCGCTACCCTGACGCTTCTCGCTTGTAAACCGAGCGCATGCTTTCGTAGTCACGGCAATGATAAATAATTCCGCTGGAAAAAACCCGGAAAAGCCAGGATGTGTGCGCCTCTATTCCACGCCCAAGCTACAGAATAGATAAATCAGGAGCGTAAATAGGGATATGAACTTTTCGAGAATCCGCGTCCACCCCGGGGAACGATAGTCACGACTCCGTCGAAGTTTCCAATAACTATGCGAAGTGAGACCAGAAGAACACGTCGCTGGACGACGTCGGATGTGCTGTCCGTACCAATGCGCAAGAAGATGGAGGAGATGCGGTGAAAATGTGATGGACGGGTAGGGTGATCATATTAGAGTAGGTAATCCAGTGATGTGCTAGGGTATGCTGCGATGAGGGGGTTAAGGGGGGTTAAGCAAAGGGAGGAAATGCGATTAGACTAAACAGTCACGACGGATGAACAAATGAACCAGAGTGCCAGCGAAGTGAGATCCGAATGAAATCCTGAAGGAAGACTCCCAGATGAAGAAGAACACGGGGTAGCCCCAGCGACGTGAAAGCAGCAAGCGGGGATGGGCATGCACAAACAGGAGATCCATGTGGGGCTGGGCGAGAAAGCTTGGACGAGTACAAGAGGAGCAAACGCAGGCAGCTTTTGGGGTCCCGGCGGAGGTGGACTGCTGTTGGTACGCGAGGTAGTAGTGGTACAGGCGTTTCATACGACAGTGATGGGTACAACCAGTGATGTGCGGTCGCGGTGATGGAGGGTGATGCAATGCGGTGAGCCGGGTCGTATGAAATGTCTCATGTTATACAGAGCAATGCGAATACAGCAAGGGACAGGACGCGCTATCGCCTAATGACGACACCTTGATGCTCCAGACAGGCTGGCCGGATGCCTAAGCGGAGACTTTCGATAAATATGGGGGAAGGAGAAGCGACATGAGCAGAGAACGATGGTTCCTGCAAGTCGCGAGGGGAGGCCGAGTGAAGCTGTATGATGTAACGTATCCAGGGGGCCGCGAGAGATGTGTCTAACAGAGCTGGTCGCCAGCGCAAGACAGGAGATAGTGATGTGCTTGAACGAGCGAGTGTTGGACAGTGCATAGATAATGCTGCGGCAAACGCGGAGGATACGGTGGCATGGGAGGGCAAAGACGGGCACCAATGTACCATGGTGCGCTAGCGATCGTACCGCAGGTCGCCCCAAGACATTGGAGTAGGAACTTTGTAGTGGAGTTCACGGAAGTCGATATCCCTCCTCGAGACCGCTCCATCGATGCCCCGGTAGCCATACTCCTTGCTGAATTCCTTCAGCATGGCCTTGCCAACCGCGCAGTACCAGGCAATGCCGCCGGCGTTAACCATGACCTGTCCCGGCCAGAACAGCTCGCCGTCTTCGTCTTCAATGTCTGGATGGTATTCGTCGGTTGCGGTGTAGGTGGTGTTGAGGACGCGTTTGAATGTACGGGGGAAAAGCTTCGCAAGGATAGGTAGGGTGAAGTGCTCCTGCGCAAGGGTCAGAGATTGCATAACGCCTATGATCCCTTCGCTTTCAGACTTGCGCATCCGCACTTGTGACCAGTTGACCTCGGTGTAGTAATTATCCGGCACTGGCTTGTCCGACCATACCTCGTCTGGGTTGCGAAGAGCGATGGGCATTCCGCCATCTTTACCCTTCCTAGGCGCAGCGGCCGCGGGCGGAGGCTGAACGTCTTCAGCCTTTTTGCCGGGTGGCGTCGAGCCATTGCTGCTGATGCTGGCGGGGGACGGTAACATCGGCGGTGTTGCGAGAGACGCGCTGCCGTCGATGGCCTTTGACTTGTCGGCGCCCTTCTCCTTCTTCTGCTCGTCCTCGACATACAGTTTCTGCAGTCGGCAGATGAGGATCTTATTGTCGTGGTCGTTGCTCTTCGCCGATTCGCGGAGCTTGTTACTCAGCACAGACGCCTCGATCATGTACCTGTGAATATGAACACAGAAATTATGAAGCAGAGGCTCCCGTAATTCATGTGAGACACCTACAGAAGACCGAGGAGCGCCTTCTCGCGGTCATCCACCGCATCCTGCTCCCAGTGTATTCTCGTGTACGAAAGGAATGGCTGCAGCCCACGCCATGCGCCTCTATCCACTTTCTTGTACCATGTGTCTTTGGCCCAGTATGCGTAGCAGAAGTCGATGATAGATTCGAGGCATTCTAGTCGGCTCATGAGGTTCCCGTACTTGTGATACGGAGAGCTGCTTGGAGGAGGATTCGGTAATGGGCGGTACGACGAGGAATCCGGACGCTCGTTCGCCATGGTTCGTAGTTGACCTGAGCACTTGAGATGGATGGCGGATGCATAGTACCGATCATACAGGCCCTCGAAGTGCTGTCGGCCGAGGACAGGTATGGGCTGTCGCCGTGGTCGACGTACTGGAATGTCCGTGGTTTGCGAAGTATCGCGAGACGCGGGGAGCTCTTCGCAGAGCTCTCCGTCTTCGGTCGGAGGGTTGGGGCGTCGCTGGGAGGCGGCTTCAGACCGATGCGCTGATGATGGCGGCGCCTGGCGACGGCTTTCCGACACGCTGCTCGTTCGTGGCCGCTTGCTTGGACCCTGCTGGAAATCGCTTTCTGTCTTGCGCTTGGAACCGGGTGCCGGCAAATCGGTGGATGATAGCGGGAGCTCGATGGGAAGGGGCTGGCTGGGACGACCGAGGGCCTGGCGGAGATCAGTTTAGCCGCTGCGGGGAGAAGCAGACATGCATGTCGACAACATACCTCGAGACGTCGTTGGAGTTGTGCGCGGGTGATGCGCCTGGAAAGAGAGGATGTGAGCTTGGTAGCCACGAGGCGATGTGGAGAGGAGGGAGGTACGGACGTGCGGCGTGATCGGTGGGCGGTGGACGACGCTGTCGTCGACGGCGAGGGGGTGGCGCGATGCATGGCGGTCGCAGCGCGAGTGGTGGTGGTGGTGGTGGTAGGAAGAGAAGGGGATGTGGGCGGTGGACGACCGCAACAATGGCGTGAAGTCCGGCGGCGGAAGGTGAACAAGGTCAGGGCCATTCGTTGGCCACCCGGTTCTATTCGGGCGTCTACCATCTCTCCCTTCTTTCGGTCGGGCCCATTACGAATTTGTCCACCAAGTCACTCCACCCCACTTTCCTGCCACTCCTATCCCTCCTCCTCGTCCACGACCGCTCGATCTATCTCTTTCTATTTCGCTGCGTTGGGCCAAGTCTCCCGGCGGCGAGCACGACGACGAGCAGGGGGACAACAGGCCTTTTTGTCTCGGCGTCGGGGGCAACCACGCTCCGCCGGCGTGCCGGATCGATGGCGGCGCCTGGGGAAACCTGCTTGGAAAGGCAGGAGCAGCCTGTCACTGCCCAGTCACGCCTCCGTCGATATGCGCATCACCTCGGTCGTTCTCATCCTCCCTCCCTCGCGGCCGTGGTCCATGCTTCCCACCGTCGGACAGGACACACAGCCGGCCATTCCCTGCATCCTGCATGTCTGCGTCGCCTGAGGTCCTCCTCGCGCGCGTCCGAAGACGCCTTGCATCGTTACGCTGCACCGCGAGGACAGACCGCGGCGCCACATGTTTCAACTGTAGCACCGCTCGCGGTCTTGTGCGAGTTCGCCGCGACTACTCGATGCGGAACTGTATACTGTACTCCATGTATACACTGACGTTACGAACAGACCGACTGAATGTGTGAGCTCCCCAAGTTTGTCAGCTGACGCCCTTGCACGCCGTACGTGCCGCTGCTGCAGGGGCGACTACGCCCAATGTACCATTTATGAAGGCATTTGGGAGCGGTCATTCGCTATGTAGAGGCCTGCTCTTTCCGCTCCTCAGCACGCTGCAGGCCTGTTACGTTGGTCGGTGACATGTACTCCACTGTCTCGACTGGCCGGTGAATGTTCTGACGATCCCAGGTTCAGTCATATTGATCTCTTTCCGTACAGCCGTCACCGGCGGGCCCCGGACGTTTGACAGCCAATAGTGACCACTCCCAGGTCATTTTGACATACCGAGTGTAATCCTACGCGACTCTCTCGGTCTAGCGTTCCAATCCACATCAAACCCCGGGTACAGGCAGCCAGAGTATGTGCGCCCACCACTCGCTCCATGTCGGGGATTGCTAGTCGGCGTAGTCCCCTCAGCATTCCCCGCCCCCCTGGCGGCGTATACACCGCTTGCTCCTCGGCTTTTGCATTCCCTCGAGGTAACAGCTGGGAAACCTCCATGGCAGTGCGGGGAACGACAGACGTTATTGATCCGGGTCTCCGTCGCACCTCCAGCGACCGCATGCTGGGCATCGCAGCTTGCCTCCGTCGGCCTCGGCCACTCGAAACAATGGCGATGCGTCCGTTGAGATGGGAATACACGCGGTCGCCCGCTGCGCGCGCGAATATGACGACGCACGCCCGGAAAGGCAGTGCCGGCGGCAGGAGATCATGGTGTTGAGGCTTGTTGAGGATCTCCTTAGTGATCGGTCCCTGGCGGGCGTTTGCCTCCGCTCCGTGCCCCCCAAGTTCTTCCGCCGCGCAGGCCTGCTGAGCCTGTACGACTCTCCAGCACCGACGCGAGGCAAGGAGTCGTCGTGGGGCGCGCGCAAGGTCAGGCGCTGTGCTGCATTGCGACAGGGTCGCCCATCACACAGGTACCGGAGGAAGCGGTGCGTCGGGAGCGATCAGATCACCGGCAGGCGCTGCATTTGCCCCTGCCATTTTTCGCGGGACGTAACCTACAGCCCCCGCATCCTCAAGCCTCAGGGGACACCCGCGCTGCTCAGCGCTCAGGCCTTGGGATCCAGTCGAAACGGTTCTTCCGACGACACAGCGTCTCTTGACCGACAACACCCTAACAGAAAACCTCGCTCCGAGCTTCGAGCGATCGTTATGCAGCCGACACACGATCAGCCGACGCGCTCAAGTGCCAGGAACACCCCGTCAGCTGAGCGCACACGCGCTGGGCATGCCCCCTTGACCATACCATACGTCGAGTAGTACCACAGATCATCGTGCGGTCGTGTACCACTACATGGGCCCGGCTAGCCTTCTATAAATGATAAATGGCACTATATCCGGCACATGCGCGAGATCTCGTTATTCCCATATGAGACGCTCCCAGGTGTACCGCGCACTCCCGCCCCCGCATGAGGACACCCAACGCTCGCATCTCGCCAGGCAATCTTTACCCCGCAATGCATGCGCGCACGGGATCGCCCCGCAGCATGCCCAACGCATGGCTTTCATATCGATAGCACGCACGTCGTCCGCGGGCGCAGCGCGCGCAGCCCCCCGTCACACACTCGCTATGTCATCGGGGGCGCTCTGCCGCTAAGTGCGAGAATTGGGTTCGCTCTTGCCGTGGAGAAAGAAGCTGCGAAGCGACGACGGCTGGCTTCGGCCGCGAGCGCGGAGTGGAAGGGGTCCGGGCCAGCAGCGCCGCAGGAACCAGCTGGAAAAAGCCGGGCTTGATGATGATGTAGCAGCTGCAGAAAAGGGAGGGGGGGGGATGTACAGAGCTTACAATATCCGCCGCCGCAGGGCGTGCCGCGTACAGTACCCTCGTTCGAACGCTTCGTCCAGTCGCAGGGCACCATCGCAACGGACCCGCCCGCAGGTCATGGGTTTGCACGGGCCTCTTGCCGTCGTCGCGCCGCACGAATTGCGTGCCGGCCGACGGGCCCGCGAGCAGCGCCGCGAGTGACATGTGTAACGCAAAATCGGCGCACACGCCGAGGAGATTCCTGGCCAGTCTAGAGTAGATCCTCAACAGACTAGTTGCCGAGTATTCGTCGACAGAACATGGAATGAAGGCGCAATATTATCGGGCGGCCCCACTCGCCTCGCAGCGATTCTATAGAAGAGCAAGTCTGTTATGTAACAGCTTCCGATGTGTCATCATTGTGTTATTCAAGAGTACATTGGGTTCATGGAGCTATCCGATTTGAGCTGTAACGTGTTTGGATGGCACGATGCGAGAGATAATCGAGAATGCAGCACGGGACCCTTGTTAGTTGTAGCAGAGGACGCGGTAGCGCTGTGGGGGCGGCCAGTAAGCTCAAATTCTAGTGCCACAGTGCTTATAGCCACTTACCTCGACCTCTTTCTCGGAGCCACCGTAAGGAATGAAAGCCTCTGCGGAAGAATACAGGTAAGTCGCCGAAGCGGTACACGGCCCAAACTAGGACACCCACTATGGAGCTTCTCGCTGATCTTGCCAGGGTGGATGCCATTTTCGACGTGCGCCTGGGCAATGAAGAGCGGCGTGCCGTCTGCCTCGTGACCGCCCTCGACCGGGCGCGCCCCGAGCCGGTCCAGCTTCAGCTGCCCGTGCACCTCGACCCAGCGCACGGCGTTCGGGTTGCCGACGAGCAGCTCATATTGCTCGACCTGTTGCACCAGTCAGCGCACTGTCACATCGTGCTACGATGGACGACGTACAGAAACCTCCTTGTGGCCGTAGCCGACTACGGCGCCGGTGTCGAGGTTTGCACCTGCCTTGCCAACCTCTGGAAAGACATCAGTGATGAGTTGTTTGCGTGGACTATGCGCGCTATTACTCACGGACGCTACCCTGTAAATAGACATGCCATCAGCACTGTACATGGGTTGTTCGACAAGAAAGCAGCTCACGTCGTGGAAGGCACGGCAGACATAGAGAGGCTGACCTCCCTCCTCACCACCGGCGATCAAGTCCCGAGGGAAGCTCTTACCGTGGACAAGCAGCCAGGTCGTGGGCGCGCTAGGACCGTTGCGGTAGAAGTTTTCGGTGCGATCCTGGCCTTCGCGCAGCCACCTCTGTAGAGCCCAGACAGCCGCTTTTTTCTAAAGTCAGGTATGTAAGATTAGATCTGAGTTATCTATTGGCACTTGACGCGATAGAGCTGGGTCTGCGGGAAGCCACAGCGAACGCCCCGGGACCCTACTGAGACCTCAGACGTGTCGGTTTACTTGGTTTTCGGATCAAAGAAACGTGGGCAAGCCACCGAGTCTATCGTGTCGAATATCATTAAACAGGATACTCACCTGCTCTTCACTCTTCTGATGATGATTGTATGCGAACATACCAGCACCGATTGCGGCGACGCCAATAGCGAGACCTCCACCGATCTATCATAACCACGTTAGACTCAAACCCTGCTTCGAGACGAAGTACGACGTACCTCCATCTTCTTCTTGGCCGCGTCGTCAAGGTCCCACCAGTTCTTCTTCTGCTCCTCGTGAGGGATGTCCACCTTCTGGTGCTGATGCTCGTCCCAGTTGTTACCGCTCTGCTGCTGGTCGAACGGCGGGCGCTCGTCCTGGAACGACTGCTGCTGAGGTTGGTCGTACGCGGGCTGGTAGCCGCCGCCCTGTTTCTCTCCACCGCCTCCAACATAATCGGGAGGCAGGCGCCCCCAAAGCGCGGGGGTTACATTGGGGGTCCAGTCTCCCTGCAATGAGAGCGTCAGATGAATGTTTGGCACGCAGGCAGTAGCAGCTGGAGAGGGTAAACCCCTGTCCTCTGTAGTGGCGACCTCCTCAAAGCCCATGCAACCAAGGTATCACAAGGTTTTCAACGCCACCGCTACAGTCAGATCGAGAAGGATGTGGCATCGTTCTAACCCAGACGCGGGAAGAAGAAGCGTTGCGGAGTCTACCAAGTCGAGAGTGGTCGCAGAAGAACATGGCCCGTACCTGAGAGAGGTGAGGCTGGATGATTTTATACTTGAAGCCTGAACACGCAAGGCGACATGTCAGTCATCGATGGAATGGCAGCTGCATGGGTGAGGTGCACCTTCGTATTCAACAACATCGCCGACATTGTACTGAGTGCCAGGTGCCCAGGTCGACATGCCGTCTGCGTATAGAGTTGAGGTTTGGTAAGTTGGTGAGTGTGCTGGCAGAAGAGAGGTGCCTCTTGTGCTGGGTCCAAATTGGCCAGCGCTGCAGGTCTTATATACTGTCTGAGCTTAGGTCATATCAATCCTGATCGCGCTGACACGATGGGAGTTGCCAAGAGATCGCTTCTCTCATCGCCACCTGCCGCAGAAAAGTCACAGGGAGCATGCCTAGGCCTCCAGAGCCATGTTTCTTGTGCAGGACCGACCGCTTATGAGATGTCGAGAAAACATAGGATCAGCGGTCGTTTGCAACCACATCACTCCTCCGCAGCCCGCTCAGCCTTTTATGTCTTCGCTATGTTGCACTATACTCGACTTGGACAAGTAAAGCTGGTCTGGACAGGGACGTGAGTTCGCACGTTGGGTCGCGCCGACGTTCATTGAAGCACGAAAGACTCGCCTCGTTTCCTCCTGCCCTCGCGAAGCTCATGAGGAATTACATTCGTAGCGCATGACGTGTTTCATATGTCGCAGGTGATCTAGCCATATCCGACCTATGCCGAGAGGAAAAGTCATATCGATGAGTTGTGTCTAGGTGAACGCAGCCCGAGAGTTTGAAGTCTCAATGGACGCTTTGAGACAGCGGGCGTCGACGCTTAATGGGCGCCAACCTTAAATCGAGGTTCACATCGTCATCGAGCATGGCCAAGTCCCGGCACATCGTCCCGGTCTCATAACACTCTCTGCTGACCCTTCTGCGCTGAACGTCCGAGCACCGCAAGACGGATTCAATGTGACACTAGGCGGCTGCAGAACGCTTGTTTTCACCCATACGTTTGCGTGTCCTGCGGGGAGTACTATATGAGTGAGGTCAAGAACGGCGACCTCGTCGGCGGAGCCTGCGTGAACAGCCCGCCGGGGTGGGCGAAACAAAGACGTTATCCCCGTAAAGCTTCGGCCAGTGCAGGAGACCAGCATGCAGAACTTCATATTATCAAGGATGTCAGGAAGGAGCACGCCTCATACCGAGTCCGGTTGCGAGTCGGCGACAGCCTCGTACGGGCTGCTCCCGTTCATCAATCCGCAGAAGTCAGTCCTGGCACTCCTCGCAGAAATGTTCATGGCGTGCTTCAGCCTTGGTGTCGTCCGCAGGACAGCCAAGTGACAGTTAACCTGCGTGGCATGCGCAAAGACAGTGTCTTGTGCGCGGTTACCTGCCACGAGAAGCTCTAGGGCTGTGCCACGCTCAGGTACATACGCGACTGGTATGTTGTGCGAGTAGGCCGCATCGATACGCGCTACGGCACGTAGTCTCCTCGTGGATGCGGATAGCGACGTCTCGGGAGATGGGAAGGGCAAGAACGGGTGCGCTCTGGCGTATTTACATGATCTGTTCTTATGACGAACTTATTCACGCTCGGTCGAATACCTCAGCAACTGCGTTCTGCGCCTTTCCTGACAAGGCGAAGTCGTCGTCATTTTGCCATCCAAGGTCGGCTAGACTCAAAGAGAGCGAATGATATAAAGGCGAATTGACAGGGTGTTTACAGGTACAATTCATCCGGGATACAACGTTAACTTCAGAGTGACATGCGAGTGCAATGTTATAAAATTACGTCCTCCTCCTTTTCCCTCCGCGCCCTCCCTTCTTTTCCTGGCTGGTGGCCCGCGACTGTTTCCTGCGACTCGTCGACGCCTCAGCTTCAGGCTCCTTGCTGGTGCTGCGTTTGCGCCGCAGTCCGCGACCGGACGAGGGCACATACGACTGTCCGTCGGACATACCCCGGCTGGGTGCACGGCCCCTCCTACGAGAGGAGGTGCCTCGGGAAGGTAAGTCTTGGTCACCAGGATCTTGTGAGAGCTGTTTTGGAGACACCTCGCGACGCCGGCGTGCGTTGCGTGTGAAGGTCGACGGCTGAGAATCTACAGGTGGCGGTGGAGACATATCCGCGGCTCGTGCCGTGGCTTTGCTACGCGTGAGTGGACCACCCCTCTCGCCTGCTTGTGCAGATATGTTCTGTGTCGATCGCGACTCGGAAGGGGTGTGTCCCAGCACGGGGGAGAGATCGACATCACCGCTCTTGTTCTCGACCCATCTACCATATGCCGATACTATCGTATTCTGGTGTATCTCCTTCGTGGTAGCGTTTCGCGACTGTCGGGGGTATTGCTCCTCTTTGACGCGCTCCGGGCCCTGCGGCCAGTCATGACGAGCCAGTGCTTCGTCAAACCTTTGAATGACCTTCTCCACGCCACATTGCCCGCGTATGGTCTTGTATTCCTCTGTCTCCTTGGAACCTTTGAAACCATACAGTCTCGAGAGATCATTTGCCAGTTGAACTACAAGGGTGTCGAGCGGGGCTGATTCGAACTGGAGGTCAGATGCTTCGTCCATGTACAGGAAGCAGAGTTTGTCGCCTCCCCCGACAACTTGTGGGCGCAAATTCGGGCGACGCCGGACGTTCTCTTGGTCAAACATGTCAAATGTGATGTAGCCCAGCCTGTGCTTGAACCACAGCAAGGCAATGAACAAGAGAACCCAAAAGACGGATTCTACATCGTCCAACACATCGTGGTTCGCCTGGGGATTTTTAGGAATGCGACACGACATGAATTGCCATGTTCCCTAGGCCATTCATTAATGTTGAACATGCAAAGAGTGGATGTGGAGTACCGTCCGAAATGGGGGTCGGTTGATATTCGAGTGTTTGTCAGTCGAATTCGAAGTTATCCTATAACTGTGATCCCAGTCGTTCAGGATACCTCGGCCATCTTTCGTGATCATGACGTTCCCGACGCTGATATCACGATGGAGTATTCCTGCGGCCCTTGCATTTTGTATTACTTGAAGGATATCAATGTGAGGCTTGCAGCGACAAGATGGGTGAAGACGCACCAATGAGAGCATCACGGAGGACCTGAACAAGCTCCCTTGTGCCCCGCACTGACCACAGTGGGTAGGCTAAATCTTGAATGATGCGGCTGTGGACGTGGGACCGAAGTGGTAAGCAGGGTTTCTGTGACCATGTTTTGTGGTCCATCACTGAGTACTCGTCGACATAACTCTTCTGCACTTCGCCATCATCCCCTATCACGTCGCCCGCATAGAGTACATTAGGAATGTTGCCAACATGCTTTTCCTTGAGAGTCATGTAGATTTCTGCTTCAGAATCACGTCCTGTGTGGTTAGTGCGCCAGGTATCCTTGAAGAAAACGATCGCGGACTGCTCGACGTCGTAAGCGAGATATGATCGAGTGCAGCGCCCATATAGTGAGAGTGGTTCGACGAAAGGTCGCCTCACGATGAGATTTGCAGAGTACTCGTTAGAAGAGACGAGGATCTTGTATGTTGGATACGCAGAATCAAGAGTGCGGTGAAACTCTTTGCATATGAATCTGCCGTGGACACCATCATCAGTGTTGGCGGTATCATCGCCGCTTGAGAGATCCTCGACCGTCTTGAGAAAGCTTGTGATGGCATTTTCGAACGCTGCGACCTCGTGTTGCTCTGCGAGAACGACTGTTGTGTCCCATCCCCTTGTTGTACGATTGCTCTTGAAATATCGCCACAAAAACTGCGCAAGAATCTCTGGCTCTTGGTGAAAGTCGAACCGCTGGGATACAACATAGCCGGAGCGATCGTAGCAAAGCAGGCGAGCAGAATGTCCGAGGATGAGGAGCTGGTAAATGCGAACGCGGTGTTGTCTTGTGGACTGTTCCTTGACGTACGAGGAGATTTGGCCACAGGAAGATCTACCCTGCTTAGCGGCGCATTCAAGAGCATTGTCTTGATGGTCAACGAAGGGGTCGTCTTTTAAACGGGCCTTTACCACGACGCTTATCTCGCATCGCGCCCAGTCGAACGGTGGATCGACTTGTGCTTTCTGACTTGTGCTCTCATCTTTCTCCTTCTCCTTCACCTTCTTCTTGCGTTTGCCTCCAGAGTACTCAGATGGAGAGAAATTGTCGTCCATGCCTGCATCGCCCTCGACGGAACATATGTTCGGTTGTATGCAGACGTTCTCGCTGCCGGTTTTTTGGGAGGTAATAAACCATGCGAATCCCGGGCTTAATGATTGGAACTCTCTCACCTAGGAAGTAGAGGTTGAGCATTATTATTTTGAGCTTCATATTTTCATTACCCACAACTCCAGGGTACATTTCAGATTCAGAGTCTGGGTCCACAGGAATTCTCGAGAATGTAACACCCTTAGGCATTTCATTCAAAATTGCATCCCTCACAGGCAGAAGATTGCTGAGGAACTTTGTAGGAGGGAGACAGCTGATCATCATGTCGTTCATTTTAGTGCGATATTACTGTCGTGCGGGTTGCTCGGTACGCGGGGCTTTGTCCTTGCCGTCAGTATTCAGGTTGACCAGGTGAATGCAGTGATGGATGGGGAAAGAGATGTTATAATGTGCAAAGACCAGAGGCTAATCTCATCGTCCTTGAAACCCTCCTAAACGGGAGCCCCTTAGTAGGACCTCGGCAATACCCGAGCACAGTCTGGTATGGTTCGAACCATACATTACAGACATACGAGCGATCTAAGAGAATGTAGACATTAGCGGACCGAGGATAGCTGGAGGAAGAGGGAGTATGATCAAGGACACGGGCGCCGCAGGTGTGGGATACTATGCGCCATCTTTTTCAGAGCAGCAGATCTAGACTTGAGTGACACAAGATGGGCTCATATAGACTATCGTCAGTAGTACACTCAGGTTTAGCTTTCGGTGCCATTTGTTGGAGAGTGCCTTCGATAGCCGTCTTCAAATCCTGGTCTCGTTCTTGAGATCATTACCGGCCCGAAAGCTCTCGCAGCCAGTCGACGTCTCGGCGTAATTCGTAGCTCTGCTCAAGCGCGCGACTTCGACATTGCGTCTAGACGCTTCCCGAGCCCTTCTTGGCCAGACGAAGACAAAGACGTACTCGAATGTATCAGGAGGCTGCTCAGATAAAGCTCTGGCTTCATCACGTCCTTTGGTTGTCATCCCAGCTTCAAGAAACAGTGCTTCTCTGCGCCATCGCGAGCCCTACATATGACTCCACGTTGATAGGCGGCCACCGGGACCTATTTCGTTCATGGCCCAGGGTGCCCCGCCTTCCGGTTTGCGGCGGCTCTCCAGTCTTATGCTCGAGAGGCTACGACATGCGAGCACGACTGAGCTCGCACTCCTGGTTGACAGCTTTCCAACAATACACTGTCTCTTTTGCAATCAACTCACCTTCCTGGACCTATTGCCGGTCGCCCAGTCTCGCAGGGGTCCGCGACGGTCTGCGTCATCTCTCACCGAATGTTACATATGGCGATGTGCACACGGAAGTGCCGCTTTCTTCCCAAACAACCCTTGCTTCTGACGTCCTTTGGATTGCCGCTCGTGTGGGCCTTGACGCGTGACGCTTGACGTCCGAGCGTGGGACGCGATTCTCGAGGCACTGCTTTTTTTTTCCACTTGTTTATAAAGGCCCGTAGAACTACTGCTACATGAGGGCCTGTCGAGGCACTGCTCGCATTGACACCTGGAACACTTCAAGAAACATATGTTCAGACCTGGCAACCCGAGGACAAATTGCTCAGTATGTCTTTCAATTAGTGTGAGCAAATCATGTCACTGCCGATACTGTCGAATGCGGGTAGAGGTGCTGTGTCTTCGTCCGTATTTGTTGAGCGTATCAACCTCCAGCTTTCGTTCACCGACGCCCAGGCTATCGAATACCTGCAAAGGAATCCTGCGCTGTGTCTTACCGTGCTCGCATTTGGAGCGAGCTCTCAGATCGCGCAAACTGCGGTTCTGGTTTCCCGGTTCTTTCGTTGCCACAAGTGAAGAAATCCTATCCGTGCCGGCGGAGCACACTGTCGACGGTGTTCCAATCATCCTTGACGCCGCTGAACAAGCTGAATGGGTGCTCCGATCTTTCCAGAACAGAGGTGATGAGTGTCTGCGGGAACTTGTAGCTGTGCGCGTAAACGGAGTATCTCAGACGGGCGCAAGTTCCGCAACCATGACCGAACCGCCCGTCGCGGAGAAGGCTCAGGGTGCGACAGTCGAGCGGGCATAGGAGAGTGTCGGTCTGGCGGGCATGGAATCGGAGATGTCATGGTGATGAATGGCTCGAGTTCTGGGGCAGGGCTTCAAGGTTGAAGTATCGTGGAGAGGTCTGCTCACGAAAGGCGCACTGCGACGAACCGGAGTTGTAACGTTGGAATTGAGTTAGGTTTAGGATAACAGTGGAAGAACGCGTAAGATGAGGCCGTCATCGGGGGGCGGAGGGAGGCCATTGCTTGGTTTCTGGAACAAACTGTGGGCATACTCGTCGCAAGGACTGCTGTCATTCGCTCCGGACATTCTACTGCGCACTGTAGGGGAGGAGGCTGTGGCGTCCTGCCGAAAGTCGCGCGATAAGATTAAGTACACTCAACAGCATCGTGCCTTCTGTTGAACGCGTGCCGCGCGTGGAGACGCGTTGTGACAGGCGTTATCTCACGCGACGTCGTGACGATTGAAAGCGCCCTACCTCTTGTCCCGAGCGCACAACTAGCTGCGCACATACATTCTCTTCCGAAGGATATTGTCATATGCGTGAATGAGAGTGCTAGGGAACAAAGATGACGACGACGCTGCACCAGCAGCTTCACAAGATACCGCCAGCTTTCTCAGACGGCTCGCGGGACCGTCCATTATGAAGGCGGGGTGCGCTTCGTTATGAATCGCCTTCCAGCTGCACTCTCGCTCACGTTCGGCAACCAGACTGGCCAAGGATCAGACAGAAATTAACAGGATCATAGCAGAGGCTTCAAAGGGATCCAAGTTCTACGAGGTACATGCTCTCCAGCTAGCCCTGGGCACGGGACGACTTACCAGACTTACAGAACGAAAAACGGAAAGACAAAGAGTTGACAGAGCGAATAGCAAGGATCATAAAGGCGCGGGACGATGTTCTTCGCGAGGCTGACATTGGTACGTCTGTCTGTGTTCACCTTGCCACACCGTCGTCTGACCCCGCGAAAGCAAAAGCGGAACATCACGCTGACAGTCTGGTTTGTGCCCTCCATCTCGTACGCATGAACAACTAATAACAGCTAATTGTTGATCATGCAGCTAGCGAAGATGGAGGTCCAGCGCGACCTGAGCCAGATCATTGTACACGTTGACATGGACGCCTTCTATGCCTCTGTCGAACTGCTCGATGACCCTTCGTTGGGGGATAAACCATTTGCGGTTGGTCATGGCGTTATTTCTACGGCGTCTTATGCAGCACGGAAGCACGGCGTACGCTCAGGAATGGCCGGTACGCCTTCCGCTCCTATGGCCGTCTGAGGCTTATGATTCATATCCTGCAGAGTTCGTCGCCAGGAAACTCTGTCCTCAACTCGTCGTGGTGCCCTGTCACTTTTCGCGCTACATGGAGCTCTCGAGGCAAGTTATGGACATCTTCCGGCGGTACGACCCCACGATGTGCGCTGCCGGCTGTGATGAGGGCTATCTCAAGTACATCCATCTTTTGCACCTCCGTTATCTGAGATTCTGACTACGGCACACCAAGTATTACACCGTATTGCGAAGAATATATGCTGAGCGCGGACGACTGTGTCCGCGGGATGCGTGAGACAGTGTTTCGAGAGACAAAGCTGACTGTTAGTGCAGGTATCGCGCCAAATAAAGTGCGTTGCCGGTGTCTCCCTGAGCTTCCTGCACTGTTCGTCGCCCTGATTGTATATCTGCAGATGCTCGCCAAGGTAACAGCACTTAGCACGTTATCAAACTCTGCTCATCAAGCTCACGAGCGACGCTAGATTTGCTCAGATAGGGTTCGCCCGTCTTACTTTGCACGAGTCCCAGCCCCGCTTATTGTTACGCATATATGCTAGAACAAACCCAACGGCCAGTTCGCGCTTGATTTCACACCCGCAGCAGTCAAAGCGTTCATGCACGACCTTTCCATACGCAAGATTCCCGGTGTAGGCCGGGTGAATGAACGACTTCTCGACAGCGTTGGGATTCAAGTGCGTCTTCCCCTGTTTCCCCGCGTATTTCAATAGCGCGAAGGTTCCGCCGTGCGTTATTGACAAACGAGACAGACTTGCGGGGATATTTACACCCACCGCGCGACGCTCGCGCTCATGGATAAATATTTTGGACTGCACTTCCTTCTGCAGACATACCTTGGCATTGCGTCCAATGTCGTCCAGCCGGGGCAGCGCGAGGAGCGAAAGAGCATCGGCGCCGAGCGGTGTGTACCCTTCTGTTCCCTATCGCACGATATTTTCGTAGCTAATACGATGGCACGCTGGTGTAGGACGTTCCACACAATATCTTCAAAGGAGGACATCCTAAGGAAGCTTGAGGAGGTCGCTGCAGAGCTTAACGAAGATCTGGAACGCACGGGCTGGACGGGTAAGACAGTGACGCTCAAGTACAAGCTCGATACCTACCAGGGTGCGTCTGCTCCGTTTCACATCTAGACTTACTGCTCATCATGCGCACCGACAGTGTTCACCCGTGCTAAGTCCTTCGATCGCTGGATCTCAACGAAAAAAGAGGATCTCTTTGCTGTGAGCTTATTTTTCCACCCGTGTGCGCATATCTGAAACGCGTATGCAGACGGGCAAAGAGCTGCTCTTGCCGGAGCTGCCCCTCCGCCTGCGCCTCATTGGGCTCCGGGTCATGAAACTCAAGGACCTGCGCGTCGACGCGGATAAGCCAGGAAGCATCAGGCGGGTGCGCCTCTCCATTTTACCCCGCGCATATGCCCACCTCACTACTCATCACTCTATCATTGGCAGTTTTTCGAAAACGCAGGGAGTTCCCCGCGCAAGAAACGCAGGCTCTCA
This sequence comes from Phanerochaete carnosa HHB-10118-sp, assembly GCF_000300595.1. Taxonomy (NCBI): domain Eukaryota; kingdom Fungi; phylum Basidiomycota; class Agaricomycetes; order Polyporales; family Phanerochaetaceae; genus Phanerochaete; species Phanerochaete carnosa. The sequence goes on along the minus strand of NW_006767633.1, from coordinate 1,154,441 downwards.
GTCGCGGGACAGAAGGAGCCGAACGACCCAGACGAGCTGCAGCTCACGCAGGACGGATACGAAGATGCTATGCCTGGGTTTTACGAGCACGAGGACCTCGAGCGCGATGGCTTTGACGAGGCCGATCACGACGCTAATTTGCCGACATCCAAGCCCACGTCAGCAGCAACAGTACGGCCGAGTGCCTCGAGAGCGAAGTCTCAGCCGCCTCAACCTGCTGCCTCGTCCTCAAAAGTTATTGGCCTACAGAAAGAGCTAGAAAAAAAGCCGCATTCGACCTCGGTCGCACTCTCCGCAGCCCGCGACAAAAGGCACAAAGTCGAGCAGGACGCCGTCGAGGAACACACCTGCCCCGTCTGTGCACGCACCTGGGCAACGGACAACGCGGGCCTGAACGCGCATGTTGATTACTGTCTCAGCCGCGGCGCGATACGCGAGGCACAGCAGACAGCGAGTGGTGCGCCGGGTGTGCTGAAACCGCTGACGCTGGGCGCTAAGGTAGGGAAGAGGAAGAGTCAGTACCAGTAGGAATAGAGCGTGTATCTAGGCTCGGACGTATACCAATCTGTATCGATAGAACGCGCATAATAATGTATCTCACAGACAGAATTTATGCATTATGCAGCCTCTGACGAGTTTTGACACAAGAGCCAAACCATACCTGCATCGGCTGCCATCAAATTTCGCTTGACAAATAATCGCACGATAATGAAGGGTATAACGAAGGGTACTAAAACGAGGGTGCTAATGAAGGGTGCTACAGCGAAGGGACTACAACTTTCACGAGGGAGCGGTTCCTAAGACCACTGTCAGCACGGGCAGTCAAAGATGGCTGCATGCGCAGGAACATACCCTGGTTTCCGCATCCAGTCGAGGGCCAGTTCGGCGCGGACTCGCCAGAGAGGCATGCGCCGTCCCAGAGCTGACTGCCGTCGGAGCCCGACCACTCTGAGCACGACACCTCGGTGAACGTGCCCGTAAGTGCGCCGTGTCCCGAGGGGAAGAACTGGGCCGCGCCTCCGGTGTCCTCGCAAATATCGAAGCTAGCGGCCCGTCAGCACGCCCGCCTGACTCCCGACTCAGTACAGGGCACTCACTGGAACGGCATGGCGTGCTCGTTCGTCGGATTGCTTGTCGTTTGGCTGCAGAATTCCTGGTTGCCCTGCACGGGACACATGTCGGTGACCTTCACGACAATCGACTGTCCGAACGGTCCGGTAAAGCTAGGAGAGTACGGGTCTTGGTTCCCCGTCAGCGCAAAGCAGCGGCCGCACGCGTCGCCCGCACCCAGGCCCGGCGCAGAGCCGAACGCGAGCTGGTTGATCGCGGCGGTGAAGCCTGAAGCAGACTTGCCGCAGGCTAGGTGGGACGTCAGACATGACAGCGTGGGTGGCAGGAAAATGATGGAAGCGTACCAGGAGAGCCGCAGCCCGAGTACATCGTGAAGGACGCCTGACCCGTGGCCTGCTGGACATACCCGCCAGTTGCACGCTTTTTACAGACGGTCAACGCGCTCGCGAGGGTCGCAGCGGCGACGAACAAGAGGAATGTCGAGAGCCTAGCCATAGTTTGCTTGGTGTAGATGAAGATGGGGAATTCATGGATAACGGCACTGCAGCGAATTTATGTTGTAGTAAAGGGCGGAATTGATGCGACGGCAAGGAGAAACAGTCTTCTGATCATCCAGTCGCCATGGACGTGCGGTATATTGTCGTTACACCCTCGGAAACGGATTCATCGCATGAATAGGTGGAAGCCGTCCTACAACCAACAGACAGCCAGCCAGACCAGACTTTGACCGTTGTTGGCACCTCGTGACGAGAGTCAAGAAGTGGAGGATCACAGGAATAGGCCAAGAATGTCTGCAATGCCTGCAAAAGTAGGTCAACGCGCCAGAAAAAGAGCCAAAGATGTACCGGCCTGTGCGGTTTGACAAAACCCACAAATAGACCAAGACTATAGCAACAGAGAACGACAAGACAACTTCAAGACACCGTCAGGCACCTTCAGGCACCAGCCGGAGGCCGACGTCCGAGAGTGGTCCGTAATTTGTGCATGCCGCGCCACAACGTCCACAACAGTGTGTCCGCGTAGTAGACTACCTAGATACCCGTAGTGCCGAGACATTTATTTGCTCGCAGGACCCCGCTATCCGTAATGGATTTGGAACTATGGTTGACGAAGGGAGAGCTCAGGTCTGTCTGTTGAGCCTGGGTCACACGATGCTGTATAACAGGCCAGTTTTATGGGTCCATTTTTGAACAGTGAACGGAGGTTGTTCGACGAGGTGGATGTAGAGATGCAAGATGGCTGATAGCGCTTCGTCGCTATCACCTTCACGTCCTGCGCTTAACCACCGCCATCCTCTCGCGACATCTGTTCGCAAGGCTAACCTGGTATGCGATCTGTACAAAAGGCAGCATGCACTCACAGTGTCCAGATCTACAATCTTTTGCCTTTACTCTTTCTCCCGACTGTACATGAGCTTATTCACTGGTTGCTACTAGGGACTGCCAGTCAAGCGATACAACATCTGCACTCGACATCAGCTGAGAACAGCCATTGTACTTCTTCCCTAGCCGACAGGCCTTTACGAAGTCTGTGTGGAGCCTGATCTGCTGTTTGAGGCGTCGTAGGTTCTCAGCAGATTGCAGTACCGATACCGGGAGACCCTAGCTTCCAGTGTGTATCCTTGTATATCACATCTTGTATAAGCTCAATACCGGCCACCTACTCGGTAGCTATCCCAGCGCACCGACCACCATCCCACCCTCGGTACACGCCTCTACCAACTACCGAGTAGACTGGTAACGAGTCTACATCTTGCATCGCTCCGCCCAGACAAAAGGCTCATTAGCATAGGTATGCGTGACAGACTCGCTCCTCTCCGAAGCTGATTACATTACTTGGTGGACTACGATCTCTGAGTGCGCGAAACATCTGTCTCCTCCCCTTCAGCTGGGGCTTTTCTTAACACTGAGTCAAACTCCTGCATTCCTACCGACCCGAGTTTCCACGCCCCAGCTCGGGGAGACTATGGAGTCGCCCAGTGCAGGTATTGCTGCATCCTGCATCCTCTCCAAAACTCTTAAACACGTATGTAGGTATTTCTTGCGGTTCTATGTAAAATATATATCGCTCACCTGGCGTCTTCATCGCAGATTTCGTAGATCCATGATATCGGCGAACAAGCTTGGTCGGTCGATTCTTCCCTGTCCTGCCGCCAAGAAATGCCTTAGAAATCTAGTGTACTTTCGTGCCGCGAGCGCATGAGAATTTATGCCGCTATGGATCAAAGGAGGCATCATTAGTTCCACCTTGCGGCGGCAAAAAGCGCGACCACCCTGACATCTCACCAGCTTGGAACTCGTTTGACTGCCAGTCAAATGGTACAACATCTGCATACGATTCCAATAGAGAACGGCCGCCTCGTCGCTTAGTTGATGGCAGCATCGACGGGCCCCGGCGGGCCCCGGCGAACGTGCATCCTTGTGCGTCAAATCTTGCATCACTCCGTTCAGACGAAAGATACATAACAGCTACTAAAGAAACGTTAGGCCGCTTTGCAAGAAATTTGCTACCGGATTTTTCTTTGTCCTGAGAGCAGAACAGAACAAACAATATCTGCACCTTATCAGTGTCAGCGAGTCAACCAGCACTTGGTATACCGCATCCCGTCGATGGCGAACCTTCAATTGGACCCGATCGCACATAGAATCCAAAGTGAAAAAAGTGCGAAAGCGGTCTAGCGTTTTGGAGTAGATGCGATGTGCTGTAGGAGTCCGCGATAGTCCGGTGTTTCGCTCGCCCTTCTTCTCAACGAAACTGATTGCGTTTCTTGACGGACAGAGGTCACTGAGCACGTGAACTATGGCCTGGAGCCGGACTGTCGATCCTTTTATTCAGCTATCTCGACATCGCAGTCCTCGACGACTACCGACGATAATCTTCGTTCACGCGATTTGTCGGAATATACTTTTACGTTCGCTGGGGATGTCCTCGCTGGCCACCTTTCTCTCCTGCATCTTGCTTTCCGATCGGATGTGCACAGGTGGCTCTGCAATTTCATGGTGCATATGCGTCAGGTCGAGATCGTCGGCCTCGACGGGCAGCCGTGGGGTGCGTGGCCGTTTTTCTCCGACACCACCTCGGCCTGACTTATCCCGTAACCTTGTGCCAGCGGCGTAACCACTGGTATTACCAGCGGGCGCGCCAAACCGTCTCGTTCTAGCCGCGAGGAGCAATCGTAGCATTGCTATCAGCGGGTACCTTTCGCGGCTATTGACCGGGCAGGGGCGAAGCAAACAATGAGCACCCTTGCGCCCTTGCGACTGTACGCTTGTTTCATGGCCGAGGCGCGACGGCGAAGCCCACTGAACTCTGTACATAGCGCCTGAGGTGTAGCATATAAGAGGGGCCATTGCAGGCGGTTATCAGGCAGCAATTAAGCAGCACACTGATAGCCATGATCCTCACCTCTACTTCCATCTCTTGTTTGGTCACAATTCTTTTGGCCTCGGCGGCTGCGGCCGTACCGCAGGCCGCCTGTCCTGCCGGGGAGTATGGTGCAGTCGATGGCACCTGTCACCCTGTATGTCCACATACCTCAATTCTCCGTAATGATATGTTGATGCCTCTGCATAGTGTCCTCCAGGAACGTATCAGCCCAGTATGTATCTACAATGAGTTTAGGAGCCCATGTTTACCTGTATTCATCAGACGCTGGATCGACCTCTTGCATTCCTACGGACCCAAACTTCTTCGCCCCAGCTCCTGGGGAAACTATGGAGTCGCCCTGCCCGCCGGGAACATGCAGCCCTGGTCTCGCTGCGACCTGCAGTTCCTGCTAAGCTACCCGCCAGTGGCTCCTGTTACAGGGACTGGGTATGCAAGTATCTCCTGTGGTTATATGCAGCTCTCGCTCATTTACGTATTGTCTTTATTATAGATTTGGTAGATCTATGAGATTCCGTCCGCTGTCTCTTCCGTGTGCTGTGATATCTCTACCGGCTGCTCCGAAAATCGATTATTTTCTGCTCTCCATTATGCGTGGGAGCTCATGTTGCTAAAACGTTACACACCCAAGAGCGCGCTTGACAACATCCGGCTAATGACCTCCGAAAAGTAAACTAGCTGGCTCCCGGCTGTGTCTCTCCCACCGCCATGGCACACGAACTTCGTGTGTCGTCACGTGTTCCACAGCGAATTGCCATACTCATACTTATGATCTCAGAGTGACCAGTTCGCTAGCAAGCTTGTCCTTGAAACAGCCTATATCAACGTACTGCAAGCCGTTTGTTTTATCCCGCAAGTCTTCTGCTCTACAAACATCCGGTTTCTGACTTAGTTAAGGACAGTCTTGACCTCAAGGTGACGCCAAACAACCTGAACAATCCCGCTGTTCCATCATGACAGGATAAATACCACTGTGTTGCGTTACATTCACCCCACTGACCTCTTTATTTGATCATGATCAAACGGATCGCTTTCATGTCCTTGCTTATCCCACTGGTAGCAGTGTCAGGGATTTTGATCCTCTCCAGCAACGCGTCGAAGCGAGCCACCGGAGGCTACGTTCAGAGTCCTTCCAGCTCCGCATCCTTCACGATATTCTCAGGTTGCAGTGTTCCAGGCTCGTGCTGTTAGCTTCAATGTCTCTTTCCAGGACTCATGTCGGTCGCACTAGCCTGTGAGCATCACAGGAAGTGCTGCGGCTCGTAGCCAAGTGAATTCCAGCCACGAAGGCACCAGTCGCGGAAACGGCAGCCACGAAAACAGCTTCCGAGGGAACATTAATCGCGTAGCGGAGCGAAGCCGCCTCTTATCATTTTGATGCGGATGCGGCGACGTGAAGGTATTACGCCACCCTAGTTGGGCTTCATTGATAGTGAATTAGTGATTCAAAGGACGCAAGTTTATTCGTACTTGTAGTAGTGCGTGTTTCGCCCGATCTCAAACCTTATAATCTTCTCAATTTCTTACAAGTGTCATTATACTACCTGCTTTGTACTGCCAACCGTGACCCCTCTTCCGAGCGGCGATGTTGCCTTAAGATGGACGGGTACAGTCAGACTTCAAATCGCATCTTGATGACAAAATATGTAAGCCGTTTGCTGACGAGGGTCTGAATACGAGAGATGGTGAGAATATTTATGCCAGTATCGTGTTGTGTTAGGGATCAACATCGTCATCACGATATCGTTCTCGCCACAAGGACGCGTTTAGCTAAATGACAATGGCGATAACAGCCTTGTACGACTTGTCGTTGCTCTCTGTGTCGTTATAGAGGACGCCAGCAGACAGCCCTGACTTGCTGTTACCCACTGAATCCTTGAGAGTCGGGCTCGACCTTGGGCCGCCGGCGTAGAACTCCTTGTGAACGACTTGGAGCGTGTCGCTTGGGCCGATGTCAACTGCAACGCCGCTCCAAGGCGCGTAGTTGTGTATGCCGACTGCAATGGCGAATAACTCCCCTGAGGGCAGCTGGAAGCGGAGCATGCCCGACGTGCCGCTGCCGGCCATAGTGAGGACAAACGAGTCCGGGGCCGCGCTGAAGTTCCACGTGCCGCCGTTGGCGTAGTGCCAGACCGAGCTCTCGACGAGCTGGACACGGGTATCGCTTTGGACGCGCACTGAGATTGTGTATGTCATGGTTTCTTGTTCGATTGACTGCAATGATGAGGTCAGTGACGAAGTGGGAAGTGCTGACGAGTGTGCATACTGGAGCAATAGGAAGACTCGGCCTAAAGAACAGCTCCTCTGAAGGTGACCATATATATATATATATATATTCAGGCATTCATGAAAGAGTCCTAGGAGGGCCTGAATCAGCATTTGCATCGAATAGTGCAGATACGGTTAGCGGCATTGATGCCTGTGGGTCTGCTGTTTGCTGATCAGCTCCGTTCATCGACACTTTGACAGCTTCTCTTCCATTCATCATCCTCACAAAATTACCTGACGATAGCAAAGCATTCATATGAAGTGTTCAGCACGCACAACTACACCGCGCATGATATAAAACGCTCACAGAAATTGCAATTTACCAGCGGAGATACAGACACGCCGGCTGCTCATCGAAATCGATGGTGCTCCCTCTCGTGCAATCTGTATATGAACGGCTGACCACGATCTGGAAATTCGGAGTTGGAAGCAGACACAGCCCGTGGGAAAGATTCACAGGCGCAACGGAGGCGGCGCGTGCGGCGACCCATGCATAACTAGGATCGTCACGGTCTGACTTCGGAAACGATGCAATTTCGCGGACATGTCCATCTGTGGGCATGTGGAATCAGCGACAAAAATGAAGATGAAGCGCAATACAGAAGACCACAGAACACGTCGTGAAACTTGAGACTCCCTAGACCATAGCGTACAACAGATTCTAGCCACGTCAACCTGATACATGAGTCCATATATTGAAAACAGGGGTGATAAAATCCGAGTCCATGATAGACGTTATGAATTCCACGAGGAGATGGGAGAGATGAGAAAGTCCTTGAATAAGATACCCCTGAGAGAAATTAAGTACGACAGCCCGCGTCGCACCATATCTATCCCGTGAAGACACGTATGATCAGGTACAATGTCGAGCCCGTGAACCTCTGAATATCAAACGTCAGCGGCCCGGTCCGGTTTGAATTTAAGCGGATTTAGGTACGCACCACGATACTCGTAAGCGCAACGAAGGCAAGGATGATTGTCATATACGCCTTCGTCCTTGAGAGTGTGTTGTTTTCTGAGAAAGCCGAAGAAGGATCTCCACCACCAAGGATGGCCACCAAGAGCAGACCCTGAAACAAGGCAGTCGGGTGTTGGTAGAGCCACATCAGATGGGGAGAAGCTTACATTCGACAGCACCCAGCACAGTAACACATTTGTTCGCACACTTGCGTAGTAGTCCCGTGCCACCTGCTCGCGATCAAACATGTATGCGCCAGGTTCGTCGGGGATTGGCTTGCGGTCGCGCAGGTTCGCGAGGCTCTCCTCGTACATCTCGTTCGCATCTGCGCCGTCCGCGAGCACCTCGACATCGACCTCCTTCAACGGATTCTGCGTCACCTGTCCAAGGTCGAGCGGTGGCTGTTCCGTCTGCTGTTTTGTGCCCCACGAGATCTGCCCGCCCGGCGTGAGCGAGGTAGAGAAAGACGGAAAAGGAGGAAACGCACGTCGTCAAGATTGCAGAACGCAAAGACGTTCAGGACGTTGATGTATGTTGGCGAAAGGAGCATATACGGGAGGAAGCTTGTGAACATGTGCCATGGATCGAATGAGAGCACGCTTGAGAATAGGTATACTGACCGCTTCCCGTCAGTCTGCTTCTATCGTGGAAGACGGGACTTACCGCCATAGGTGGCAATAATGCTGAAGAGCATGAGGCTGTTTGCGCTGCCACCCTGTCTCGCAGCCGCGATCGCACACATGACCGCACAGAATAGTAGATAGCCCATGAGAAGCGCAAAGCTGAGCGCGAGAATCTTGTACTTCCACGGTGCTCTGGCGAGATGTTTGATAAGCTTGTCCGCTTAACTGAAGCGCGAGTTGTAAGCTTACGCTTTCGGCTTATTACCCATGGAAAGGAGGAACGCGGCTATAATAAGACCCCCCATCCAGTACTGAATGAATGCGTTGAGATACTTGATAAACTTGACGTCAGGAAATTCCGTCTCCAGTGATGAAGTGAGGATGACCTGCACAAGCGGTTAGTCACAGCGCCATGTGCAGAGACAGAATGGGACTGACGAAGAACAAATAAAAATTTCCCTGTGGTTGGCGACCCTGTTAGTAACATTCTCGCGACATACTTAGAGATACCTACAATCCCGAACCAGCTCGCGATCAAATTAATCACATTATACAATGTCTCAATCAGCAACGCAATCTTGCGCCCGGTTGAATGGCCGCTCCGGAGCATCTGGCCGACGTGCGCGACGGCGTACGTCGCTGCAAAAAACGAACCATTGAGCCATCGCCGGCGTTGACTGATGAATTCGGGCATCGCATCTGGCACATCCGTCTCGCCGATCGCGGACTTGACGTATTTGAGGATCCTAACTGGATGTCAGCTACGAAGTTCGAGCGGAACGTAGGCGGCATACCAGTTAGAGTTCGCTTTGGCGACCAGCTCAAAGCACAGAATTCGCTACGGTAAACGGTGAGTATACGCTAGGCACGCGTATGAGTGCAGCTGCGGCTCACATCCTCGGCAAGATCTTCGAGGTTGTAAGTATCAGCTTTGTTTATGTAGAGTGAACGGAGAGCTCACACATATTCGAGGTGAAGATGTCCGTGTCGCGCCCGTGGAGCACCTCGCCTTTGAAATAAGACGCAAGCGGCCCAACTCCCATCTTGTCATTCTGCAGGGCAATATAGCGATAGGCTGAGAATGCACCTGGCTGCAAATGACGAGTCATGACGAAATTTCAGAGCTGTGAGATAAAATACGCGCGTACCAAAACACTGATATACCCAAAAAGCGATTCAGTGGGCTTATCAAGGATATTTGTGATCTTGTACTCGAAGTTCTGAGCCGCAACTAGTTTCGCGATAAGCAGTTGCAGAAGATTGACAGGTGAAGAACCTACCAAGCGGGTTGACCAAGGACCTCCAGTACCGCCCCTTGTACGCCGCTATCTCCCCGCAGGCGCCTCCGACGTTGGAGTTCAGATCAAAGGTCTTCCACAGGTGATAAATACTCTTCGGCCCCGGCATAGTCCCCACGTCCAGCAACACGCACACATTGGGTTGCAGGAGCGAGCCAAACGCATTGAAGAACCACCGGTGAGAATTGATCTTCTTCTGGTTTTTCTCCTTCATGCAGAACAAGATCTGCGTCGGCACAATCCCCTTGTCAGGATAGCGCAGGTGCATTTTCGGGTCGAGTCCGAAAGAGGTCGTGTACTCGAATAGATGCGCCGTGACCGTTTTGTTGTTGATCGCACCTTTCATGTGGTCTCCTGGCTGGTACACGCCTAGGAGCGTAAGCACGTCGAGTACGCGCGGATGTACTTTTTTGCGGCCGTCAGCGACGATGCAGACGACCACTTTCTTCCACGAGTCCGGCCCCCACGTGCGCGAATTCTTGCGCGTGCAAAGATGCGAGATGTTGCGCATAACGCCGTATAGAGTGCGACAAAAGAGCACTTCGTCTTCCTGTGAGAATGAGGTGAGTATATGCTATCGAGATACGCGGCGAAGGACATACGTTGTACATGGTAATGACGATGAAAAGCTCAGTTGTACGACCCAGCTCGTTCTGTCTGAGGAAGAAGCCACGCTTCTCGAACTCATCTGGGTCACAAGTTATAGCAGTATACCGTGTCTTGGTCATTTCGCTCTTCTCCTCATAGCGGACGCCGCCCACCACAGGCAGGATCTTGACTAGCTTAGGTGGTACAGGCAAGTCCACAACAAGGTTGCCATTTGTCAGCCGCACAGCCTTCTTGAGTTTCTTGTGTCGTCGCTGCACACGCCCGACAGGTGCAGGGCCAAAGTGACGCGTCGGAAGCGGAGAGGTTGGTAGAGTCCCATCGAGCGTGGAGCTGTTGAACGAAGATAGTGAAGACTTTTCAGCATCACCGCCCCCGATGGAAGGCCATTGAGCATAGGACACCCAGGAGCGGGGGCGAAGTTCTGTAACATCTTCATCCTGGTCGTCCAAGTAATCCTCGGAGGCTTCTTCTTCGTCTGCAACGCGCCGGTACAGTGGCATTTTTTTTGCAGGTGTAGGAGAACGAGAGGCACCGGTGGCGTAGGCTTCTGTGTCTCGAGAATAGCTCAGGGTAGGAAGTGGAAGCGCAGATGGTTGGCCGTCTAGATTCGATGCGAAGCGAAATGCGATACTCCGCGAGTCTCGTGGGGTGTCGACGAAAGGGTCGTCTTTCTCATCGTAGTCGGGATGGCTACCGCCATTAACGCGTCGTACTTCACTGAGTGAGTGTTCCGTAAACTTGCTATTGTTGTTGGAAGGTGCAGAGTCGCCTGTGAGTGTGGTAGAGACGGACTGCCTATCCGAGCCTTCCTCTGATGCTTCTGGGACGGTGGCAAGGTTTGTCTGCATGGTTCTGCTGGGCGAAATACGTTGCACGAGCGTGTTTTGGACGCGAGAAAATGCGTTGCTGAGCATACCGCTGTACGTTGAAGTCGTGTTGCGCAGCGGGGTATAGTTTGAGTTTTGTTGAACGCTGCGGCTGTCGTAATCATAATCATAGTCGTAGCTGTCGGGCTCGGAGTCTTCGTGAGGATGTTGGGGGGAGGACATGTTAGGTGAACAATTGCAACATTCAGTGTCGTGAATGGGTATCCAAGCGTGGCTCTGGCGGGGTATCAAGCGAAGTCCACGAGACAAAAGCCAGAATCCAACACGCTGCGGCAGGTCACGATCGTCACATCTGTCACGACGCGCCTCTCACGTGACGGCGTAATTTCCTTATGGAATCTCTGAAAATTCAAATTATAGAGGTAAGGTGGCCAGTGGCGATTGAGGGGTTCGCGAGACAAGAAGCGCGCTAGAAAAAATCTCAAACGTAGTATAAGCAGAAACTGAGGCCTGAGAAGGATGGACGCGCCCTTCATGTTGCGCGAGGTGACTCTTCACATGGGAGCATTGTGGCGCCCTAATATTTCCCACGATTACCATCGACGCTCCGGCGCACAGCAAGGGCTTTTCCGTGCCTGCCACCATCCCGGTCGTGTCCCAGCCTGCACTTGCACATCCGTTAGAATGAAGCCTAAGACTGGTTTGCAAGAGGTTTGCTGGACGATACTATGGATCTGTGCCGTCACTCATCATAAACGTTGTTGAACAGTCTGTAGGCCGTTCTGGGCGTGCTAGTGGGCTCGCCGGATGGTCAGCGGTGGAGGATTACATGCAAGGTTACGACGGGAGCATAACGAAAGACTATTCTGACGATGTTGATACTCTTCTGGTATTCGTGAGTAGTCTCATGTCATGGGATACTATTGTTGGCTGTGTTGAGCACCCCTTTGCGTGCAGGCCGGTCTGTTCTCTGCGGCTCTCTCCGCATTCCTCGTCATCTCCTTCGCTCTACTGCAAATCGATAATCTTCAGGCCGCTGTGAGCTTGCTCACACGCATCACGCTACAACTGGACAATCCATCACCTGGTAACTCAGCACTACCTATGCCGGACATCAACTCTTTTCGACCAACCCGAGCTTCTCTCTGGGTCAACTCTCTCTGGTTTGTCAGCCTCGTACTAAGCCTTGCTGCAGCATTCTTTGGAATTCTAGTCAAGCAATGGCTACGCGAATATATGAGATGGAACTCTCCGTTGTGCGACCCAAAGGAAAACGTGCTTGTCCGCCAAATTCGCTTCGAAGCCTGGCAGGACTGGGGCGTGGACACTACCATCATATACATCCCTCTACTACTTGAACTTTCCCTCGTCCTTTTCTTTGCCGGTCTGGAGATTCTCCTCTGGAGCGTCGAGTCCGTAGTCGCCATCGTTGTCACCATTTTCATATCACTGTTCTTTGGATGCGCTGCCGCCGCTACTATTCTCCCTCTTTTCATCAAACGATGTCCCTACAAATCGCCCACAACGTACGGGATCCTACTTCTCTACCACCTTGGCAAAACCTATCTCAAAAATCTTGTCAACAACGTCAAAAGAGTCTCCCGGATGAGATCTACTCAACTATGGGAAGACGGCTCTCGTCCTCTCCGAAAAGCACTTGATATCCGATTGGATTGGCGGACCAGGGACATCCAGGCCAGCCATCTCAGAGTGTTAGTGGATTCAGATGATAGGGAGGCCGACGCCCATACAACGTTCTCAAACAAATTGCAGGTACATTTCAGAGGTGACACCAGCGAGATGCATGGTGCTCTTCTCGAAATGGGGAAGGCGGAAACCTTGCTACGCGCTCTCTCTTGGGTATCTCATGCCTCACAGGATAAACAGGTCCTCGCGAATGTCGCTTCCAGTGCAGAGTTCCTCCATGCAGTCGATTTGCCCTACGACATCCGTTACCTCTCCGCCGTTCATCTCCTCTCTGACAGGATAGGCGACAGTAGTCCCCTCCCCCGGGAATCATCTGACGTCTCAGCATGGCTACCCACCCTACCTGACTACGCGCTGCCAGGGTTGGATGGTACTATGTTCACACTCTTAGAAGTGCTCCGCCGGTGCTACCACATGCCCGAGACCCGTACAAGGCGAGTCGGTGGGCATCTCTCTGTAAGCCCCCATCAGGCCTTCGGCTTCCTGGAGAGAACGTGGAATGCCAAGAGCGACTGGTTCTGCACGAGGCAGGACTTCCACATCTTCCTGCGCTTGCTCGTTGGCGATGTCAAAGGCACAATCTTCGAGCTCGTACGTCTCGCAATGAGCCGAGGAGCACATGTCGAGCCCTTGGCTGTCGGTTGTCGAGCCATGGGCTTGCTCTGCGCGTTTCATCGTCTCATCCGCGCTGCACAGTTCAAGTGGCCCGAGCTGCAGGTCGAGCTCCTGGAGGAAGCCTTTACGCCCTTGATCGACAGCTACAACGCTCTCGTGGGCGACGCGCGGGCGGACTGTATCGATGAAGTGTGGTGCCCGGGACTGCGGACGTCCTTGCTCGTTACCATTTACCGTTTCATCGATGTTTATTGTGATGCAAGCGGCAGGCTAGTGTTAGGAGAAGGTATGTTTGCTGGCCGAAGATGGAGCCGTCAACCACTCACCTTCGATGTACTCGCAGAACGACGCTGGCCTCTCGAAAACCTTCCTCCGAGCGTTGTCATGGCAAATCTTGTCGTCACCTACAGAAACTCCATGCTCGGTCGACCTTACGGGCGCGAAGACTGCTCTTGCCTCGTTGCCCTCACAAATGGATTTCTCAACAGCTTGGCCTCCGCTGAGATCGCACCAGAAACCGACTGGCTCACGACCAACTCGGATCAAGTACACACCGTGGTGAACATTATGATTTCAGTCGCACAAACCTCCCTGGAGCGCTCCTACACCAACTGCGGAAGCTACGCGAAGCTGCCGTGGCTGTCGACATTCACTCTACGGAACTTCTGGTTGATCGCACCTGAACAGCTGGGTCATTTGTTGGACATCATGGAGAAATGCGACGAGAGTGGTCTGCTGACGGAGGATGTGAAGGCGAAGCTGGCGCATGCTCGTGGGATTGTTGCGTATTTTGAGGCTGATCCGGAGCAGGTTTGGGATGAGGACCTGATTCACATATCGCAAGACCAAGCGGACTCGGGAGCCCCAAGTCAAGGACCTGAGTCCCCCTCTTCCGACGTTATACCCACATCCGGCGACTCAATATCCACATTCCAGACTGGCTCCGGCACAATCTTCTCAGCATCATCTTAGTTATGTATTCCGTGACATCGCAACCTTTCCCACTTGTGCAGTGATCTAACTCGCGCGAAGTCCAGATTTGAATAAGCATAAATAAATAATTTAATGAGCGCCGAAGTGCGGTAGCGAATTAGTGGATTATGAGCACCGTCACGTAGTGAGCAAAGCAGAAAGTGCCTCGCCCCACTAAATACAAGAATTGACGAAGCGAGTGCGGCTAAACGTGTCTACCCCGCCCACAGCCCAAGGAAGAAAAGGGAGACCGGCGCCTTGCTCATACACCTAAACAGCACTGACGCCCGCCTTCATGCTGTCCATCGCATGTCGGTGAAGGGCAATCGCGAGGACGATGCAGACGTGCCAGATCGCGTGCGAGCCACCACCCAGCCAGTCGAGCCAGTGTGTCTCGCCCGGGCGCGCGAGCACGCACTCGGGGAAGTGTGTCGCGTAGAAGACGAAGCCCGCGATGTAGGCGAGGAGCGAGGGCACAAGTGGACCTTGACAAGGCAGTCAGCTCAAGGCAGAAGACGAGCGGATGAAGGCACGTACGGATGAAAGCAAGCATCTGCCAAGTCGAGTAAAGGTAGGAGAGATGTGTGAGGGGGGCGAGCACAGAGAATGCCAGAGTAAGGAAGAACAGGATGCGGTAGTTCTGTGATTTAGGTCAGCATGCATGTTGACTGCGACAATGCGAGTCAGATACCCGGTACTTCAGGTCGTTGAACCAGTCCATGAAGGGGAAGACACTCCCAAGGAAACCATTGATAAAACAAAGCACCAAAAAGTTATTTCGTGCGTCATCGTGACCCTGGAACCCGTAGTACACGATGGTGCCAACGGTCGCACTTATCAGCCTGGGCCGCATGCTCAGCTAAAGACCATCATAATTTAAGATGAAGCTCACCATCCTATGCCGACGTAATCCACTCGAGCACAGAGTTCCATTCCCTTGGGATGAGCACAGCCAGCCATAGTATGCCAGATTGTGCTCGTGAAAAGGCACAGCAGAGCAAACGCAGTAAAAGCGAGCTCAGGCAGCTCCGATTCAAGTTTTACGTCGGCAGCGAAAGGGTTGAGAGGTATGAGATTGAGAGACCAGAGCGAAAATGGTATCAAATGCGTGTGGATATTGACTGCTCCGAAGTGAGAATATGGATGCAAAAACGCCGTATGAACATACCAGTCTCATTATGCAATGCAAAGACGGACATAATTATTAGAGGCCATTGCTGCAAAGGAATAAAACTGCTCGAGTGGACGTCGCGTAAGTTTACGTACTCTACAATGAAAGTGCTGCACATACCGATAGCCGCGAGTGACGAAGCGATTATTTCGCCACCTCTCAGGCAAGTCTACGTAATGAATAAGGCGCGAGCCGTTCAATGATCTCCGCATGGCTCTAGTAACATCTATTGCCGCTTTCTCTAGCGCATCTTCGCCGCCTCGGATGTCCGAAGACACTCTTGACACGAATTCTGAGGCCATAACCTTGTCCAGCAGCTCGCTGAGAGTGGCATGAGGCTTGAGATACGAAACAGAGTCGCACAGACTCTGAGGCAGGTCGACAGAGGATAGATGGGACTGCAGAGAATGCAAGTTCTCGGAAAGCGTAGGGATATATTCTAGCGGGCTGTGAAAGTCTATGTCGGTGAAGCTGGTCCTGACGTCCTCTAGGCGGGAGCGCATGCCGGACATGTCAGGTATGTGAGACTTGACAAACCCCTCCACAGTTGGCGTCTCGACGTAAAACTCCGGAAGGTGGGAGCATACGTCCGTGCGTATGTTACTGAGCATCTCCAACGCAGTCGCCACCCATGTCCTGGCTTCCTCCACAGTAGACTCGCTCCTCGTCTTCAGCGACTCGGCCGATATGGGAGACTCGAGTAGGGCAAGATGAGCCTCCAAATCTGCAAGATATGACAAGACGTGAAGGCGGAGAGTCGCAAGAACGGGCAGTGGAGAGCCGAAGGACAGGTCGAGCGCATTCATCGATGGTGAGAGCGGCTGGCACAGAGAGCGGTCATGTTGCTTGTCCGCATACGAGGTAGAGAGTCTAGGGCGCGCCGGTCGAGGCTGAGGGGGTACGGGCGTTTGGAAAACGGTCGCGGCCTCGACTATCGTAGCCATGGGGCGAGGGGGTGTGTGGGGGTGTCAATGAGCCCGCCCTTAGCCTGCAGTGGGGTTAAAAATGTCAGTGAAAAGTTCATCAGTCGCATTTCTGCCACAAGATGGCGGTTTGCACGCAGGGTGTTGACAAGCAGCGTCTCATCATCAAGGGCCGCACGTTCTTGAAACCCCAGCGTGACGTCGCAGGGCCCGCTGCCATCTGCCTCAAACATGACAAAACGAGTCAATGCTCACCGAGCGCTCACCCTTTGAAAAAGCCTGGGGGTGCAGCTAGCCTGAACACGCCGACAGCAAGGAAACAAGGAGGAAGCGGTGAAGAGCATATGCATGCTCGCGCAACGGGCAAAACCCGCGTCCAGCCTCGGGGCGGGGCGCCCGCGACTGGCCGCGGACCCCAACCGTGGGAGCCATTAACGTACATTACCAGCTATCCTGTAGATAACACGTCAAATTCAATTTCCAGTTATCCATAACCACTTCCCTCAGGCCCTGCGAAACTCGTGTCAAGCCGGTAGCCCAGAGGCAAGTCGTTTCCAGTAGTAATCACACTAATCATGATCACCACCGCATTCCATGATCTGTGTGAAGAGTCACCACTTGACACGAGTTTCACAGCGCCTGAGGATGTATTGTTACAAATAAATATTGAGGCATCACAGCATTTATTTTAAATGACACAGGGCGGACGACTGGATGCACACCATCGGATGCGTGACTAGAGGTGCGTCCCGCTCCGAAACTGGATGCCCGTTGTGTCATAGGGAATTCAGCGTTGGAGACCCCTGCAGCTTGCGGCACGCCATCACATGCATCACAATCCGGCTGCGTGACAGCGTGACACAGCGCCCAACGCTTTGTTGTGCACGTTCTTCGCGCATTCTCTCGCTGCGGGTCCGCACGGGTCCATTACCCATTCAGACTACCCAATCGAAGGCCCGTGCTCCAGGACGGCGTGCGTGAGGGCGTTCACACTGGTCTGGGCAGTTGGAGAACGGAATGTCCAAGCTGCTCGTAGTTGGCCTCGGAAATTTTCCGTACCCTTTGACCAGACACAGGCAAGTTCAGCTTGAACCTATAGAGACACACTCCGTGGCTTATTGCGTATAGTGTAGGGCACCTCGTTGTTCAGTCTCTAGCAGACCGCGTGGGTATTAGTATATCAGCGGACAAACGGTTGGATGGTCTCGTCGGCCGCGGAAGCGTGACTCTTGCTGAGAACGATGTGTCGTTAACCCTGTATCTGCCAAGTGAGCTGCAAGTGACGTGTTAATTTGCCGTATACTCACTGGAGTTTCGGGTATAGAGGCCCTGATGAACATCACCGGCAGGCCCACCGTGAATGCCATGAAAAGCCTCGGATTCCAGCCGTCCTCTATGGTCGTTATCCATGACAGTCTATCCCATCGACCGGGAGTTGCCTCACCAAAGTCTGGCGGCTCCGCCGAAGGACATAATGGAGTACGAAGCGTCATGGCTGCTCTTGGCGGCAGCAAGGACTTCCATCGGCTTCGCATTGGTATCGGCCGCGGAGATGGTAATGTAGCGGACTACGTTC
Organism: Phanerochaete carnosa HHB-10118-sp; assembly: GCF_000300595.1. NCBI lineage: Eukaryota > Fungi > Basidiomycota > Agaricomycetes > Polyporales > Phanerochaetaceae > Phanerochaete > Phanerochaete carnosa. Next base: position 1,136,439 of record NW_006767633.1, on the reverse strand, counting down.
TAGGTCGGCTTTCTTCATACGAGAAGCAATACTGGGGTACCGACGGTGACGGCATCGATGTCGTATTACGAGAGCTGGCAAAGATAGCTAACGGCCAGCCGCGGCCGGGCTAAGACGAGACGGCAACGCCAACACGATACTGGTCTGTCAAGCGTCCCTACTTGTACTTATCTTTGTGCTGATTGCATATTCAGATCACGGGTGATGCAGCTTGTGCACTTCACTTCTTTCCGCCGAGAATCCACCTGCTGATGCTCAGGGGTGGAACATTCTCTGATCTCGGGTCTGGTGTTGCAACTGTATGCTCCCGGTCACTGTCGCGGACTCTACGCAGAAGATAGTAACAATGACGGCCCACCCGTCTTCTCTCGTGCCGCCAAATATATACAAATAGCACGAAGGCTGCATCGAAGCGCGGTCACGCGTTGACTTCCGTCTCGCTTCGCGTATCACCCGACGACCTGCAGCATCTTCGGTGGAGGATGGTGCATGTGGCTCGCGGTCCGTAATAGTGCGCAATAAATCCGTTTATCGAGCTCTACGGGGACAGTTTTACCATTTATCGCTCGTGGACACTACATAAGGCTAGACGGATAAGCATCGGTACGTGCAGCACGGGCACCTCTACATAGCCAGCCCTGGCCATGGCGCCCTCCCCTCAGCTCCTCGCCTTGGCGGTCCTCCTTCTGTCTGCATTCACGTCAGTTTGGGCCCAGCCTTCACCGCAAGTTCAGAAGGGAATCAGCCAAGCGATCAAGAATGCTGCGAATGCGACTGGCAATATTGATTACACTCAATTTGTAAATGTCTTTATTGGCACAGACAATGACGGCGACGTATGGTAAGTTTAGCAACGTTTACCAGGAATGTGTATCTCATGAGCATGCTGCAGTCCTGGGGCTTCGATTCCATTTGGCATGGTGCGCTTGATTACTTCCGACTTATTGAGGCTCAAAAGTAACAGTAACCTTTCCAGGTCAAGTTCACCACTGATCTGACCGGTTATGCCCCCGCCGGTATGTTCGGCAAGTGGATGCCCTTGTCGATTCTTCGTAACGCGTATGTGCAGGCTATATCACGGACAACACTCAAACCGTTCGAGGGATGAGCCCGCTCCATGACAGCGGCACCGGTTCCAGCTCGGGTATGGTCCAACTCGTACTGCTTCAGAATAATATTCCTCATATCTTTCAGGATCTTATGGCAATTTCGAGGTCATGCCTCTAACGTGCCCGGGCGGTTTCGACACTTGTACTACGTCGCTTGAGGCGCGCGAACGGTTCCGCAAGAACAACACTGATGTTAGTATCCTCTCTCGCGTATTGTACTTGCACTGGATTGACGGTGTACTCCGAAGGATGCTTCACCGGGCTATTTTGCTCTCACGCTGGATAATGATATTAAGCTGGAGGCGACATCCACCCGCCGTGCAGGCCTGGAGCGCTTCACGTACCCGAAGAACTCGAAGCCGTACCTCGTCCTCGACTTGGCTAACGACCTGCCTGCTTCATTCGCAGGAGGGACAATGAACATCGACCCGGAGCAAGGTAGGATTATCATGGGGGGCCTGTGGGGCTCTAGCTTCGGTCCCGGGGAGTTCAACTACGAAGCCTTCGCGTGCTTTGACCTATTGAATGGAGGGAACCAGACTCTCGACGAATACGGTGTCTGGACAGCCGACACGTGAGCACCTGCTTCTCGTCTAGCAAATTTACACACTGAATGGCCCACAGGAACGGCCTCGATGCTAAGGGCCTTGGCCTTACGCAGCTCAACTTCACGCGCAACCTCATCGGGGGCGTGTACCAGTCCGGCGCGCTGGTGTCCTTCCAGGGCACGCCTGAGACTATTACAATCCGCGTCGGGGTATCGTTCGTGTCCGCGGACCAGGCGTGCGCAAACGCTGAGAGCGAGGTCGGCGACTCGTCCTTTGAAGATATCGTAGCACAGTCGGTCGCACTGTGGAACGAGAAATTGAGCAAGATCGAGATCGACCTAGCACACACGCCGCCGAACGTGACTGAGATGTTCTATTCATCACTATACCGCGCGTTCCTGACTCCGGTACTTCTTCCTTGATATTTTATAGGCGCATTGCTAAGGTGAACCGCAGAATAATGCCACAGGCGAAACGCAAGGTCCTTTTGCAGGCACAACACACCACTACTTCGACTCCCTGTACTGCAGGTGAGCATTCAGTCCCTTTACCGACTTCATCACTCTGATCACCTTCCTAGCTGGGATACCTTCCGTACTTTCTACCCCCTCATGGCTCTGACTTCACCAGTCGAGTTCTCTCAGATAGTCGACAACTACCTCGACGCCTGGAGAGTGCTTGGCTGGATGCCAGAATGTAGAGCCAACCACCTGCCCGGATGGACCCAAGGAGGTGCGTATACGTGGAAACCAGCAGCATCGGTCACGACTTAACCTATGGTCGTAGGATCAAGCGGTGATGTCATCGTCGGACACTTCGCCATGACGTATCACGACGAGGCTGCAGCCCTCGGTATCAACCTGAACGACATTTACTCGGCCCAGCTCGCCGACGCGCAGCTTACCCCACCAAACTGGGACATTGAGGGGCGCGAAGCCGGTGCATATATGTAAGTTTGTTGAAATTCTGCTCTTCTAGACTAGTCTACTGAACGTTTCTGCAGCAAATACGGCTATGTACCTGCCTCGGTACTTGAGACGGACAGCGTCGGGCGGCAGACCAGAGAAGGAAGCAGAACCCTCGAGGTATATCTCGTCTATGTTTCGGAGGACGAGCTGCTGACTGGTTCGGGTAGTATGCATTTGAAGACTTTGCTATCCGAAATGTTGCATTGGTATGAGCCACCCTGCATGCGTAGAACTCAGTACTGAAAACTGTGGCAGCTCTTGAACAAGACAGAGGATTTCGAGACATTCAACAACCGTTCGCAAGTACGTTCGGTTTTCCCCGCGCGTGAAAATTAAGTTTCTTACTCTCGACGCCAGAGCTACCGCAGCGTTTGGGACAGCAACGTGAAGAGCGACAGCTTCGCGGGTGAGTTACCCTCTACACAGCATATAACCCTTCATGAGCAGTGGATATCGCCTGGTCACAGGTTTCATGCAGAAGCGTTTCCCGAACGGCACTTTCCTCTATACAAACCCCGTTGATTGCAGTCCAATCGACAACAGTAGCAGGAGTTGCTCGCTCCAGGACGATAATACTGTAGGATTCTATGAGTCGTCTTCGTGGGAATATAGCTGGTGCGTCGCTGAGAGTCTCTTCGGCCGTCGTATAGGACTAAGACCCACCTTCTAGGTTCGTCCCGCACGATACAGCTCACCTCATCGAGCTCATGGGTGGAAATGTGCGTACGGCATTTTTGCGGCTGTTGATGACGCTGACGGATCATGCAGGAAACCTTCGTCAACCGGCTGGACCACTTCTTCGAGAAGGGCTACTATTACGCCGGTAACGAGCCGTCCTTCCAGGTCAGTTCGACTAGTGAATCTTTTGACCCCCAGCTGCTGAGCCCGGGCCGCAGACACCTATCGGTTACCACTACGCCAACCACCCGACACAGTCTGTTGACCGAGTGAGGGATGTTGTGTTCACCAATTTTGATATCAGTATGCTTAGTCTTGATATCGCTGATCTGTAATGGTGCTTATCTCGTCGCAGCTCCCGCCGGCATCCCCGGAAATGACGACCAAGCAGCAATGGCTACACTGTTAGCTTTCCATCTCCTTGGCTTGTACCCGGGTACGCACGCTGCTACCTCCTTCGCCGTATCCCCGCTTACCTTCCCTGCAGTTCCCGGCTCGACTGAGCTCCTCGTCGTCTCCCCCTTCATCCCGCAATACACAGTGCACAATAGCTACCTCAACGTAAGCACGACGGTGACGACCAAGGGCTTCGACGCACGCTCGGTGCAGCAGACGATACCCAAGGGCGCGGCCGCGTATGTCGCGAACGTCACTATCAACAACCAACTACTTGCGTCACGGTGCCACTTGGACTTCTACGACATATTCAAGACGGGCGGGGACATCGTCATCGAGGTCACGGCTGATAAGAATTCCGTGGATAACTGCGGAGCGTCCCTGCCAATGTCGGTCTCTACGGGAGGTTTCAATGTTGCTAGATAACTGTATAGACGCGCATAAGATCACGGTATAGTGTAAAGCACAGACAACAACATGGCGATAGCAACTAAGAAATGTGAAGTACATTTGAATCTATAAATATAGTGAGACGACCGGAAATGATAGCACTTCGGGTCATGGAGGAGGAGGAGGCATTTTGATTACAAGTACGCCAGCATTCTTAGGGTCCTCCGTGGCTGGAATTTGATACCTGTAAGGATGCCGGTGAGTAATCGATCAGTCAAAGAAAGGATATGCGGACTTCTTCATTTCGTCGATGACAGCCTTCTTCAACACAGGAAGGCTGTTCTTAGAGTGCAACCCTTTGCCAACAATGACACGCAGTTCAGGTGCGCCCTGGATCATGGCATATCGCAGGCCCTTCTTGACATGAGAGATGGCCTCAGGAGACGTGAGACGATGAACATCCACTTCGTGCGCGCTCCGCTCGAGGTTGTGGGCTGCAGCGTACATTCAGGACATAGGCGATTGAGCGTAGGTGTACGAGACTCACCGTGGAAATACCTTCGCGCAGCTCTCGCATGCAATGTATCGACCTGCGCTTGCGCATCTTCGAGTTCAATCTCCAGACGCAGCGCGTCGAAAAAACGTCCCTGTCTCTCCGCCTTCCTCCACTCTTGCCGAATCCTGTCCCGCTCCTTCTCCTGCTCCCGGGCCTTCTTGCGGATGTCGTCTGCCTTCGCGATGATGGCCTGCTTCTCAGCGCCGGAAATAACACTCTCTTGGTCCGCGAGAGACATGTCGTCGGGAACAGAAACAGGGGCCTCCTTGATAGCTTCCTCGAAGGGCGGCGGTGGATCAGAGTTCCTGACCGGCGCATTGTTTTCATCAGGCGTGGGTATGTTGGGTATTTCAGAGACACGAAGAGGCTGCGCCTCGGGCATTGTGACGGGCTCGGGCATTGCGACTGTCGGAGGAGAGTCGGCTAGAGTGAGTCTCATGGGCCCAGCCAGCCTGTCGGGATACGGCAGTGCGGGCACCACAGTTGGTGGCAGCCCGGATGTCTGCACCTGAAGAGGGGAACGAACGTGTTCCGGTGTCGTGAGACCAGAGTGAACCCTTGGTTGGTCATCGTCCACTGCACCTGCGAGGGCAGCATGGTTGCTCGTAGGAGTTGTAAGCCCGGAGTTAGCTGCTGGACGTTCGTCCACCGGGAGGTCGACCACGTCATCAGGTATTGTTGGGTAGCTGGCTCCAGTTAGAGGTCGGGAGGGCGACCTCTCTATCGGTGCAAAGATATTATTTGTGTCGGATATTGCAGGGAGGGTAATATAATCAAGCTCAGAGGGTGTGCGCGGTTGTGGCCGACCAAACTCTGCTAGGAAGTCGCGTCCGTGCTCAGGTCTTGGGGAAACGGCGTCGGATGGAGAAGGCGAATGAGCTGTGGCAGAAGAGCGTGTGATCTCTGACCATTGGTCGTACTGGCCAGGTACAGGAGTTGTTGTGCGACGCACAGGTACCCCGGGGGAAGAGATACTGGCTGTCGTATTGTCGAGGTCAGAAACGGACGCCTCAGGGTTCTCATAGAAGCGTACACGCTGCGGAAGTGAACGGCTGCGGTGGTCCAAGGAGGAGACAGGCAGGTTTTGTTGTGTCTTCTTCCAGAGACGGCGAAAACGGTAGTCCGTGGAGAGTTGCACGCCGACGTCTGCCAGCAGCATCCCCAAACCTGTCCATAAGAGAACGATCATCAAGCGAGACGAAGATTCAGTGAAGAGGAAGTCCACAAAGAGTCTAAATCCGAGAGCCAAGTACGGCTCGATGGATGAGGGGAACTTTGCAAGGAAGTGATTGAGGACGATGCCCTCCCAGAGTCCGACGAGAACAGAAGCGGTGTAACTGCGACCAGCAACGGTGTCAATAAGTGCGCGCAGACCAAGGCCTGCGCCAATAGCGGCGAGGTTCTCCATCTTCACGCATGCAAGTCTTCGTCGCCGCAGTGACTGAGCAAGCTGCAGGACGCGACTTCGCGGGGAAAGGCGTGAGAGCAGACTACTATATTTGGCTTTTGCATACATAGCATACAGTAAGCCCTAACCCCAAGTCTATTGGGTTAGACGTGTTGACGCGCGTCACGCGTGAGTACGCTCTGGACACGTCGCGTTTCGCACCAACTTTACCACTCCCTCTCATCTGCCATGAAACTTTTCAACTGGATTCCTCTCCTAGCTCTTGTCTCTGTTGCTCTCGCAGACGAAGAGCGTGTACCGCCCACCGAGCTGCAAATTGAGACAACCTACAAGCCCAGTGACTGTTCGGTAACAGCGAAGACTGGCGATAAAATCAAGGTCCACTATGTGAGCAAAGAAAATGCAACCTAATCAATATGGTACTACGTATATGTACAGACTGGTACCTTGTTCTCCGACGGGAAGAAATTTGACTCGAGGTAGGAAGGTCTGGAGCATCTGTACCGTGTTTACTGACGATGAGCTTGCTGCCAGTCGAGACCGTGGCCAGCCACTACCCTTGACTCGTGAGTATACCACACCTCAAACTATCCCGTCTACTAAATATCACTTCAGTTGGGGTAGGTCAAGTTATCAAGGGCTGGGACGAAGGTCTGCAGGGCATGTGCCTCAACGAGAAGCGCATTCTCACCATCCCCTCTGCCATGGCATACGGTTTGTCACACATCTCTTCAGACACGTATCATGCTGAAGCTTCTCTGAAAAGGTGCACGTGGCGCCGGCGGTGCCATTCCACCCCACGCTACGCTCGTTTTCGATGTGGAGCTCGTTGGTCTCGATACACAGGCTCCTCGTGAGGAGTTGTAATCATATAGTTGCCCGCTTGATTTATGAACGGATCGGATGGAAACGAACTGCACATGGCTTGACGCGCAGCTGATATAATAAGTGAAGTTTAGTGAGTACGAGACGAACAAGGGAGCAAAACAGGGATCATTTCGAAGTTCCAGAAGACTTGAGCTTATCCTTGACAAGCTCTTGGAACTCCTCGCGAAGGATGGCCTCTCTCCTCTCGCGCTCCTCCTTTTGTAGCTGTAAGATACCCCTCTTCTCTTCCGCACTGATAACCTGGTTCTCCTTCCGCATGCGCACAGCGTTCATGCGTCTGTGCCTACTGCCGCTCATAACATATCCCACATTTTCAAAGGTCGCAATTTCGCCGGATGTGAGACCGATCTCGCCACGACGTGGGATGCGAACGTCAGTGCCATCCTTGAGGAACGCGGCCATCGCGCTACCTTCGCCGCGAAGCAAGGCACCACCGTACTGCCGTTCGTCGACCTTCCGGCTTTTTGAAGGCGCCTCGAGCGGTTGCGGGCCGACTTCTTCATCTGAATCGTCCTCTGGGGAATCCCCTTTAGACAAAGAGGTGGCAGCGGCAGCAGGAGCTTGCAGAAGCACCATAGCTTCCCTGGCTTTTGACGGCGCTGTCGCTCCAGCGGGTAAAGAGGCAGACGGCTTCTCGACCCATTGGTCCTCGTCATCCGTCGTGGGTGGCCGGTCGTCGGGACTCTTCGTTCGAGGTTTGCTGCGATACGAGCGTTCCCTGCTCCGGCTGCGACGGCGCTCCTCGCTGACGGACCTACTTCTGCTATGCTTGCTTCTATGCCGGCTACGTTGGTGACGATCCTCTTCTTCCTCTGAGTCGCCGTATCTCCGTACAGACCGCGAACGCGACTTGCGAAGGCGGTCTTTATCCCGGTGCCTCTCCTTCTCCTTCTTCGCTTTCTTACGCTCCTTGCGCTCGTGTCTACGGCGTTCTTCCTCAGTGTCAGTCGAAGATGTGGCAGAAGAGTCACGTCGCCGTTTCTTTGATTTTTTGTGACGCCTTGAATCCGGACTTGGAGACCTGAAAAGCTGTGAGCAAAAGGCTAAGTAGTAGATGTAAAGTGTACATACGACCGAGCGGGAGCCTTCGGCGATGATGGCCATATGCTTAGTGTATTGTCTTCACGTTGCTTCCTACGGCTGTCGAAAGCGTCAGTCGATGCAGATGGCGGTACAGCTACCAGAAAACACACCTTTCTAAGAAGCCCGGGCCAGCCCCAAGCGGCGCCCGGTTTTGCTTGCCCGGGTACATGTTCTCTTGCTGCCGCCATGGTGGAGCTGGCGAATCCTCTCGCATATGCGGTGGCGTAGGCCTTCTGTACTCTGAATACTCTGGACTCGGCCGTCTGGGTCTGTTTCTGTCTTCCGCACGTCTCTCCTCCCGCTCGCGATCCCTCTCTCTGTCCAAACTGCGGCTACGCTCTCTACCTCTAGCTCTGCCACCAGCCCGCTCTCCCTCGAAGTAGTCACCTGCCCGAGCTCTCGTCGTCCGACTCCTGTCACCATTCCTCCTATCGTCTCTATCATCCATGTATCCGCTACGCTCTCCTGCGTCCTCTCGCCCATGGCCTCTGCCTCTGCTACGTGAGCGCGAAGGTGTGTGCCGCCGGTCGTATTTCGTTAAAGGCTCGCGAACCCGCTTGTCATCTCTGCCATGCGCATTGACATCTCTTGGATCCTGAGGCACGAGCCCGAGTCGTGAGGGATGGATGGTCGCCATTGTAGGGTGGACAAGGAAGAGAATGCAGAACGCTTAGAGCAAACAGGCGCCAAAGGGCGGCGAACCACGACGTGGGAAAACTCGTCAGATCTGGAAATGCCCTTCATGCAACCTTCATTAGAGCTCGTTTTGGCTATCCTTGTTACCTGAGGGTCAATGCTGTCCGTAATTGCATTACACTTTGCGCCCTTTGCGACGTCCTTAAACCTCGTCGACGTTCGTGTGGCATGTCAGAGCCCCCCATGATCTCAGCACACCGGACAGCAGGTTCTATGTCGAGGCCAATGCCTCATCCTGCTGCTCCTGACCTCCTCATGCGCCTCATGCACGGACCAAAGACAATACTTTCGCTACCAGACGATATCATGCTGGAAATTATCACTTTTATTCGAGTGAAAGACATACTTGCTCTGCGACAGGTGCGCATTCGATTTAGCAAGATCCACCGCCACAGCTAACACGCGGGACGCACAGACATGCAAGAAGTTATGCAGACTAACCAAGTCACGTTGGGTCTGGACAAACGCCGTCAAGCGACATGCACTGGGGAAAGGACTTCCGATACCCGCATCGAATCCAGGGTTGAAGTCCCTTTCAGCAGCGCACCTTGAGGCACGCGTCGTACACGCTGCAAAGCTGCATGACAACTGGTACTCGAAGAATCCAACGCCAAGGCGAGCTATCGAATTCCAGGCAAGATGTATGCTGGATGAGGTGGCTGACACCCCTGCTTCCCCCGTCTCCCAAGTGTTGTTCATGCCGGCTCGGAGCGGAGAGTTCTTACTCGTCCTCGCAGGAAAGAGGCTGAGTTGCTGGGAAGTTCCTCTCGATGGTTCCGGGGCGTATGAGATCGTGTGCGTACATGAGGACGGAGTCAACATCGAACAAGTCATCGTAAACCAGGAGTCCGACAATGGATGCGGGGAGTTCGCATTCTGGGCTCAGCGTCCCGGCAAGTGAGTGGAACGTCTGCAGTAGCTATTTCCGCTAACGGTCAGAGCAGTGACGCGCATGCGAAGCTTTACGTCGCATCCCTGGATACTTTCCACGGGCGCATACAAGTGAAAATGAGCTGCCTTGCTCTCCAGCCTATCGCGGCGCCATTACATCTAATGCACGGCGACTTCATCGTCACAGGTAGCCACCCAGTCCTGTGGTACCTCGCGTCCGATACCAAGAAAGTAAATTATGCTAGGCTTGTCGGAGGAGTGGTGATGGAGGTACGGCTCATACTGCTCCGACAAATAGTGGTTTGCTAATCAATCCAGCAGGGGTCCAATGCAGTGCTCGCCGTCAAGATCATTGGGAAATATGTGCTGATAGCAAGGCAGCAGGAGTTTCAGTTGTTTGCCATACCCAGACACTCCCCAGAACTTGGCATGGAGAAAACTGTCGAGCTTATCGCGACCTTTCACTGGGACAGCCCTGCTCGCGAGGTCGTTATTATCGCCCGAGACAATCTCGCACGGAATGCTCCTTCTACCCCTTCGAAATCTTGGGCCACGGGGACTGTCACGATTCTGCTCCGCGAAGCAAATGAGGGCTTCAACACGCTGAAGCAATACGATCTCTTACCGAACATAGACCGTCGTCCCAGCCCGGGGCCGAAAACAGTCCTTCCCTTCGTCCTCCCCTCGGGGTGTACGCGTGCTATACCCGTCGCCCCATCTTGCTGCGGCCTCTCCGTCTGGCCGAGTGGCAGAGGCTTCTGGGTGCAGACCGACAACGTTGAGGCGAACCACACGAAGTATCCAGCGCGGTGCATTATGGGTTTCGACGTTGTCAGTCCAAGACAGGCTCAAGAGATATCAGCAGAGCATGGAGACAAGCTTGCTTGCAGCCCTGGGGTTCACTTGGATGCCAATATCGTGCACTTTTGCGACGGGCCGCTCTACGCTCGTCGATGCGATATGAGCCACATCCTTCGGAAGCGCTACGCCTTGAAGTCGGCCGACCTCGAGGATGTTATTGGGAGGTTGGCTATCGGGGACAAAGACGGCAAGGTAGAGGTGTTGGACTACGCTTAGTGACGGGTTGTGGGACATTCCCTACGTCTCGGCTCCTCTTGTTATTTTGCGTGCATGTCTAGCAGCTGATCTCTGCAGTCCGGCCCTCATTAAAATTATACCTGTAGGTTATCGTGCAGTTGAACAGTCGCGGGGCCCAGCCCGTGTGTGCTCGAAGTTGGCTCGAAGAGAAGTAGAACAAAAAGAGACTTAGGGCGAAGTTGCACTGCACACACAATTAATTGAGCGCTTCTTGCACGTGACTGAACTACCCGTTTTGGTGCTTAGTCAGAACTGTACAGTGTAACCCGCTGCTTAACCTTATTTTTCGGTTCTTTCATCGACGCCGCCGACAACATCAAGCACGATGGTATGCTGCTACTCTGTGTTAATATAGAATGATTGTGCTGAAGATATGCCTTTCGTTATGCACAGCCTTCCCAAAAGACTTTCCGCACGAAGCGTATCCTCGCCAAGGCTTCCCGCCAGAACCGGTGAGCATGGGATCGAGTGTAAAGAGGAGCAAGGGATATTGAAGGATAATGTTACCAGGCCCATTCCTCAGTGGTTCCGCCTGAAATCGGACACCAAGATTCAGGTGCGCTGCAATGATTGCGAAATTCGATATATGCAGCTGACGCGCAGCTGGGAAACTTGCAGTACAACGCCAAGAGGCGTCATTGGAGGCGCACGAAGCTCAATATCTAAGCTTGCTCCCTGTATTCTACTCGATACCGGCTTCGCAGCTTTTGTGGACAAGCTAGGGGAGAGATTATTTACCGCGACACCGCCGCACGCATTTAGGTGTCATTCCGCTATCGCTCGGTTTTATGGCTATCCGGTCGCACGATTATGGCATAAATGCTTCCGGGCACCCTCCTACGCCGCTGTACCTGCTCCTTGATAAGTCGCCAGTCTTGGGGCACGCCCAAATGCCTTAATTGGATTTTCCGCAGGCGTACTTGGCTATTCTGGTACTTGGACCAGGTCCTTGTCCAACGTAGCTCTAACATGCGGGGTGAGAACAGTTGAATGAGGTGCGCGAGCTACCGTCCACTTTCCTCCACCTGAGGCCCCGCTCTTTGGACTTCTAAATGCACAGCGTCTGTAAAAAGCCGGTATTTAGTGCACTTACGCTCAGCGAGCCTCTTCGTAGTGGGCGGCCTGAGGTTCTGAGTGAGATGGCCATGACGTGTGCTTGCATAAAATGCAATGAAAATTGAACGATATTACACAGAATAAGCTCATCCCCTTCCTTAAGCACTGTCCCAATAGGATGTTTGTTCGACCGAACTGAGAAGATCGATTCGACAGCAGGTGGCGTTCAGCGGAGCATGCACTCCCCGAAACTAGCCGTCGTTAGCCCAAGCGTACCCGTGTGCTCGAACGAATTCTCTAAGCTGATCAATGCCGCATCAATCTTCTGTTCGCGGACATCGCTGTATACTCAGTACCCACCAAGTGGAACTCTCCGAGGTCAATTCGACCTTGAGCCTTCATTTCGCATATGCCAGGTTTGCGTTCATGCAACGAGTGCGCGAGCTCGGAGTCTAGGATCCGTGTCTCGCGGTTTCTGGAGAACTGTTCCCTCAACTCGCCGAGCAGCCACCCGGGTTGCTTCTCCTGTGCATTAGGCGCTTCGGAGGTGGGAGAGGGCGTGATGGGCGGAGATGGGATGGACGCGGCAGCCCCAGTTGGAGGCGCACGAGAGCGGGCGGGTGTCTGGGGTTTCGATGGTTTCTTGGCTCCTTTACGCGGACCAGTGCCCGATGCTGTCGCGGAAGAGCCCTGAATACCCTCATTGCTATCCTTACGGCGCACAGGCGCACGACCGCCTCTCTTAACGGACGGTGGCTGCGGCCCTCCAGCTGGCTGATCAGATGAGGTGAGCCTGCGGCGCCATGCAGAGAACTTGCTGACAAGGTCCCGCTGAAATGCTTCGTCGTACCCGACGCACTTGAAGCGCCAGATATAGATGAGCTGTCAACGCAGAGCTTCAGCCTCGGGCGACATGCCTAGAGGATACGTGCGCCCCACCTGTTTACCAGATGAATATGCCCGTATGATCTGTTGTATCTCGTCTTTAGTAGGCTTTGGACGCTCCTTCCTGGAACCGAGGCCTGCTTTGATCACGGCGGCTTCATCGTTGACCTCGCCATCAGTTGGCTCCCGACCCAATCGCTCGTGCAAGATGATTCGGCTGCGCAAAGGGATGTACTTATCGGCGGCCGCAATATCAGTAGCCCATGTGCGCTTCGTCTATGCTCTAAGTGTTAGCCTCCATTACCTTACCCAGTTGGCTGGAACGTTCACCTGCTCCGGTAGGCCATCCCATTCCATGGCGGATAACGGTTCCGCAGCCTCTGTCGTGTAGTCACCCATATATCCCCACATCGACTCGCCAATTCCGACGACAAGTTTGAGCTTCGGGATGCCCGCATCCTCCCATGGAACCGTCGTCAGCGCACGGCACAACAGACCAGGCTGCCCCGGCATCTGCGGCGCCTCGGGATTACGCTTGAGCGTCGGGTACACAAGATGGTGCTTGTGTCCACCCAGGGCGGCGCGTTTCGACTGTGCGATAGCAGGGAAGAGCGCTTGTACGTTTCCACCACACGTCTCGGACATGAACTTGCGTGGAACGACGACATCGCGGATCTCAGAGTCAAGCTTGACTTCGTGGCTCTTAAGGCCCTTGAGGCGACGGCGGATGCCTGCGGGCAATACGAGCTCCAGTTCGACCTTGTCCTTCCTGATGTCTTGCCGCATCCGTAGAGGTGGACCTGGACGAGGCTCTGAACGAGGTCCCCCTTTCGGATGTGCATGACGACTCTGCGGGGGTCGGCGTCAGGTTGTTCCTCGTCTGTTAGAAATGGGAGCACATACCACTGGCGCCCCCGATGCAGAATCGGATTTCTTGTCCCCCGATGCGGGAAGCCGTCGTTGCGGCGAGATTACAATGGTCAACTTCTGAGGATTACTTAAGCCCGCTTTCCGTGAGATTGTTGCTCCCTGCGACGTTCGAGTAACAGGCGGTGGATTGGCGGCATTGCTGGTCGGGCGCGGGTTCGCAGAGGATGTGATCGATGGAGGACCCGGCGGCCCTCGTTTGCTCGTGCCGGCGACAGACGTGGGCTTTTGGACAGCCGACTGTGTACGAGTAGTGTGTGGTCGACTGCTTGGCCCAGGGATCGCACTGTGGTGGGTGCTCGTCGAAGGCTTATAGTCAGAGTCTGAATCGCGTGCTTGTGGCGGCATGTATCCAACATCGCCCTCGAACTCCCCGAATCTAAAGCGCTCCGCATAGCTCAGATCGGGAACGCATTTTCGCTTTGGCAGCTCGCGCTTCGACTTGTCACCAACTTCGCCGTCTGGGTCGACGTTCATCCTGACATCGTTGTCGATGACCTCGCCTTTGCTGTGGCTGCCGTCGTCATCGTCGTCACTCTCAAGATCGGTGAGGTCCGAAAGTCCACCCGATCCAAAAGCATCGGTATTGTGCGGAGCAGCTTCCACAGGCCCCTCGTCGTGCGCTTCACGTTCTGCGTTAACCTCTCGTACGGTAGGATTGATATATGGAGCGGCAGGGCGAAGGCGTGCGCGTGTCTCCGCATCCCAGCTGATGACTACCTCTACACGCTGACGTTTTCGTGGCCCGAGCCGAGGCTTCTTCGATGGAGATGACGTCGGGAGATCTTCTGGCTTCCTCTTCGTCCCAGTGTCAGAGTTCGAGGGCTCGTCTTCGGGTGATGCGGCAGTCACTGCGGAGGTCGGAACTGCGGACAAATCAACTCTGGAGATGGTCGGGTTGACGGTAAACCCCGTCCGAGATACACTAGGTAACGGCGTGTCCTTCGTATACCTCCATATATTAGCACACCGCACTGTCAGATGGTATGTATACTTACGCAGGGAGGGTTGCGCAGCTTTGGCTTTCTCTTGGGCCGCGAATCCTTCGCTATGGCCATATCATCATCGCCCAAACTCGACAGGTGGTTCGATGTGGTGCGCTGGTTGATGGACGTAGGCAGTTTAGTCGGGCCATCCGGTACGAAACCGTTAACGTGGAGAGCGACATCCGGAGGAGAAGGATTATCGATATGCGTCTCCGTTGGGATATCGTACACTTGGGCGCTTGTAGACGTTGGTAGTACACTGGGCTGTATATCCTCAGGGCCCCACTCCCGTTGCTTTCCCTTCTGTGAAGAGTATTGTATCTCATGCACAGCAACAAATGAAAAGGCATCCTTACCCGAGTGAGGTCAGTAGGTGCGGCTTCCGCAAACCCCGAATGCGCCTTGCACCTAGGTGTATGCGCGTCGCTTGTCGTGCCCGCAGCTGCTAATGTTCCGGAAACACCACTGGCGTGCTCCGAGACTGGCGCATCCGAGTCCGCACACGTAGAAAATTCTTTGTCTGCCTCCGTCAACGCGATCGATTCATTCGGACGTAAAAGCGACGGCCCAGCTATAGGCGCATGGTCTCTATGGATCTCCGTGCTCGCATTGGTCGCTAGAGGGAGCCCACTTTGCGCTATGCGGAGGATGGTAGCCTCGATGCCCTCGATTCTCGTTGCAAGTCCCTCGATTCTCGTTGCAAGTCCCTCGACATTCTTGTTCATGGCCTGCAGCACTTCTTGCTTCGCGATCGTGGTTGTGAGTAGCTTAACCACGGCGTCCATACCATCACCCGCCGTCGGGCCCGCCATGGCGTTGAGTGTAGTCTAACGACGGCGTGTGGCGAGCTTATTACAGCGGTCAGGTCTGAATGTAAGTGAAGAAAGCTCTCGGAGTGGGAAACTAAAGGAGGTGCGCCCTAAGCTCTGTTGAATGTGCGAGAACTGGAAGGGATGAGATGAACATGCGCCGCGAGCCAAGGTCAAGGGAAGGAGATTGTACCGCTCTTAAAAGAAGCAGATGCCTCCCAATCTCGAACAGTACTAGTGGCATACATGCTTCGCCAGGCTCGGATCACGAGCTAACTAGGGTCCAGCGATATCTATTAAACCTTACATACAAATATGGACAGCATCGTGCATGGAAGCAGCCCCACATCGAGACACCACCAAGCGCAAGTCATTAATGACTTTGGAAACCAGGCTTGTTAGACGAATATACGATACATCCTGGCGCGGACTGCCATATAATGCCACTGATACATAGACACTTGTTGCCGAAAGAGAAAACACGATCATAAGAAAATCGAGACTTGTGAACGCGCTCAGAGCACGCTACGCAGGAACTGGGGCGGGCACCCGTCTGCGATAGCAAGGTACGGCATGAGGTCACTCGTCAGGAAATCGCTCGGCCACTCCTGGCGGACCTGCTTCTTGAGGTAGCGCGCCACGATATCGAGGTTCTTCTCGGTGATGGAACCGCCCTTGAGCGTCGGCGCGACCTCGTCGACGACACGGTCGATGTACTCCGCCGTAACGTGCTCTCCCGTGTCCAGGCGCGAGCCGTACTTGACGTATTGCCAGAGTTGCACGCGCGTAATCTCTGCGGTCGCGGCATCTTCCATGAGATAGTTGAGCGGGATGCAGCCATTGCCACCAACCCACGCGCCGCTGTAGGCGAGTGAGGCAGCGACGCTAGAGCGGACACCAGCAGCAGTAATCTTTCCGGGGACGGTAGTGTTAAGGAGATCGGCAGCAGTCACCTTGACGTCCTCGCGGCGGTTGTGGTACTGAATAGAGTGTCAACTTGAGAAGACGTGGAGTCATAGTCTCAACTTACCTGGTTGGGACCAACCATGTGCTCATTGAAAATCTCCATGGCAATCTGGTTGATGAGCGGGTGGGCGATCCAGGTACCGTCATGGCCGTTCTTGACCTCGCGCAGCTTATCCGCGCGAACCTTGTTCATGGCAATTTCATTCGCCTTCGGGTCGTCCTTGATGGGGATCTGAGCAGACATGCCACCCATGGCAGCGACTTTGCGCCTGTGGCAGGTCTGGATAAGGAGGCGAACGTAGGCGTCCATGAAGGGCACCTCCATAGTGACGTCTGAGCGGTCTGGCAGGACAGCTGTTCGGTCAGCACGGCGGCGCTTGATAAAGCTGAAGATGTAGTCCCATCTGTTTGTTACGTCAGATAACAGACACGTTCAATCTCGGGAGGTTTACTCACCGCCCGCAGTTCAATCCCGATGAGTGCTCACGGAGCTCAAACAAGATCTCCTCCATTTGGAAGGCAGCAGGGAGTGTCTCAATGAGGACAGTCGCACGGATGATTCCGTGCGGCATGCCGATGTATGACTGTGAGAAGTTAAAGATGTCGTTCCAGAGACGCGCCTCCCTGTAGTGCTCCATCTTCGGCAGGTAGAAGTACGGGCCGGATTCGCGAGCAACGAGTTCCTTCGCGTTGTGGAAAAAGTAGAGTGCAAAGTCGAAGATGGCTCCCGACAATGGCTCATTGTCAATCGTGACTCGTGGCTCGTCAAGGTGCCATCCTCGCGGCCTGAAGCGAATGTTAGAAAATTCTTTATGAAGCACTTGAATGTGGCGCACCTGATGATAAGGGCAGCGGGATTTTGGCTGAGCTTGTACGACTTGCCACCAGTCTCGAAGTCAATCTTGCGGCGAATGGCGTCACAGAGGTTGACCTGACCGTTCAACAGATTCGCGAATGTCGGTGAGTTGGAATCTACGTGAAATTTCAATGCTGCAGAATGCCGTCTACAGCCATATGTACGCACCTTCAAAGTCAGCCATGAAGGTCTTTGTACCACTGTTCAGTGCATTGATGACCATCTTCCTGTCCGGAGGGCCGGTAATCTCGACCCTCCTGTCCTCGAGTCCGGGAGCGGGAGACGCACACACCCATGACGGGTCGGCACGAATATTCGCAGTCTCCGTGGGGAAGTCCAGGTGCACGCCGGCATCAAGACGCTGCTGCGCGACCACTCGCGCGACGAGGAGACTTTGCCGCGTAGAGTCAAATGTCCTGTGCAGGGCAGCCAGGAACTTGAGAGCGTCGTCCGTGAGGATTTGGCTTTGGGCCTGCTGGGCCTCCTTAGAGAGAATCTGTGCGCCTGGAACGGGCATGCTTAGGTGGTGGGATGGTAGGAGTGGTTGTCAGGAGGCAGCATCTGTGAGTATTTGTACCTTCGTCACGGCACCCCGTCGACGCCATCTCGAGACCTTGCACGGATTCGGAACGTCATCCTCTGAGTGAATTCACATGCCAATAGGCGCCCGGACGGAGCCAGCTCCCGTAAGTGGCATGTCTACCGACGGAACAGCCGCGGGTATTCCGCTGCTCGCCCGAATTTGACGGGGTCGTCGAATTTGCAGCCTACCACAGCCTACCACTCTATTCATCCGCGGAATCGGCTCGGGCTGACGTCCTAGTGCGGAATGTGCTGACCTCCTCGGCTTCCAGCACCGTCAATTCTTTCCTAGCCTCGCTGATTTCCGGAACTCGGAATTCAGACCAGGCAATGTACGGTCACTATCGAAGCCCGGCGGTATCGACAGGCTTGATCTTGCGCGGCTTTCCACGTTCACGCGCAATCTGCATGGGAAGAGGAACGTCAGCAGAAGTGCTCGAGTTTGTCGGTTTCTTGCAGATACTTCCTCCGCTGAGGGAACTAGGACGGCACAGTAAAAATTGACATGTCAATACAAGAGCCCGCGTAAAGGTAATACATGGGGTCGGACTATCATGAAGTCTTCTTGTTAGATGTTGACTCCTTCTCCTGTGTTGGTACAGGGACGGCCGTCGGCTCCGCAGACACTGTGCGAGGATTAAATATTTGTATGGGCAGTACATTTTGCCACGGGAGACTTCACCTGAAGCCAGATTCTTCACAACACGTTCTCCGACCTTGATCACTCTGCGACACGCCATCTGCCATACTCCGCAACTCACGGAACCTGCGGGAGCGAAGGGGAACGAGAGCCACCAAGTCAAGGGGCCGAACCACCCAGGTGGCAGATAGAAGACAGCAGCTTTGCGGTACCACCAGCCCACGAAGAATTGGAGGCCTGCTGTCAGAACCCAGACAATGGTGTTGAACTTCAGCGAGAAGGATGTCTTGCTAGATGAAAGCTCCCCATCTGCAAAAAGGCAAACGTGTCAGATGCACCAGAGCCTTGCGACAGCCACGCGCCGTACGGCAAGTGCGGCGAGGACCGGTGACTCACTGAGCTTCTCCAACTCAGCCAACCCCTTGTCCACGCCCCTCCTCAGCTTCGCCCACTTTGCGAACTGATCCTGCGCACTCGTTTGTAGGAGCTCCTTCTTGTTCACAAGGATTTCAGTTTTCAGCTTCTTCTGCTGCGCAATTTTTGAGGAATAGAACAGTCGCAAGTACAGTGCGTACACCTGCGGGCGGGGCTTATGAGTCGGGTACAGTGGGGATCTAGAATGCGGAGGCTTACCAGCTCAAGCAGGACGGACTTGCCTATCCATGAGATGAGCTCAGTTAAAAATACAAGGGTGAATATGGTAAAGATTAAGGACATGGTAGGAAGCTGTCGCGCACGGACGCGTGTAATGGGTCGGTGACACGCCAGCATAGCGGGCGCGTAGTTTATTTGTTCATGTTAGAATCGGAAGCTCTTGCCTTTTTCTGACAGACCCTCGCAGCGCGGGGGTCAAGCAGACATTCGTTCTCTATTTCGAAATGAAAGCATCACAAGAGCCGGCGATAAATCCCAACAGCATCCAAATGTTGTTATGGTAACAGAAATATAAAATGGAATATATATTCTGTACAGTTTAGGGCAAGGGCCTAACGCGCAACAACGTGGGTGCCTAATCGAAATCATGAAACGCCTTGGTTTAGCGAGTCTACTTGTACAAATGGCGTATGAATCACAGGTAAGCCAGGATGAGGAATGGGGCATCCTATACACGGGAAACGCTCGCTCTGAACTCACTACGCAAAGAGATAATTGTGGAATGAGACCTTTCTATCTCCAGCAACAGGCTGGTCGACTCTCGGTACTCGTCTGGGTGGGTTGCGTCTTGCGGGTGAGCCGGACGGGGACGACGGAGCCCTTCGTTGCCTGTCCCACGGCCGTGACCTCCTTCGAAGAGGGAGTCTTCTATCCCCCCGCGGTATAATATCCAGACCGGCTATGCCATTTTCTAGCTCGTCTTCGCCTGCATCGGACCCAAGGTCAGAGTGTTCTGCGTCAGCGTCGTGCTCTGCGTCCGAATTTGTTTGAACCATGCCAACAGGGCCCAGATGCGGCGAGCCGGCGGCTGACTCCGCAATCGCGGAAAGGGCGGAATGCCTTGGAAGCGGAGGCGGGGCGCCTTCTAACTCTGCATCAGAGTCTAGCTCGGAGAAGACAAAGTCGGACTCGACGTCGATATCGGTACCAAGGTCTGTGCCGCCAACAGAGTCGAAGTCAGTACCCATATCGGTGACGGGAGGTGTATCAAGCCCTGCCGGGAGCTCGAAGAGTGGGATCTGGTTCGGACGAGTAACATGTGGGCGGAGGATGTACGTGAGACGTTTCGGAGGCGAGGTGCCCGTGGGCGAATCCTTGCCTAAAGGACGATAAACAGAGCGACGTCGTCGAACGAACGTAGAACTCACTGAAGCTAACCACATTGTGGTATCTAGCGCAGCAGTGCACCACGTAACGGGCGAATGCGTCGTCATTGATCTCCCAGACCAACCGCATATGCGTCCGCTCAACCTCCCGAATGACACCGAGCGTACCGATAGGAGTACTCTCGTCATTGCATACCTCGACTGAGTCTGGGTCTATCCACACGCCCACGGCCAACCAGCTCATAAGCTCGCCCTCGACCTCCCTGACTAGGACTTCAGTCATGACTCCACGTCCTCTTAGCTCCTTGCGCATGCCCTTCAAGCTCAGAGAGAACTGTCCAGCAGAGGCAGAGCTGGGTTCTCTGACTGTAGGGATCGCGGAGGGGATGGCGGCAGTGCGAGGAAGATAGGCAGGAAGTGGGCTAGGGAAAGTCGGTCTGACGTGCGGGACTGGAACAGATAGATCAGACCCGGAGGGTCTGGTGATATGTGGGTTGCCCACAAAGCGAGCTACAGTTGATGAAGGGTGTGCATCCGCTCAGTCCCTGCGAATGCACAGCGAGGAACGACACGGACCATTCTCCTTCCTCCGTACCCATCGCTTGCCTTCCTTCTCGTCTCTCCTATTCTTCTTGGGAACGAGAGCAGAGAGGTCTCCTCCAGCACGATCGGTCGATGCATGTAGGTGTGCGAAGCGGTCGTTCGCTCCGCCTGAGCCCCGTAGGATAGCGGGGAAGGACATCGGGATAGGACCGGCAGGGGCAGTGGTATCAGAGGTGACTGGTGCATCGGTGGACGTACTCATCGTTGTGCTTGTGTTCGTTGTTGTAGCAGTATCCTCAGCTTGTACGTTTCCTGTAGCCGCCATCTGAGTTAAAGCGAATTTCTTTATACCAAGAGCGCCCCGAGTCAGTGCACAGAGAGGGACCGAAGCGAAGGCGGATGTGACTTGACAGCTCTGATATGCGCTCGACGAAGCGAAGAAAAGCGCCAGATTTTGATCTCTTGAAAGCGCATCAATGCCATATTTGGATTGAGGCGGGATTGACGCATGACGCGGGGACGAGGCGCTTTGTTTGAACACCTCTCCTCGTTGATGTACTTGCCATTAATCGCCTCCAAAATGACAACACCGTTGCGCAGAAGCTCTCGCCTGGCTGCTTCGACCTCTCTTGTTGCTTCGACTGTCGTTGGCGTGACTCGCACCTCCCACACCGCTACCGTTGCGGCTGTTCAGGGCTCTGACACTCGCGCGAAGCAATCTCGCCATACTCATACCCAGGCAGTCGCGAAATCCGGCCCTGTAGAAAAACAAACGAGAAGCGCGAGAAAACGCGCTCGGAACCCGTCTCTTGACTCTTCGGATTTGACAGCTTTGTCAGAAGACGATACAGAGGCGGTGATCCCCACAAGAAAAGTGAAGGCATCCCGGAAGAAGGTAGCAGCTATCGAATATACTCTAGCTGACTTCCCAAAGAGGTCCGAATCTCCTTGGAAGATTGGGCCTCATGTCTCTGCGGCCGGAGGCGTTCAGAACACGATCCTAAACGCAGCGAGCATCGGGTACGTTCCAAATGGTTGGGTTCAAGTCATACGCTCAATGCGCTTGTGCAGCGTAGAGCGACCGCTTTTGCTTTGTTTATGAAGTCGCAAAGGAAATGGGACTCTCCACCGCTTACTCAGGAGTCGATAGACTCCTTCAAGAAGAGGCTTGGAGAGTTTAATTACGACTCCAAGCATATCCTGCCACATGGGAATTATCTCATTAACCTAGGAAACCCAGACGAGCAAGTAAAATATTCCATTGCTACCTACACATCTTTTGATGCGCGTATTAGGAATAAGAGAGCGAAGTCGTACGATTGCTTTGTCGACGACCTAAAACGATGTGAACAGCTTGGGCTGTTACTGTACAACTTCCAGTGCGTTACCCTGGTGTATATGTTGGCAACAAATACCTACTCTCATATTAGCCCAGGCTCGTCCGTAGGCCAAGGAACCACGGATGACTCCCTCACCTTAATCGCTGAATGCATCAACCGCGCTCACAAAGAAACAGAGCGCATCATCACGGTGATAGAGACTATGGTAATCCCTTTCTTGGTTACGCCGTAATCAGTCGTTAACGGGTTCTTCAGGTTGGTGCTGGTAGCGTTGTTGGCTCGAAGTTCTCCGAGATCGGAAGGATAATAGAACAAGTCGAGGACAAGAGTCGTGTTGGTGTTTGTATCGACACGTGTAAGTTCTCCTCGAGCAGATCTGAAGTAGTACTCTGACATGCATCAAGGCCACGTATTCGCTGCTGTAAGATTTTATAATTTCTGTGTGCACAATGCCTTGAAGAACGAAGTTATACTTACGACTGGAAAACCAGGGTTACGATATTCGCACCGAGGAAGGCTGGAAGTGCGTCGTCTTCTCTCATGATTCATATTGCCTCAACTCTCAACATGCTGGTTTTGATCCAGTGTGACAAGTGCGTATTGTCTGCAGTGATCACCAGTACCCGCTAAGATAATATTCATGTCCAGTGGACGAGTTCGAACGCCAAATTGGCTTCAAATATCTTCGTGGCATGCATCTCAACGACTCCAAAGCTGCGCTCGGGAGCCGCAAAGACAGACACGAGAACATCGGCCTGTACGTACCGTGCCCTCCTGCTTCGCCTTCCGTACTACTGTATTGAAAATGGTTTGCCTGCAGAGGTCATCTCGGCCTTCAGACCTTCGCCCACATCTTGAACGACCGCCGTACACGGGACATCCCCCTCATCCTCGAGACACCAGCGTTCGAACCTACGGCCGGTGCACGCCGTGGAAACCAGTTTCGCCCGGGAGAAGGGTGGGATGTATGGGCTACGGAAGTGAAGGTACTTCAACGGCTTGCTGGGGCGTTGGGTGAAAACCACAAAGATGTAGGAGAGAGTGCTCGTCAAGACGAAGGTGCCGACGAGAAGGTGGATCTGGAGGCGTGGACAGAGGAGATTAGGGCTGTTGTGAAGAGCGCCGGCGTAAAGCTAGACAAGGATGCTGGTGTGAAGAAGCAAGGCGCGAAGAAGCAAGCAAAGAAAGCAAAGAACGACGAGGATCATGAAGAGGCAGGTGACAGCTGCGATGAGTTATAAATGCGCGTAGGATACGATGCGCTTTCAAGTACCGTAAGCAGCACCAATGGTACAAATGACATCGCATTAACGTCGACGGCATGAAGTACATTACAGTGCATGTAAAGGAAAGGCTACAACAGTAAAGAAAGGACTAGTGTGTTATTGATAAAGATAAAAAATATACATTGCAACTATATTACCTCGCACTGGCAGTGGCGAGGCGAGAGGTGATAACGTAGAGCATGTAAACCTGTCCAAACGCAGGGGGGTATCCAAAAGTCCCTCCTCATATAGCCACAAACGGATTCGTCATGCTCTTCCTCCCAGAGAAAGGCACCTCGTCTCGCACGGCATAGCGGTCATCAAAGGGCGTTGCAAACGGGTCGAGTGTCGACGCGCGAATTCCGAGCTTCTTCGGGGGAGGCGGCGACAGGGGTGTCTGAATGTACGCCGGCGCAGCGTACGCGGGGAGCTGCATGTTCGGTGGTGGGGTCGGCGGGTGGTTGTAGCCGTGGTGCAGCGGCATCGCGAACGGCGCGACGTTGTCCAGCGGTGTCGCGGCGGCAGGCGCGGAGGGCGTGACACCGATGTCGAGCGGGACGCTCGCGCGGTGTCGCTGCTTCGGGCGCAGGGTAGGCAGCTTCGGCGGCGCGACGCTCGAGAGCCAGCCTGGCTTGCGCGGGGAGACGCTCCACGCCGAGCTCGGCTCCACACGGCCCTCATCGTTGTCCGTCAGCGTTTCGACGTCGCCGTCACTCGTCGTGATTATGAGCTGCGGGCGCGGCTTCTCGCGCATGCTCAAGTTAGGTGTAGGGCTTTTCTCGCCTGTTTGCTCTTCGTCCGGGGATGCCTTGCGTCGCCAAAAGGCCGTTAAGAAACGCTTGTGCCAAGGCTCAGTTGGGGAGTTCGATACACCCGGGGTCGGGCTGCTTGGTGGTAAGG
The DNA here is from genome assembly GCF_000300595.1 of Phanerochaete carnosa HHB-10118-sp. Taxonomy (NCBI): domain Eukaryota; kingdom Fungi; phylum Basidiomycota; class Agaricomycetes; order Polyporales; family Phanerochaetaceae; genus Phanerochaete; species Phanerochaete carnosa. The sequence continues at coordinate 1,112,215 of NW_006767633.1, read as the reverse complement.
CCTGAGACTTGCGCAGGCTGATCGCGGAACGGGACTTGGGCTCGGGAGCAGACTGGGCTTGGGCTTGGTCTAGGAACGACTCCCAGGACTTACCAAGCTGGGGATTGCGGTTCTGTCCGTAGGGGTGCAGCTTGTTCTTGTCGGTTAGCGACATCCGCGTCATAGAGGGCGGGAGGTCAACGCGGTGCATCTTCTCTACGTCTCCGCCCATGTCCTGAGATTGAGCCTCATGGCCGGAGTCGCGGAAGGGCATGACAACGTCATTGATACCCGCGCGCTGTGTCTTGCGCCAGCGGCGTTTCTTGTAAGCTTGCACCCAGTCACGCCCATACGAGTGCCAGAAGATGACTGAGAGCGCCATAAGGACGACAAACCCCCACAGGTCCATGAATATGCTGAACATGATGCGCTCCTTCTCAAGCGAGGCGACGTAGGTGTTCACAAGCTTGCCGATGACGCCCTGACTGTTGTTGTTACCGCCACCAATCGCAGCCGTAGCGATGGGCTGCGTGACTTCGCGGATGTCATCTGGGGAAAGTACAAGCACGGAATCGTTGACGCGCGGGATGTCGATCAAGAGGTTGTTGTGGAGGAAAGTGAGGGCGCTCTCGATCGCGTTGACTTTGCTGCCAATGAAGCAGCGGATGAACTCGTCGATGGGCTCCTGGAGAATAGTGCCGTTGAACACAGTGTTAACCGCGTCCTGGATGTCCGTGTAGAACGCGTTGATCGTGTCGTTCAGCGTCGTCGTCGTGCCATTGACCCATCCAAAAAGTCCATCGTTCACGGTGCTCTGAACCTGATCCACACGTCCATTGATGTCGTTCGCGTATGTAGCGCTCTGATTGTACATGCTTGCGTTTATCGACGTCGCGATAGTGTTCTGGAAGTCGTTCACCGAGGCAGCGGCTTGCTGGCTGAACTTGTGCTCTAGTGGCCCAATGGCGATGAGCTGAATCTGTACCGAGAGCAGACCGAAGAAGCCAATGAGGAAGCAGGCGAGTGCAGGAGGGTGGAAGACGTAGTGGAAGAACCACGTTAGGTGGACGTATTGCGATGGGCTAAAGCGTAGGAGCCGCGCGATGCGGTTGGCAATCTTGGTCAACAGCGGGTGCTGCATGTTCCCCTGCAACATCATCAAGTTGTGATCGCTGAGGTGCACCGTCGGCGCGCTTTTGTTTCCGGTATACGTGACAGACGGGTCCGACGTCCATGCCTCGCGGGTGAAACGCAGGTGATTCTTGAGACAGCGCCACTTGTACCACTCCAGAGCACAGTGGGCGGCAATAAGCAATATGGCAACGGCGATCAGTATGACAGTACCAATCTTGGTTATCTTGACGAGGTCGTGTCCGAGATCGTCGACCACAGACGTGTCCATATCACTACAGAATTCGACGGTATTCTGAGCAGGCACAGGAAGCACAGACGCATCGAAGGTCAGCCCAGCAAAGGTATCATTGATGTCTTTCTTGACAAGCTCGAACGGGGTATCAATGCTACAAGCCATCAGCTTCGTATTGACGGAGGGGTGCAGCCCGCTTACATATCGTCGATCGTCGACTTGAGGTCCGAGATTGTAGGCAGGGAATTGTTGAGCGTTACCAAAGCATTCTCAAAGTCCGAGGGAAGTGTTACGTTTTGCAACGAGTTTAAGCTCGGTACGCTGATTTGAGGGACGGTAATGTTGCCAAATGGGTTGACCTTGTTTATCGCATTGATGGCTGTCGTAATGGCGCTGTTGGCGGTTTGGACGTCATCTTGGATGGAGGTACGCAGACTACTAAAAGTATTAGAGAGAAAGCTGTTGAACTGGAGACGCGTCAGGTAATTGTTCAGGGAAGCACATATTGACACCTACCTCTTGCACCGCCCCAATGAGAATCGATAGTGCACCCCTCACCACAAGCTCGAGAAAACAGAGAAAGGTCGAGCGGTACATGTCGACTATGAAGTTGATGATAGCTTCCATGACCGTCAGCGCGAGCACGAGGGCTGCACGTGCGCCGTTCATAGTCCCATTCACGGCTTCGGTGATGCGGACATTTGTAGCGGCAGCCATATACCGGGGCATGCTAGCAGCGGCGGTGGCGGCTTTCTCAGCTGCCTGACAGCTTGCAAGAAGGTCATCTTTCGCGCTTGATACCGCGTCCTGGGCAGAGGCAGACGAAAGTTGGAGGCGAAACGCGACAAAGAGAAGCGAGAGAATTGGATACGCGAGCCACGTCAGGGAGAGGAGGTGTGGCAGTTGCAGATATGGTGTTAGTGTGGTGTGGTGTGTCGAACGAGGGTCGTAAACAGGCGCTGTCGCAGACATGCTTGTCGAAGGAGGTCGGCCGGCGACTGGGAGGAAGGGGGAAGACGTTGGAGGTCGTGAAAAGACGGCGAGAGAGACGACGGCGCGCACAACAAGGCCGTGCAAACGACAGGAGTGTGGCGACAGGCATGCCTTATGAGAGAAGGCCTCTCATTGTGCCGGAAGGCTGCTGGCCTTCATTGTTCTCGGTAAGGCGGAAGACAATAAAGCGTCCCTTATCCGGATGCAGTGCACCCGTTCCGCTCTGCATTCTTCGGCGTTTTGACGAGCAAGCAGCACACAAGTGCAGTGCTCCTCGCGATGGTAGATATACGATACTTTGCGAGAGGTCCGAAGGTGAGCACGCGCTAGTCGCAGGACAAGAGCCCGAACAAGCGCTTCCTTCCCGACGGTCTTTGTTTGCCGGTGCTTGGTCGCCGTTTGACCCGCCGGCGCCTCATATCGCCGACGTCCTCAATGTCGGTGAGCATAGCGAGACAATGACGGTGTATGCCTCTGGCGACTAAAGCGTAACACCCATTCGTAAGCCTGCCTACAGAGGTGATGGCTTGAATATTCACCTGCACTTAACTGACCACTTTGAAACGCAGTGTCGGGCGAATCCAGAAACGCGACTATCTCGTGCAAGATGCCCGGAATACGACCCGCGCGCGGCATGCATAGCCATCATCCACAACGATCGGATGGCTTGTGTTGGTTTAATATCTCCCGATTCTATCAACGCCTGGAGTCAGTGGATGCAGCCTATAGCTTGGTGTGTCTCACTTCAGATGTCCCAGATTGAATACATGCGACTTCCACCTCGCACCCAGGGTGTGTGGAACGTTGACCTCCACAGGATATGCAGGCATGGGAACCCTCCAGGAAATCTCCAGCGAGATGTGAGTAGAAATTGAGACTGGCGGTGGGGGTCTCTCTAAAAAACAAGGTTTGGACATCGAAGCCCTCGCAGTCAGCCGCTTCTGTACATATTCGGCGAACTTGAACTTGAACCAGCACGCTGCCTCTCTCTCCTCGACGCCCACTGCCGCTCGCACAGCCTACCTCCTGCAAGCTAACCCACGCCCGCACGGCCCTCAACACCCACAAGAACATACACGCTCCTTACATTTCACGACTCTTCCACATCTATGCGCGCACTCGGCCTCCTCGCGGCGGTGTGTGTTGCCCTCCACGCCACCGCCGCGCCTATGCAGATGTCCAAGGTGGTCCCTGTCCCTGGTCTAGGCGACTTTACTCTCGGTGCCATAGGACCTACAGCCGTCCCGAACGCGAACCTCCCGAGCCCTCAACTTCCAGGCGGCGTGTCGCATGCCCGTCGTTCGAACCATGACTCTGTCGACATCCGCCCTCGGCAAATTCACAGTGCTGATTTTGAGGCTAGCCCCAACTCGACCCTTCCTGCGGTTCCTCAGGCTGGACAGGCCCCCAGCAAGCGCGATCCCAGCTATACTCCTGTGGTTACTCCTGGTGCCTACAAGCGTGACTCTGGCTTTGTCTCCCGTGGTCTTGCCTCTGGTGTTCACAAACGCGCCGAGAAAAAGAAGGAATACCATGCGCACATGCGGAACGAGCAGCAGGGGAAGGACAAGAACAAGCTCGACATCTCACAGTTCGAGTCTCGCAATCTCGGGGAGCCCCCGGAACCGGTCTACGAGCGCACTGCTCACGTTGACAAGCGTGAACCAGGGGATATGTTTCCTGCATCTGCCTCTTTGCGTAGATACGAGGACGACGAACAGATGGCTCGCCGCGACGAGGAACGTCAATCATCGAAGGATTCGCACCACAGATCCTCTGGACATGACACCGAGACTCTTCAGAAGCTTGCTCGCCGGGCGGACACCAAGCATAAACACAAGCATGTGGGGACATCTGGTCAGAGAAGTGAGCCTTCCGCACAACTGGCTCGCCGCGCGGTCGATCGCTCCAAGTATGCGAAGACCGCGCATAAGAAGACCCCTGCCGCGAACACTCTGGATACCCGCCCCCAGGACCGCACCTCGCAGGACGACGCTACTGGCCCCGCCGCGTACAGCTCTGGGCTCGCAAGTGGCGTGAAGTCCATCGGCGCCGTGCCACATGCCCTTTCTGGCGTGACTGGTGCCGCCCCGGTCACGATCCCCGACACACCTCTCACCAGTGCAGACAACAGCGCTGCGGAAGCTGCCGCAGCGCAGGCCGCCGCCCAGGAGGCCGCAGCGCCCCACCCAGTGGACGAAGAGGTGCCCACGACCGCGAACGCCGGCGCGTACCCACACGTCGACAGCTACAAGTACACGGATCCCGTCCCCGGCGCGGACGCGGACGCAAACGTGCAGTCAGCGCCAACCGTGAAGCGTCATTCGTTCGTATTTGACACGGATCCGCTGATGCCATCCCAGAACATGACCGGCAAGGACCCGAGCATGGGCGTGCTCAATTTCGACAGCAACCTCCCTGCGAAGGAGGTGCCTGCGAAGACTGCAGAGAAGACCATGCCTGTGGAGGACCCCAATAGTGCGGTAGACAACGTTCCTTCAGCGGATCCTACTGCGGTTCCGGCGCCTGCCCCCGCTCCTGCTAAGAACCAAGATGTCCCGTCCAATCCCGCGTACGCGCCGTCTGCTTGAGAGTGAAGACTTTGACTTTTCTAGTTAGTGGAATGGTGGAGTGGATGTGGATGTGTTTGAGTAGTGCACAACGCATGAAGTGTAACCTATAATCATATCTGAAGGGCTCTGAGAAGTGGCGATCTGAATGGCATCCAATTATCAAGTACCAGTACAAAGCAAGTTCAAAGCAGCGTATTTGAAAGTACAGATGAAGCTAAGACACATTCACCAAGCGGCAACGGAGTGCATGAGGATGTGCGAGGAAATCGGCGAATTAGCTGGCTAGGGTTTATTTATTTATTTACCGATCCTGCATATTGTTGAGGAGACGGAGGATGTTGATGACTGTACACAACAGTCAGCGAACTGGGAAAGGCAAGCCTACAGCGAGAACCTACAGAGATTGATAAAGCTACGCAATAAGCGATCAGCAACTGCGCATACACTTTGTGAGGTAAGCTGAGAAACTCACTCAAGGTAAAGGCTGATGGCGCCCAGGATGTACTCGTCAGGTGAGAGCCTACGGTTGATGAGATACGTGTCATAAACGATGTATCCGCTAAAAAGCAGCGTGCCGCCGACGGCGAAGAGTAGGTCCATCGTGCGGCCGAAGGGGAAGATCATCCCAACGAAACCCGTCATCATCAGCGCGACCAGCCCACCGAAGAGCCAGGGGCCCATTCCGCTAAAATCGTACTTGGATTGGAAAGTGAAAAGCGTCAGGCCGAGGAACACGCCGAGCGTGATAAGCCTGGAAGACGGGTTAGGGTGTGAGCGGAGAGGGGAGAGGAGAATGCGGACGTACAGAGCCTGCAGGACAATTCTGGTCTCAAAGAAGGCGACAAGTACGCCAAGAGTGAAGGCTTCCATGAGGGTGAAGGTCGACAGGAGGACGAAATTGAGCGGGTGGCTGTGACGCTTCCAGTACAAGAGACCGAGATTGATGAGGGTACCGAAGAGTGGGACATATAACGACCATTGACTAGGGCAGATTAGTTGAGTGCGATACACAAACACGAGACATGTGTACACTTACTGCGTCACGACCCAGAAGATTGCATCGTCGGAGGAAGCGATTCCGCCGGCAACAATGCAAGTGGCAAGCTGGCTTCTGGCTTAGTGACAAAACCGATCAATAAAATAAGAAGGCCTACGATCTGGATGACTAGGGAAAATTAGATTGTTACACTTACTATCAGGAAGACCGGGAACTCACAGAGGATGGTATAGACTTTGCGAACGAACGCGTTCCTAATTTCAACCGCGCTGTCAGCGACGGTTGTTCCGTACTGCACTTAGAAGGTCAAACATCGAACGCGTAGCAAGAGAGGTTCTATCGAACCTTGAAGTCGTCAGGAACGTCGCCAGCCAGTGGTTGATCGTAGTATCCTCCCATGCCTGCACTGGGCCCAGCCTGGGGGCGCAGAAGCGGCTGCTGCGCCTCTTCGTCGGACGAGACAGAGGTGAGGTCCTTATTGTTGGAATACGATGGCGGAGGTACGGGATAATTACTAGCCATTGCGTCGCTCGAAGAGGTGGTAGTGGTAGTTGAGGAGAGAAGGACCGCGATTAGTCCGCAGCTATGGGGCTTAGCGTCTGATTCCGCAGCTATGTCATATTTGGCCGGGACCCCGGACATCGTATAGTACGCGCTGCCAGTAGTAACTTCCAGAAGGGATCGCCAGCCTACCGTACTGCAGTATTGTGCTTAGTACTGTCAGTGATATTCGTGAAGCAACCTGACAGCCCAGGCTCGTGAACAATTCAGACTCATAAATTGACGCGATTTTTTGTGGCAAAACAAAGATGGTCAGCGTAAGTTAGGTATTGCTGTGTCTTACCCGGAAAGGAAAATCGCTTATTTATGTTGTCTCAGACTGGTTCGCTGTAGAAACGAAGAAAGATGTGCTCCTGTAAGGCTGTAATGATATCCCAAAAGCATATAACAAGAGCATTTTACAGACCGCTGTGCGCAACTAGCACTCGTCTACGTGAACGTGATTCACGTTGAACTGTTATCTTGCGCCACGGGGAGAAGTGTGCGGACACTCATGCGGAAGAAACTTAAGGGTCTTACAACCGCTGAGAATACCGCCGTGTCTTCGTTTCTCCAAGGCGCAGCGTTCCAAGGCTGTACCGTCTTCTTGACGTTGATCAGCATTCGACACCCGATGATCGAGTACGCCACTATGAGCGTCCTGGAAGTTGTGAGCTTGCAAGCGGCGGATTTTTCTGACGAGACTTACTCGGGTAGTGCCGCAAAGAGTGCCGCCTGAATGGTCACGTCAGCACAAGTATCAGCTCATTATGATAGGAAACGTACCCCTCCGATCACCCACGCAGTCAGATTCGCCACAAACACAGCAACTACCGAGGCAAAGTACACTATCGAATCTGCCAGCATAACGACGAAAAGCTCTGGTGTGTGCCTGTCCTGACTGAGGAAATGTCGAATCGACTTGATAGTGACAAGGAAGAAGAGGACGCCGTCGAGCACACCGGTTGGGATCCCGTACGCCCAGGGCTGTAAGACCCAGTGCCCTGGTAGACAGCCAGATACATGAGACAAGGGCATCACTATCGTGTATGCGTTAGAGAGCAATCATGGACTACCATTAGCACTCGAGAACATACACTTGGCACCACCTGTCATGAAAGTTGTCATAGCGCCCTGTAAAGCGAGCATGGCAACCTGCAGTGACAACATAAAATACAGGAGTTTCTTGCTGCTCCCGTACATCGCATACAATCGGAGAATGAGGATAACTGTTTAGGGGCGCATTAGATATGTAAGCGAAATAAGATAAGTTGGACCAACGGGTTGTGGTGAACTGGGTTACAAGGTTCGAAAATGTAAACCAAGCATAGCAGAAGGCGCAGAACTGCGATTACTAGTCGTCAGCTGTCTCGGGCCAAAGTGCAGACTCGCATCCTCACCCTGGCTCCAGGATTGTCGAGGTTGAGAGCTGTTGTGCAGTGAGACAAGAGTCATGAAAGAGGCACTTCGCGACGCACATATAACTGAGGGTCTGTGGTCGCATAAAAATGACATGGGCTTTGAAATATAGAAGGCACGTACATCAAGTTGACAAGCCTGAACCAACGAACAATAATCGTTCAGTCTGGTGGCAGAGCGAGAGTTCAAGATACATACGGCCAGTAACGATTCTGCACGATCCTATCAGAAATTGGTAGTATAATCATAGGGTTTCCCGCGTACCGCTAAGTATAGAATCCTCGCTCGCGTCCACCCGCCCGTCCAGATGAAGGATATCTGTATCAGGTTAGCTGTGCAGCGAATATGGCGCACAGGGCACCAACCTCGTCGTCGAGCGTAATAACTGCGATCAGGCCGTTAGTTAGCACACTTCCCGGACTACTCAGTACAATACTCACGGTACTCATAGAGGAGCACCACGTACGAGCAAACTTCCAGACGTTAGCGCCAGGTATCGCCAGACGTGCAGCTTGGGACTTACTCCAAAGCATGTCGGTCAATCGATATCCCTGAGCGAGTTGCTCTGCTGGAATCGGAATTGGCGTGTCAGGAGTCATTACTGTAGATGCAACCGGTTGAAGAGCATACAGGTTCGAATTTTTAGTGCATTTTATATCCCAGAGAGCCAGGCTGGGCCAATGCACGGATAGCCTCGAGTCGTCTCCGTACGTAAGAATTTCTGCTCATGCACTTGTCTATGCATGCCCTGCACCATACTATCACGGTTAGCGCGACACGAGATGCGGGACAAACGACGCACCATGTAACCCAATCTTGCACTCAATCTCAAGAATCGGCGACATGCGATATCATGTGCGATTATATTTTCGACGCAGCCAATAGATGGTCGGCGTGCACAGGCACGAAGAAAGGGCATGCCTGCGGCCTTGGGCTCTATCTCCGAGAGGAGCTGCCGCATCGGAGACGCCACGCACCGGGATCGTGAGATGAAGGGCTTTACAAAGAGCGAGAAGCAGGGCTCGACGCCAGTCTTTAACTGTTTGCACAGTTGGACGTAATGTAGCACCTGTGATAATAACTCGTTGTGCGGTGAGATAGCACAAAAAAGCATCGGACAGACTGCTTGTCACGCCACGAGGTGAGAAACCTGACCTGCGCTTATGGACCTAGACTCCTTCTGCGAAGATGTGCGGCATCAGATGTGACCGATTTGACTCCCAGGCACGTAGCTCCCAAGTTTAACTGGCAGGCCATAAGCCAGCAAGCATTATTTGTGATCATAAACATCACGTACTTTCCATGGGAGCATGCGATCCATTCCCCACAGTATGTTATCCTTTAGCGTGTTAGGTCAGAGCGAGGAGATGAGATGTCGCGCAGGTGCGAGTGATCGTCGGCTTTCAGGGTCCGCCCCAGCGCTATCTATCGTCGAAAGCTAGGCTGTACTAGCTGCGAGCTCGAGCGCAGAATACGCGTAGGCCACTGAACACAAGAAGCGGGTTTGTAGCGAGGTGGCGGTAAGATTTGGTGGGGCAAAGGGCCGATGGCGATTCCATTACGCACCCTGCGTAGTATTCAGATCTGCGTCCCGGTGAGCGATAGTAGAATGGCATGATAGCGGCTGCGACCTTACCAATTGTTGGGTAGCAAATCATACCGCGAGTTGCGCACCAAAAGAAGGGATATGCAGGACAGGGCTTCCTCACTCTCATAGCAATGTGTCAAAACAGCCTTGAGGTGTGCGCATTTTGCTTCGAGAAGCGAACCCCAAAATATGTCGGCTGCGGCATGAGTAGCGGGTGGCCTTAGTGACGTGAAGATATGTCTTGACGGTGAGCTATGAGGATGCTCGAAATCCAGATAGATCTCACCTGATCTTCTACTATCGGAGCACATTATGCGGAGTACGGTGATGTGCAGAGGCAGCTTTAGGCTTGGCAAGGCGTCATTACATTGGTAGGATAACGTGATGCTACAGTTGAGATGCGAGAGTATGAACGAAATAAGGAGTTCTCAGCTTGGGTGCGGCTTGTTGAGCGAGTCTTGAGAAGCGCCTCTGAGGCGCGGGCGCTGCCTGGGGAGGGCAGCCTCGTGCAATATTCTGCTGAACTGCCTGTGGCCCTGGGTATCACGATGCATGCGATTTAAGGTCACGTACTTACCACGTATTTACCACGTTACAAGATTGCGATCGCCCGAGCAAGCCTTGCCGGCATGAGCCATTTCGCTTGCGTAGTTGGTGAAATTGTGTGTTACGGTCATGAGCTACAGCTAAGCGGACGCTCACAACGCCACGATATCTTCACAAGATGGTCGATACGTCGGAGATTCGCCAGATGGGGGTCCCACAGACCAGCCCATCTGGCGAAAGAGGGCCACATTTAAGAAGATAACAGCTGGTATTGGTCTCATGGATCGCCGGTCAGTGAGCCACTGAGAGCTTGCAAGCTTGGCCTAGTCATCCGGATATGAGCTGGCACACTTCGATAGCAGAGATCGTTTACTGACTGGATGCGCGCTTACATCGACCCTGCTCTAACTAACGCTCGCAGGTGGGGTGTGGCGTTTACGTACGTCCTCTCTTCTCTACCTTCATTACTGCCCTGAGCTCTCCCCCTGTATCTCAGATGCTCGTCCCCTCAGCCAACCCCACAGGGAAGGCTATGTCGTACGGCAGCCCCTCCGAATAGACTTCCCTCAGGTGAGAGGCCATCGGATCCATAGCTGTACGGAGGGCGGACAAGATGGCGCTCGCAGTCATCTGCAGGCTCCATGCGCTCACAGCTTTCACGCGTCGGTTGAAATTTGCCTGTGTGACGTGGTAGGCCATAGCCTCATACACCTTCGCCCCTATATCGTCCACGAGGCCAGCTGTCAGGGCGAGATAACCGTCAGAAGGTACAGGGGCACGAAAGAGATGGGACATACTCTCCCACATCGTCCATGCGCCATCAAAGTTGCTAAGATCCTTGACAACACGTGAGTGAATGGGTATCAGAGTACGATTTGCACTAGATCCGCACGTCAGCCAGCGAGATATTAAACACACGTGTGGCTGGCACTCACTTCATGAACGCGACAATCGGTCTGATGAGCGCATTATTGGCGTATGACAGATCCGCAGTGAACAACGGCACTGCTGTCTTGAGGTCACGGAACCTCAGGTCAATGTCAATGATGATTTTGGGGTGCTCCGCGCTGTCTGCAGGCATAGCAGTTTGGTCCGATGGCGCGCTCAGCGGAGGCTTCGCGAGCTCACGCTGGCCAGGAATGCGCTCTGCGACCGCCGACGTTGCGGCAGTCGTGATCGCGTCTGCAATCTCACCAATGAGAGTGTTGAAGGGTGAATCATCGCTGTAGTCACGTGGAAACTTAATGTCTAGTACCGCGTCCACCTTGCCAGAGGTGATCCAGGAAATGGGGCCTTCCTGTGTGGACATGTGCTGCAGGTGATCGATGTTGACACCATCGATGCGAAGTCGGGACTACAATGCGGGCTTAGTCATGGCACATATGGTGAACTGCACGCATATACTTACCATACGGGCCCACTGACCATCCTTGAGGTCCTGTTCGGTAGTACGTCCTATACTTTGCGGTTTGTGCAAGCTGAATAGACAATTATCGAACTGCCCAACGACGTTCTCCGCTGAAAGGAAATCGTAAAAGAGCCACTGCTTCCGGAATGTCCGAATGTCTGCGCGGAAGATGGAGGCCGTGAATGGCCGGAAGCTACCTGGCTGGTATACGGTAACCAGGAGATCCTCTAGCTGGAAAGATTCCAGTTCGAAGTCGCCTTGCCGGGCCTGGTGGCGGAAGGAAGCCGGGTCAAGAGGATTTTCGGGATCCCAGTGTACGAATCGCCGATCTGTGGAGAAATTCATCGGCAAGTGGCGGTACTGATAGTGTACGACCTACCAAGGACACCGCGTACGCCCTTCACAACTGCATCTGTAACAAGACCTTTGCCCTCCAGCCACCGCGTGAAAGATAGAGTAACGTCGATTGTATCCACGCTGAGGTCAAACATCGAATAGTTGGTATCTTCGCCTGGCAGCTCTTCCAAGATTGAGTCCTCTTCGTCATACATGAAGCCATGGTTCGCAGGATGATTGCTGACGTCGTAACCTGTCGCATAGTGATACCCAGTGTTCCTGTCCGCTCGCACTTTGTTAACAACGTCCGGTCTACGTGTGATGTAAACATTCTTAAAGGATATACGCGAATCCTTCCACTTTGGGACGATGGCGGACTCAAATACGATATGTATCCCAGTCTCCGCAGTGAGATAGTCGCTAATTGCGCGCGCAACATTTTCTGCGATAACTTTCAGGAGATTGATGGAACAACGATACCAGGCAGACATACCTTGCAAGCGGAGACTGTTCACAGTTATAAGAAACACTGAGAAGAAAGTGGTCCTGCATACGAGTCAGACATCTTTTGAAGAGACAGTTCGAACTACTTACGTGCCCACGAACAACCACAGTGTTTGGCTCATAAAGAACCACGTTATGAAGGCAGATATCTCGTCTGCATTGTACTTGCGGAACGACCGAATGGTGAGCCACTTGAAGCGTACGCGCATGCGCTGCCAAAAGCCGCTAGCCGCATTCAGGAAGTCGTCTCGTGTTGGTCGGTGAACGTGAGGGAGCGACAGAGCGAGCTGTCGGAAGAATTTTGAATAGTTCTCTAACGGCCGTGAGTCCTGCTGAGCAGGTGGCTGGACACCCGGAGAAGATTTGTTCTCATTTTGCGGCTCTTCTCCTTCTGACGGTAGCCTGCGATGCTCAGAAGGCGGACGATCTTGAGAGACCTGAGTGGTCGTGTGAATGCCCCGATAGCTAAAGAGCAAGGACTGGCGGGAGCGGGACGGATGATGCGCAGCGAAAGAGACTTTCTGAGCAAAGTCCCAGGTGTGTCTCTCAGGCAACAATCCTGTGCGCGATGTCGATGGCTGGGTATAGGTCACTGAGGAATATCGCGACCAGGATACCCTTGTGTGCATGCTGCCGGCCGTGCCAGGGAAGGCCTGTCGGATGAAGAATTTCCGTACGAGATCATAGCGGTCGAGGACGGCTTTGTTTCGAGGGCGTTGCAGAAAGCCTCCTAGACCGACTGTCGCTGAGACCATCGAGGAGCAGGGCAAGCAGAGTCAAGCCATGTTCGTCACGGGCAGGCACGAGGAGAAACAGGCAAGTCCGTCTTCGGCTTTTCCCGACTCAAAGCTAACCTTGTTCATTTTGGCAGTCATAAGTTCAACTCGGGCAGCCAACACGATTTGTTCCTGCTAGAATTAAAGCTGTCGTCTGTGTGCGGTATAAACATCTTCAAAGTGTACCATCATGTTGAAAGAGATTGTCGACGGTAGTCTCGCTGCGGGGTATGCTTTACTAGACAAGGTAGGCACGTCCAATACTCAAATTCAAAGTCAAGTGCCCTGCTCATGTAACACCAAGGGCTTGGTGCCGGATTTTGCTCTGCGCCTCACTATCCGAGCATTATGCCGCCAACGGGTTAGAGAAATCAACCTGGGAAGTTTTGAGGCTAACCATGCGGCCAAAATGCACTGGATCGAGCAAGTTCGGGTCAGAGCGACAATTGCTGACTTGACGGAGAAGGCGAATGAACAGCATTACGAGGCGAGCCTTATATTCGCCCAGCTTTCGTTTTACTCACTATTATACATAGGTGTCTACCCAGTTCATCCTTTCCTGTCTCGGTCCATATGCGAAGTACTCCTCTTGTCTTTATTCGACTGGGAAAGAGAGTCTAGAAGAAGCAGAAGTCCTTATGTTGGAGAGCTATTGCGAGAAAGCCCAGCTTAGGGATGGACTTGACGTCCTCGACCTAGGATGTGGTATGCAGCGAGGTATCTCGTAATCTCTACCCTACTAAAACTCCTCGGGCAGGATGGGGCAGCCTGTCACTGTACTTGGCTCAGAAATACCCAAACTCTCGCATTACTGGGCTGTCCAATTCGTCGACTCAAAAGGCATACATCGACACGGCTGCCAAATCACGTGGCCTCACAAACGTTCAAGTGTGTCGCACATATCGTAACACACCGCTCGATGCTGAATAGCTTTGTAGGTGATCACAGCCGACGTGAACACCTTTGAGTTTGACAGCTCTGCTAGGTGCGCAACATTCCCTGTTCTCACATGCTACTTACACTACTCTTCGCCTAGGTTCGACCGCGTCCTATCTATCGAAGTAAATACTCTTCATGTCGCGCATATAGCCATTTAACTGGACGCTTACAGATGTTCGAGCACATGAAGAACTACAAGATGCTCATGTCCAAAGTTTCCTCCTGGCTACGCCCTAAGACCGAGCCGTCAGGCGAGGACTCGCTCTTCTTCGTCCATATCTTTTGCCACAAGATGACTCCTTATCATTTCGAGGAAAGTGACGGCTGGATGGCGCAGAACTTCTTCTCAGGTGTGTTAAGCCCTTACTCAGTATGGGCCATGTCCGACAACTGGCTATCTGCGAAGGGGGGACTATGCCGTCGCACGATCTTCTAGTACGCACATAATGTCGCTCTTGACATCGTGTTTGGATACTCATCAACCTACCCTCAGCTGTACTTTCAGGACGACCTCAGCCTCGTACGCAGCTGGTGGATAAACGGCCAGCACTACTCGCGCACCCTAGAAGACTGGCTGAAGCAACAGGATCGCAACGCCGCCGTTGGCCTGGCGGAGTTGGAAAAAGGAGCAGAAAGACAAGGTTTGGGGAAGGAACACGGACGCAAGATGTTCTATCGGTATGTGTGGATGAGGCGCCCATAAGATCACCTAACGAACTGCACATTGACCTGAACTAGGTTCCGCGTCTTCTACATTGCTTGCGCAGAACTCTTCGGTCTGAACAGCGGCGAAGAGTACGTGGCCTAGTCCGTATTATAATGTCGGAATGACTGAATGACGCATAGATGGGGAGTTGGACACTACCTCTTTAGACCCAAAGACTGAAACAATGCATTAAACTCATCACGAGAATCCTCTATTAGTGAAATGCTAAATACACGTTACAAAGAACTGATATGTTGCCGTTATACATGAGCTGCCACAAATGCCTGTGTCGTATGAATGGATATAAGGTATACAAAAGCTGCCGGTATCCAACCTGGGGCTTTACTTTTCCGAAGGGTATCAACACGTTCCCATCCTGGGTCGCCTCCCTAGTCGGTATCCTCAGACCACAACCCGTTGTCCCCGGGGATCTCTTGGCCGGTGAGCCGGTAGAGCGCGTCGCGTATCCGCACGCACTCCTCGCGCGCCGCCGCCTCCGCATTGTGCAGGCTCTCGCACTCGACATCGTCGGGAATTTCACAGTCAGTGCTGAGATCCTCGATGCCCTCATCTCGCATGCGCCGCTGGAGCCGCTTCAGGTCGTCGCGCAGCTGCTTCTTCTTGCTCCGCAACGCGACGAACTCGGGGATGCGCTCGTCGTACAGCCGTCGCAGCGCACGCGCATCGCTCGGCAGCACCGCCGCCTTCTTCGACTGCTCGCGTTCACGCGTCTTCTGCAACGGCGCCGGCGAGCGGCCGCGCTTGCGGTCCGCCTTGGGCTTTGGGTCATCGTCTTCAGAGGACGTGAAGCTCGGCTCCCGTCGACGCGGCTTCGCGGAGCCATTGCGCGGAGCCGTGTCTTCACGTCGCGTGTCGCGCGAGCCGTTCGATGCCGCTGAGGCCACGCGCTCCTGCACAGGCGGCCGAGGTAGGAGCGCGGGGGAGCGCGGAGCTGGAACGGGGGACCTGGTCAGCGGGGTAGGCTGGCGTTCTGTCTTCACACGGGCAGGTAGCGGAGATGCGTCCCGATCCTTCTTGGCTATTGGCATGTCCCGGGGCTCCGCCTTGACTTGCAATTTGTCGCTGTCCCGCTGGTCCGTCTTCCGCTTCTTGAAGCTGAGGTTCGCGACGGAATCCCGATCGGAGTAGTCCGACTCCGGGACGTCTCGATGTCTCTTTCGCGGAGACAGCTCGACTTCACCAGGCTCCGTCTTGGGCCGCTTCTTCTCCCGAGTGTCCTCTGCGCGGGAAGACTGACCATGTTTTTTCCTCTTGACTTCCGCCTCCTCCCGTTTAACAGTCTTTCCTGGCGGAGGCGGCATTAACGATGAAGGTCGAGAGGATCCTGGGACGGGTGACGGAGGCTCACGCTTCATTTCGTGGTCGACGCTTGGTCTCTTCAGCGACGCCTGTGGCTCCGTGACAGTGCCGTCAATCGTCGGAGGTGTGCTGCTATGAGATTTCGCTCGGAAGCCAGAACCGGGTACCCGCCTTGCCGTAGGTTTCGCAGCGGCTGCGGATGTCGTGGGAGTCCCTTCCCGCTCTCTGGCCTTCATCGACTCCGGTTTGGGCGGACGCACACTCTCGTCCTTCATTGGTATCGTATCAGTCACTTTCTTCGTCATCTCGGACGGCCTCGTTTTCTTTGTTACCACGGACTTTTTGGGCTCTGCAGGCGGCGGGACTGGCGATGGTCTTGAGGGCCGAGTAGTAGGTGGGACGAGAACATTGTCGCGGCGGAAGTTGTTCCATAGTGGATCAGACTCTGGAATGTACAGTCGCCTAAGAGCCTCTTGTCCTTGGTCCACGAGCTTCTGTACTTCATCGGCACGCAGAGCTTCATTCTCGAACGGTCTAACCTCGAGCCAAGATTCTGTCTTCAGTCTGTATTTGGCTGGCTGGGCGGGATCGCTACTTCGCACTCTCTCGAGCACCTGTTGAAGGGACGAATGAGTCTTGCAGAATAGCATGCATGAGTTTGCCCACCTCCGGTACCAAGTCCTGCACCTCTTTCCTAGACTCCTTGCTTGATCCACCCACAAGCCTGATAATCTCCTCGTGCGTCCTCGGCTTCAGAGCCACAAAGTGGATCAGACGATACTTGGCATGGTTCTCTGAACCGCCAACATTTAGCGGTCGTGGCGAGATGCGCGGTGATGCGACACGAGATGGTTGAAGTGACGTCGAGCTTGATAGAGAGCGATTCGGGTCCGGGGGTGCGCGTCCGGCGGGCGTGGACTTCGTCGGCTTGCTCGCTACCTTGGGCTTTTTTAGTGTGGCCCGCGGGGCTTGTGCGAGCGGAGCATCGAGCAGCTCGATCTTGCGTTCGTGCCTTTGCTTCTCAGCTTGCTGTGTTCGGTCGCGTATGGCCGTTTCCGCCTGTGCGTTCAGCTGCCGTTCGACATGCAGCTTGCCCACGACGTTGCCCTGCAGCTTCAGTATTGCGCCAGGCTTGTTCGGCTGGACCATGCGCAGGTACAATTCGTGTGACACTGTCTCGGGCTGAGCGGACATCGTAAACGACGTGTCGCCTATGTAGAGCTTCTGCTCGGGGATCAGTGCATGCAAGCAGAGGCATCACAGTGGGACTGAACTGATGAGCCCTCTCCAAAGTCAATGTCTATCTTCGCGCCGCTCTCTAATCTCTCTAAAGCTTCCATAGTCTCTGTAGACAGGCGGACAACCATGGCGTGCTTCTTCGGGTTAGCATCACCAAGCTGCGAGAAGCCTTGAAGGGTGAGTTTGCCGTCCGGGAGGGACATGGTGAAGTGGCGTCGGGGCTGATACGCGTAAGGCCTCGCAGGCCCTGTGATCTCCAAGTCGTCTCGCTACGACAGAGGCTGGTCTCTGCAGGTTATGCCTTGTTGTCGGTGTTCTTGAGCTGGGGGTGTAGACGGGCAGAGATGACGACCAAGGTGAAAGCGAAAGGCGGATGTAGCACAGGATCACTTCACCTTCGGCACCAGACGCCTCGGCTTTCTCACGCTCTGTCACCGGCCACGGCTTGTCAGGCCAATGCGCATCGGTGCAAGTTCAGTCCCTTGTCAGGTCTATCCATAAAGGTGCCAGTCGCAAGTGTGCTAGTCGGAAATATACACTGTCATGTAGTCCCATTATCGTAGATACTTCAGATGGAGAAGCCCCTGTGGGAAGTCGGGAAGCAGTGAACATACCGCCGGTCATTCAGCTCGCCATCGATGCAACGCAAGCCGACGTTGAGATTCAGAATGATCGCGAACTGAAGGACAAGAGAGAGGATAACACGCCAACGCGCCAACGATAAGGTGAATGTTACAGATGCTGCCGTGGAACACACGAAGGGAAGTGCAACGGCTTCGCAATGCTGCATCGCACGAGTTCAGCTCTATAGCAAGTGTTCAGACCATGCTGAAGCCGGATGTCTGCTGACCATCAGGCAGGCAGAAGGATTCTCAGATAGTAGAGTTCGATAAGGCCCGAGTTTCAGAGGATGGTCTATCTTACGTTGCGAATTCCTGGCACGAGCCTGTGAGTATTATAGGCTAGCTGAAGAAGACATTCGTCTAGACGGCAACTGCGATCATGGGGGCTCATAAAGACCACGCGACAACTTTCAGCGATGCTCATCTTCACGGTCACGCTTGATATATGGAGCGTGTACCAAGCTAGCTGAAGCGTGAACTTGAGACATCGAGGAAGACTTCTTCGGCTACCGGGTAATGCATTCCGCGCTGTGGCACATATCAACATGGTCTAAAGAGGATACCAGTGATCAGCTGGACGTACACAGGGATGGAGAACACTTGATAAGAAATGTAAGTAGTCGCCGAGGGCAGTAGCTTTATCTGGGAAGCTGTGCGCGAGGCACCGCGTAGGCAAGACAAATAGAAGTTGAAGCATGCCTGGGCGTCGTCGCATCTGAGACCCAAGCGTCGGCATCCAGATGGTCGTGAGGGCACAGCTGCACTGCAAGATGAAGCAACAGCTTGATGCGTGCAGCTACTGTTTGTAGCCTACCGAGTCGCGCGTTATGCACGAGGAAATCGACGTGAACACGACGTTAACCTCGGTCTTTTGAGAAGACGACCCTGCTATTATGGGCGTCACTCACGCCACACCCTGACGAATTCGCGTGTCTTGTGAGCCCCAGAACAAGGTAAGTGGCTCGAGTGCCGCCGGCCGACATGACTCGTCCACAGCATGTCGTACAAGTAACGGCGTACGGCCGCGGCATAGTATACACCTAAACATAGGTGGCGTATGAGTAAACTGCTCTATTCAAGGCATAGGAATGCATATGCGCAGCCCACTCACGGATTTGTGAACGTGAACATTGCGAACACGGGCTGAACACGGTCGCTCACAGGCCTATTCAGATTTCGGGAGGGGAACCGATGACGAGATCAGAACAGTGCCCCACGAGGGATTGGAAGACATCGGTGATCAGCCCAGTAGAGATGGCTGATGGAGATAGCCGTGCGACCCGAACGGTGTACCCACGGTGGCCGCCAGCATTTTCTGCGCATTTTGTGGAATTTCGAGGGCGGGGAACAGGTTCAGCGACGACAGGCAGAGTGAGGGCGGGCCCGGCGTCGGGTATATCGGAGGCGAGAGCTGGAGCCGTAAATGGAGATTGGCACGGCGTGTGCCGCATGGCAGCGCTGATGTTCCGGGTCACGCCCGAAGCGCCGAGCGAGGCACTTCTCTGCTTTGGTAATTTCTCCCTTTCGCTTGGCTTTTCGTCTTCCCTCCTTGCTTTCTCCCATTATCTGCTCTGATTTTTGCTCAATTCCGTCAATACTAGTCCTGGCAGGGAACGCAGGTTCACGTCTCCCTCGTCACGCTGTCGGCCAACCTAGTCAACCAGGGTACCCGCGCGACTTCGCCACGAGGCATAGCCACACACATCGGCTCGAAGGGGAGACTCCCTGTTCTCCCTCTTAGCATGGTCTTTGGTGGTCTCGGTATCATGCTCTATGGTGGAGAGTCTCCGCTCCTCGCCTGGGACAAAATGCTGGACAAGGTCGACGTCCAAAGCACGTTCTTCGCCACCGTGCTTATGATTGTTATACTCGTGCTCGGTAAGTCGCATTGCCTCGAAACCGTGAAATTTGACTCGCTCATCGCCGTCTACATCCCCTTCATTCACTATCTACTCGTCAATTTGCATGTGCGACGCCCCCACCATCATGTCCGACGGTCCCGAATGCTACAATCACGCACCACAGCATATCTGACTAACCCATCTGAAACGTCTTTTCGCACATACCTCACCGAACAGTCGTTTCGGCAGCACCTCAGTCGTTTGGAGGGCGACAATCAGGATGACCAAAGTGACTCAAGCGACTCCGGTGTTCATTTCACGCTTTCACGCTCGCGACAGGCCCCTCAGAAAGGGTCTTCATCATACAACTCGACGCCACCTTTCCGTTTCAACAGTCGTGCCACCGTTTCATTGCGTACTCCCAAGCACGTTTTCTACAGCTTTGGCATCATGACGATCGCAGCTGTTCTTCCTACCGGCCGCTCAGGCAGCAAAGGTCGGTCGATCGAGTGTAGCGGTTTCATGGTCTCGGAATCTTGGTTCATCGGAGCATTCGGTAAATGGTGGAGAGGTGGTCCGATTCAATCGTGGTGGATCGACTCCGTAGCAAACAACAAGGACGCTGAGAGATGCAGTTCTGGAATACTTGACATGAAGGCATTTGATGGTCTGGAGTGCTATGAGGGTATGTTCCACTACTACTACACCTAAGGACATATCCTCAATACGCTCGATGGCTAGGAATGTCAATGAACCAGTCGGCTCAACTGTCTCGAGACAGCACACAGAAGTTTCGCAGCACTGAACGCTCCATGCAGCGCACCGCTAGCAGCTCGCACCGTAGCACTACACCTCCCCCGCTGCCTAAATCGGCCTCTTTACCGCTTCACGTTCAACGCCAGCCCTCAGACAAGGCTCACAACCAGCGCCATGCGCAAGCGCCGTCCCAGCCATCCGTAACCCCGGCCCCGACGCCTTCAGCAGTTTTGAATCCGCCACAGCTCAACCCTTCGCCGTCGACCCTGTTCGATCAGTCACCCGTTATCAGTGAAATCTTGCGCCAGATATCCACATCCAAGGCCGCAGTCTACGAGCTTCGCAGTCAACTCTCTGAGGCCGGCGCTCAGGCTCAGGAATCGCATGCCGCGATTCAGAGCGATCTCGGCGAGCACCGTGCACGGAAACGCGAGGAGGACGCTGCGCGTCAGGAGCTCAAGGCGCGCACGAAGACACTTGAAGACTCTAAGAGGTCCGCTGAATCGTGCAGGAGAGATACGGAGAAGCGCCTGCGCGCTGCAGAGAGCGCGAGGAACAGTGCGAGCGAGCGGATAGAACGGCTGGACAAGGAGATAGGAGCATTGAAGGAGCGCGTGGGCAGAGACGAGGATGCGATCGTTCGTTGCAAGACGGAGGCGGATGAGGCCGAGAAGGGATTGATTGGGGAGCTGGAGAAGAAAAGGAAGGAGATCAAGGTCGCTGAGGATGTGGTAGCTGCTCTGAACAGCCGAACGAAGGAGTTGGAAGAGAAGATCGCGGCTGAGGAACAGAGGCTGAAGCGGGCTAAGGAGCAAGCAGAGTTGAGGAAGCAAGACAGAGATTTTTACCCCCTGCATGTCGTCAACCCGCAAGAGGCTGCGACAACTTGGTCGCCCATTGTGACAGCCTCCAACCTTGCGGCTAGCGATGTCCACGACCAGATCAACACCGATGGTGCTGCGCAGATCGAAGTCTTTCCTACTGCACTACACTTTCCCGTCGTACAAGGCAGGCGTGCTTCTGTCTCTGAGGAGCCTCAGGGTTTTTCTACTTCTCCTCGTCCCCGGCATCTCTCACTTGGCGGTATTTCCAACTTCCGCGAGTGCAATGGCATTAATATACAGGAGCCAGCACATCCTCAGATTGTTCTGCGCCCGCCAGCTGTACATGATGATCTACCGACGTCCAAGTCTTCGTCTCAATCTCAGTCTAGCCGGTTCTCGCCATTCACCGATAACGAACTTGAGGTGCCTGCTTTCGACAATCAAGGCCCTGGCATTTCGCCTAGGAGCACGTCTTTGATCCCGACTAGTCTTATCAAGTCCTTAGAGGCTGGCGGGGTCTCCGACGATTTGTCGCGTTCCTTCCAGTCTGACAACGATGCTATTCTGGATCGGGATTGGCGCAAGATGCATACCTTCCCGAGCGCAGCCGTCGAAAGCCCTGGCGTATTTAACTCGTCCCCGACGTCACTCACCTGCCCTTCGTTCGACGGTGTTGACCGAGAAGATCCTTTCGAAATTCGTCCTCCGCCTCCGCCCATCCGTCATCGTATCACCAGCGACGGCGTGGACACCGAGCGCACTTTCCACAACGTCCGCACGTCATCTGAGCCGCAGCCGCTCACCCGCTCGCGTACCCGTGAGTCTGACAACGGTGAGAAGGTAGTCGGGCACCGCCGGTGGTTCTCCACTCCGCGCGAAACGAAGGACAAGAAGGGCCTCAATCCGGAGGCGAAAGTCTTCCAGTTCAAGAAGACGTTCCCGATGTTCGGAGGCCACGCCAGCGCTGCAAAGCACTCACCGTACGACAGCCTCAGCTCCGAGCCGTCCTCGTTCACGTCCTCGCTGAGCGTGCCGAGCATCTTCGTACCACCGTCGAGCGACTCGGACTCGGCGTTCAGCACACTCTCCATGCGCGCATTTGCGCCGTCGCCTGCTGAGCGCGAGGCCCTCGCGCGCGCCGCCGGCACGAGCACGAACACCTCGCTCGAGCGCCTCCCGACGCTGAGCGAGATCGGGAGCATGCCGCCGTCGCCGAACCACGTCCACGCCATCGCCGCCGCTACTGCGCAGCAGCATTCGCCTCCACACGCCCTTGTCGATCATGGCGCGGGCGCGCGCTCGCTGCTCGCACCCGGCCTTGCGTGGCTGAATGCGCTGCCGCGGATGAGGAAGGCCAAGTTCTCGCCATGGGAGGACGAGGCGGACACCGAGGGTGAAGCGCGCTGAGCACGCCTGTCTGCTTCAACGCTGTGACGTCTGCGGAAAGGAGGGGAGGGTCCAGATGTCAGTCGTCGCTGTATGTATACGAATTCCTAGGTGAAATGGGTTGTTAGGGTGAAGGGTGAAGGGTGAGGTGTGTTCGGCGTCGACGGTGACAGTGGTGGTGGTGGTGGTGGTGGTGGTCATGCTCCGTGTGTGCGATTGCCTGAAAGCTTAACTATTGTTCTTATAGCCCCCAGTGAACCTGAAATGTGAATGTCATAGTATCCGAGACGATATGCCCCGCTGGCCGTGTGCGCCGTGTGGTTCGATTGGTTATTCCGGACTGCGCAGCCTCGTCATGCGACGGCGCAGGTGCGGCAAGAGATGCTTGCGTTCTCCTTGCCGCGCCACGCAGGGTCCTTGTCTGGCTTTTCAGGCACACAAATTTTCTCAGCCGGTGCTTTCCTTCGTTTGCACGGGTGGCTTCCCAGGCTTCCAGCTCATCACTACTGCGCTCTGGTCTGACCAGGGTAAGGTGGGGTGCGCGGACGTCCGTCGGTAATCTTTCCACTCTAGGCAGGGTTCGCATCCGTGATAGCACGCACCTAGGCCTCAGGCCTCAGGCTTCAGCATGTGCCAGATAGCACACGTCGAACTCTAATTTGTGTATGAGAGCATCCGGCAAACGATAACACTAGTATATCCCAACGAGCGAAACAGACAACATTGGATTACAACAGACCAGGGCAACAGGCACGAGACGAGGGGTATACAACTTGCCAACTAATGATGAATGTGCGAGTGGTATTGAGCGAATACTGCATTGCGATTAGCAGTGATGTGAGTGGGTCAGAACAGGTTATGGGAGGGAACAGAGAGACGCACACAAGATGAGCAAAATGATATCAAGGGTACTGTAAGGAGTGTGGGGTGTTTCGCAAAAGAGAGCTGCCTGAGCGTGACGATACTAAAACAGGGAAAGAGGAGCACGCTACGGCCCTTCGTCAGCCGACACATACGTATGCGCGCATAGGAACACTCACTTGGTGTGGGTACAAGTAAACCCATTGCTGCCACCACATCGCACATCTTGGGTAAGGGAGACGAAGAGTGCGACCAGGGAGCCCATGACAAGCGGGCCAGCCGAGGACGTCACAAAACGCGTGTAAAGGAACGGGAGGATGGATGTGCAGGTGTACTGTCGGTCGGAAAGGAACGGTAGAGGTGCGAAGGGTGGCTGATCAGCTAACTAGGCATGTTGGACGAAGGGATTGAGCACGCCGCGGACGTCCTGAGCATTCGTGAGATCCTCCAGGAAGGGACAGAGGTCTGTAAGTTCCGTGTCGTGTGGGTCATTGAACCACGACGAGACGGGCACGGCATTGTGCGGATGGAAGATGTACGATGCCGGAGAGTTGTCTAGAATTATAGTGTCACCAACTGGCCGACCCAATTGTGACAGGTCCTAGGGGGCACGTTCATGCATACGTCAGAGGGCACTGACAAATGCACGAAGAACTAACCTTGACGTAGTTACCACGATGGTTGAAGCAGCTTTCTCTGAAGAGTCGGTGGGCTACCGTCCGTCCCGGGTCAAGCTTATCGAGCACCGGGTCCGCATACTAGCGGTGCGATTGAGGTGAATGAGCTAGCTCCGTAACGAAGGGAACGCACCTTGCTGAGACTCGCGGTGAATACAACCACCTCGTATATCTCACCCATCTTCCGCAAAAAGTTGTCGACGCCTGGACGCTTTAGGACGTAGAAATTGTGCCAGTTGTTCTCGATCTCAACGGGGACAATGTAGTCGGGAGCTGGTACAGGCTGTGGCGTCTACACCGTGAGCATATATGCGGCGGAATTCGGAAAATGTGGCGCGCACCTTTAAACTACTGTGCACCAACGTTTCATCAAGATCGAGCACGAGGCATTTGCGCCCGAGATATTTGCTCGCGATGGCGGGTAACAGCGGGCGCGGCGTGCCGTCCTGGACAAGGTTTACAGGCATCGGTGACTGTGTGGGCGGAGAAGAGAGTAGGGGAGTCGTACCGGTCCAATTGGGACACCATTGCCGCCTTGTCTGATCAATCTCTGTTCGTCATCTTCCCACTCTTCTGACAGAGGAGGCTCGTCATCGAGCTGCAGAGACGATCTCTCGGTATGGGTGTCTGAGTCACTAATGCTCACGCGGACTTCCTGCTGCCGGTGCTCCTTCCCCGTAGATCCTGGCGCCTGCACGGCGCCAGCGGTGAGGCCATCCGTCTCAGACAGCGGCAGGAGCTGCGCTGAGGGAGTTGGTGGTACAACGACAGCAAGCTCGACGTCGGGAGTGACGGAGGCGGGTACGGGGGGCACGGCAGGGATCGTGAGGGACAGAGCCGGGACAGCTGAATACAGCGAGGTCAGACCGGGAGGCAAGACCAAGCGACGATCGCTCACCTGTACTTGAGGCAGAGGGCTCGCGCGTGGGGTGCTCTGCAGCAGTCGTCGTCTCTGTCTCTTTGGTCGACTGCTTCTCCGAAAGCTTCTCCGAGTCCTTATCCTTCTGCGTGGATGCTCCCTCCTCGACGTCAACATCGTGTATGCGCGGTGACGAGGTGACACAGGAAGTGCAGATGAACGTTATGCGCTCAAAGAAGGAGATCTTGCGCCGTTTCGTCGACTGCTTGCCCTCGGCGCTGCCCAAAGCGGACGGGGGTTTATCCTTACCAGACGGCGAGCCCTTGCCATTTCCCTTGGTGCTCCTACGTCGTGGCCGAGTCTTGACGGGTACAGTTATCGAGGAACCAGTCCAGGAGCTGGCCTCCTTGTTGCCCACATGTTTGGTCTCGGATGGCGGGGGCGTACTAGGAGCGATCGATGAATCTGTTTGACCAGCGGGATTTGCAGGGGTTTCTGAAGCGTTGATTAGGCTAGAACTGGTTTGGCCGATCTGAGAGGTGCCATTGTGGGGATCCTCTGAATGCGAAGGGCCTTGCATGTTCTGAAATGCAATCAGGTGTGGGTAACTAACGGCATGCGTCCCAAGTAAGGCTGACCTGAGAGGCGTGCTCGGGCGTCGTGGGTGGGTCCGCTGGCATTGGGCCCGGCGAGAACGTGTAAGAAAGAAAGCAACGGGTGAGATGGCAGAAGCAGGCCGGTGGGGGAAACTCAATCCTCCCTGGTCATCGCACTCGTCGACGTCGACGGCGTTTGCGAGACTCGAGGTGAGGGCGTCTAAAGAGCGTGGTATCAGAGCAGTAGTTCACATGTCGCACAAAGCGCGTATTTCCCCGCGAAAAATATTTAGCGTGAATGACTGTGTGAAGTGGGGGCAGCCGGGGGGCGTGCCTGGGGAATACCATGCTAGTAGGACTCGCGATGAGTTCGACGACTGCGCGGTAGGCGGCGTGAGCTGTTCACGCTGGGCGGGACTGTGGCGCACGACGGCGGGATGGGCGCTTCGCTCTTAGAAGTGGTATCACATGACGAGGTGGTCCGTGCGCGAAGCAGCCGCGCCTTATAAGGCTGCGAGGCGAGTTTACGGTTCTTCATTCTTGTGCTCGGGCACGTACTGTCGCCAGTGAGGTCTTTACCGAGGCACAGTCTTTTGCTGATTGCAAATTACACATCCGAACACGTCTGTCGGCTTCGGCCTTCAGCAATTTTTGGAAAACCCTCACATTCGTGACAATTAGCTCTATATGCAGGCTGTGTACTTCTTACTACAAAAATATATTACTTCTTATGAAACCAAGTTAATTATGATTGTCAATGAAATTCATGGGGTACCGTGAGAACTATGCGCCTGAACATTTGTGTAGACGAAGTAGAAAGGAATGGCTCTTGTCACCATCTCTGGATACCCCTGCAGTGGAAAGACACGACGTGCAGAACGAATCAAGATCGCTCTTGAACATCGCCTTCAAGACACAAGCTATGCAGGCCCACAGCTAAGGGTGGTTATCGTGTCTGACGACACATTAGGTATAAGCAGAGATGCATATCAAGGTGAGCAACTTGGTTGGTAGAGCACAGTGCAAATAATCATGCTGTCACTGCAGACACACGATCAGAAAAGCCTGCGAGGGGTGCCCTGTTCACTGCTATGCAGCGGGCGATGGACCGGGATACCATCCTTATCATCGACGCCATGAATTACATCAAAGGATTTCGATACCAAATGTACTGTGCGGCGCGAGAGCTGAAGCTGCGGGTGTGCACGGTGAGTTATGATTGCATCCCATCCCCACCGATGGGCTTATATGCTGGTCAGGTATATGTAGTCGCTACTCAAGACCTTGTAAAAGAGTGGAATGAAACTAGAATGGATGGGAAGACATATGCTCCACAAACGTACGTCTCCGATTCTCGCTCGTTCGATCGTCGCTGAACGCTTCGACCTACACCCAGACTCGACAATCTGCTCATGCGATATGAGGAACCATCGTCTATGGTTCGTTGGGACTCTCCGCTGATAACCGTCCCGTGGACAGATGAAGACATTCCTGCGGACGACATTTGGAAGGCCGTTACGGAAGGCAACGTCAAGCCACCAAATGCAGGTACGCAGGCGGTACGTCTATAGCGATTTTCGTATATCCCCCTCCATCGACGTGTCGTTCAGGTACCAAAAGCCCCCACCGATGCCCTGCGTGCACTAGAGGCTACGACAACCGCGATAGTTACTGCGATCATGGCCGAACAAGCTGCGTCCGGTGGGCTTGGTGGGTCTGTCACCCTTGCACTACCGGACAACGTCAAGACAAACGTCGCGCTTCCTGCGCGCAACGTCACGCTCAGCGAGCTGCAGCGCACGAAGCGGCAATTCGTGACCGTGAACAAAAAGGCCATCATACTCGGCACAACGGAGAAGGGCGCGCTCGACTGGAGCGATGGCAGCATCGCGCACAGATTCGCAGCGTACATCGAGGACAACATTTGGCAGTGAACGTCCTGATCCTGCCGACCAAAACGTGGGATGCATATCGCTGTGTCTTTTGTCGCTCCTGTGTTTGTGCCTCGAATATTTCAATGCAGGCCAGTCCGTTCTTCGACTTCCGCGCGGATGCTTCCCCAGCAACGGAGTCTTCATTACGGGAGTCCATAAAAGGTAGCATGTCAGGTTCGCTTGTGTACCTCGCGCATCTCGATCGAGGGCCCAGTGGCCGCCCATTTTTGTCACATCCGCCGTGTAAAAGTCTAGGTACTTGCACTATGCGCTTGGGGCACCGTGGGCTGTGGAGCCTCCTCTTCATCTCTCTCATCAACGCTACACATCCAGCTAATGGAACCCAAAAACTCAAGCGAGTTTATTAGTGTCTCGAGCCTGAATGACCATTTGACCCATGTCAATATCGGTGTTGCGTCATTTACGGCGATTTTCCAAGTGCTGGGTGCGTGGATATCTATCTTTCTGTGCCTGTCCCTGCATACAGGTTGACGGGCGACCCTAGGAGCCTCGACTCTCGCTGGGTTTTTGACGCATCGTGTCAGGCTGGAGGACTTCAGATCGCTACAGCACGTAAGACAAATCAGCTTACCGAGACTATTTCTCGTACTATTATTCTCCACTGCGTACGTCTATCCCTGTGAAAGACAGCATGGCAGCTCACTAGACTTTTGTAGATGGGCTTACTTTGTGATCAGTGCGCATGCGAGCTCTCACTTACTACGGAGATGTCTGACTATCTTCCAGCGGGCCTCGTGCTACAAGGCATAGGCCTCGATCGGAACCTCAGTCTTTGCACTGCGGGCGTCTACGTCTGTGTTACGCTGTATGGAATCGCGAAAATGTGTGTGTACTTCTTTCTAAGTAAGCTGTCTCTTTCCTGGTCTCTGTAGCTTTTATCTGACTTCGAGTAATGCTCAGCCGAGCGTGCGTACGTTGTATGGTGCCCGACAGCCGCCACCCCCCGCTGGCGCACGCCGGCGTACCTCGTCTGCCTCGCCGCGGTCATCATGTATCTGGGTGTTGTATGCCATCTTTTCATCGGTACGTCACCTCTCCATTGAAGCACTACGCGTTCTAACGTCACTGAAGTGCGCATCGCGCACTTGGATCCTGGAGAACGTTGCACGATTGGCTTCCGCCTCGATGGCGTGATCATCCTTATCGCCTACGACGTGTACGTTGTAGTCTTTCTGCTTTTCTTTGCACTTTCATGACCTTACACGACGCACTGTAGTATCGTCAGTATTCTCATGACTTCCCTCTTCGTCTGGCCGCTCGTGCGCACACAGTTCCAAAGCGCACAGCTCCGGCACATCGCACGCCGCTCTGTCACAGCCGCGGCCATCGTCCTCGGAACGTCGTGCGTGAATATCACCGTTCTTGCTGCTCTTCATGGGCAGGAACCTGGCTGGATATGTCTAGCATCCTGGGAAGCGGATGTAGGCTGCCATCTCCCGCACACGCTCTTCACTACACTAACAGCACATACCAGGTCCTTATAGGCTCCATCGCCCTCTTCTGGCTCACTTCAGGCACCAGCCTGCGGCCCATCTCATCCATCGTAACCGAGGCACGCTCGTTCTCTTCCCCAGATTTCGCGAACAAGCGCAGTCCACCCCGACGCCCTGCTCTTTCGACCTTTGCGCAGTCGCAGAGCATGCGGCAGAGCTCGCTTCCGACGATCATGACGCACGGCATGCTTGACAGTCGCGCACCGAGCCGCGCACCGAGTTTCCTCGGCCCGCTTCCGCTGCCCAGTCCTGCACTCGTGCATTCCCCGCTCATGTGGCCAACGAGTTCAGATAGCACTCCTGCGGTAGGGACGCCGATAATAGACGTGCCTTTGCCTATACTTGAGGTGAGTATACTCCGATCAACTTGGAGTGTCGCCTGCTGATTGCCTGTGGCTAAAGGCGGTGGGCCGCGCAGACAGTCGGCGTGGATCTGATGATACCATATGGGAGGAGAAGCGTGAAGAGTATGAGAAGTGAGTTATCAGAAGGATGATGATGTTTTACAGCATTACAGCATGGCAAGAAGCATAGTAGTAGCAGTACTACAGATACCGATATTTATTACACCAAATGACACATGGGAGCATGTAATATCACATTCCGCCTGTCCTGGTCGCCCTCACAGAACTGGTAGCTTGAATGTCGATTTTGGTCGGCTTCCCAATCCCGCCTGGTAAGTGGTAGAGGTTGAGCTTGAGAACTAACGAAATCTAGAGTAGCTTGCCTTTTTGTAGACTTTCTCTATCCAAATCATGTTCGAGATTGCATCTTCTGCTGGTAGCCAGTACTGTGGCGCGCGGCCCTTGAGCTTATCGACAAATGCTTCGAGCTGGTATCGATATCTGAGTACAAGTCATGGGCGTCAGCACAAGATACAACATGCTAACTGACGAGATACGCACGTCGTCCACCACTCTTCGCCTTTGACACTCGGCTCGAGGGGTCTGTATACTTTCTCAACGCGCTTCTTCCTCCCCTTCCCACCCTTTCCCTCTCTCACGCTGACCTCAATCCAGTGGTACAGCACCGGCATGACAAAGTTGAGCATCTCGAGCTCGCCGTGCTCGCATCGGACGCTGAGCTGCACCTTTGGGAATCGCGGGATGACACCGAATTTCGGGGGCGTGCGCATGTGGCAGATCGTGCTTCCCGTTGCACCGCCGGGGAAGGCGAAACTTGCGGTCATGCCCCCGTCGATTTTGGGCGGGCTGCCGTCCTTCGTGGGCATCGAGTCTGGCTTCGCGGAAAGCACTTCGACAGGATCTGTGCCCATGATGTAGCGTAGGCAATTAACATCGTAGCCTAGAACCGGCAGATGAGAACGTGGCTAGCAGGGGAAGGACGCAGCGAGTCGCATGCGGAAGACGTACAACCCATATCCATCATGCAGCCGCCACCGAGCGCGTAGTCGAAGCGTATGTCGCCGTCTTTCGTGATCCCCTTTGGGATTTGCAGGTTGACCTCGATGTGCTTGACCGTCCCTAGCTCGCCGCTATCCAGTATGGCCTTCACACGATGAATGGCAGGATGGAAGCTACGAGCTGGGCGTAAGCTGATCAATAGCTGACTTGAATTCAGATATAACCTGCCGATAATGAAACGCCTCTAATAGGACAAGGCCCTTCGACTCTGCGTACTCGAACATCTCCCGCGTCTCGTCTGCAGAGTCAGAGCTGGGTTTCTCCAGCAAGACATGTTTGCCTGCTTGCAGCGCTTTCATAGTCCATTCGTAATGAAGGCCGTTGGGGAGCTATGTAAACGCTCAGAACAGCGAAACAATGCCAGTCCATCATTGGTAACCCACGGGGTTATAGACTGCATCCACGTTCGGGTCGTCAAGTAAATCTACACTACAGTTAGCACGCCATTAGTAACACACAGGTTCGTCGATACCTTGATACGCTGTAAGACCTCCATAAATCTTCTCAATCTCATATTTCGCTGCAAAGGCTTGGGCCCTCTCAAGGCTCCGCGCTGCAATAGCATACACCACGGCCTCTGAGTGGTTCTTGGCAGGCGACACAAGAGCCGGAGGGGCGATTCTCGCTGCGCCCAGTATGCCGAAACGTATCAGCGAGCCCTCGGTACTCTTCTCAACCTGCGGTGGGTTGGCGGCCTGCGTAATCAGTGCACACAGTTGACTCTGTTCGCATTGGGTGAAAAGGGTGGCTCACCTTGTATACTCTATGCACGAGACCACGAAGTGAGGCCATGGGCGAAGACAAAAGTCATGAACAACTAGACAATCGGTGGTTTGTGTCGGTTCACACCCCATTTATATGTAATATTGCGTATGACACAGAACGTCTCCCACCAATGGAATTTCATAACTTAGTCTTCCCATGGGTGTGTGGTTGTGGGACAATATGCATCGCTTCTCGGCCTGCTTGTGAATAGCTCTGGAAGAATCATCCGCTGGAAAAAATCACCAACGAAAGAGTGCTCGTAAAAGTACGAGGTGCGCTATTGAATGGATGCAGCGTACGTGTACGTGTGAAGCTAAACGAGGCATGCTCGAAGGGAATGACCTATACCGTCATCTGGATCTTCGGCTAGCTCTTCTTGTAAAAATATCTATGGAATAGGCAGCTTGAAGTTCGACTGCGGTCGACTTCCCAGACCCGTCTGATCCAACACCCGCGAATTAATAAATAAATAAATAAAAGAGAGTTGTAACAGAAGGCTTACCTTCTCATATACTTTCTCCACCCAGGTCATATTCGATATAGCGTCTTCAGCAGGTAACCAGTATTCCGGCGTGAGGCCCTTCACCTTGTCGACGAAGGCCTCAAGCTGGTAGCGGTACCTAGACACGTAGCATTAGCGTCGGGTGCGGAACAAGGCATGAAGACGCGAGCGACGCACGTCGTCCACCATTCTTCGCCCTTAGCACCCGGCTCGGTCGGCTTGTACACCTTCTCGATGCGCTTCTTCATACTCTTATTGCCCTTCCAGTCCCCAGCGCTGACTTCAATAGTGTGATACATACTCGGCATGACAAAGTTGAACATCTTTAGTTCGCCGTTCTCGCAGTGCACTGTCAGAAGTATCGTCGGGAAGTGCGGGATGAACCCAAGCATGTAAGGCACGCGCATGTGGCACGTTACCGTGCCTGTCGCGTCTCCCGGGAAGGCGAACGTCGCGGTCGTGCCTGTGTCGACCTTGGATGGGCTACCGTCGTTTGTAGGCATCAGGTCTGATATGGAGGATAGCACTTCGAGTGGGTCTGTGCCGAGGATGTAACGCAGGCAGTTGACGGTGTAGCCTGGGGTATATAGGTAGGGTCAGATAACACGTTGGATGGAGCAGAGATGGACGCACAGCCCATGTCCATCATGATACCCCCGCCGAGCTCGTAGTTGAAGCGAATATCGTCATCGGCAGCGAACCCTTTCGGCAGCTTCATCGTGACCTCGACATGCTTGATTGCCCCAAGCTCGCCGTTGTCGAGTATGGCCTTGACTCGATGTATCGCAGGATGAAACCTGCATACATGAGCTTGTATCTCGCTCTTTCATGACAGAAGGGCGCATATACCTACCGGTAGTGGAAAGCTTCGAGCAGCACAAGCCCTTTCGACTTTGCATATTCGAACATCTCGCGCGTCTCATCTGCTGTATCGGAGCTGGGCTTCTCCAGTAGGACGTGCTTTCCCGCATGCAGAGCTTTCATGGTCCATTCATAATGCAGGCCGTTGGGGAGCTACACTGAGTCAATGCCTCAACTCTCTCGCCCGTTCCACAAAACCGCTAACATACCGGATTGTAGATCGCGTCCACGTTGGGGTCGTCTAGGAGCTCTGTATCCGAATGGTGAGCGCAACGTAGACAGGAATAAGTACAGCGCATACCTTGGTACGCCGTCGGCCCACCGTACGCCTTCTCAATACTATGTTTCCTCGCAAAGGCCTGCGCCTTCTCGAGGCTGCGCGCCGCGACGGCGTAGACAACCGCCTCTGGGTGGCTAAGCACTGGCTTGAGGAGCGCTGCAGGGGCAATATTCGCTGCGCCAAGGATACCAAAGCGAATCATCGGGCTGTCGGTGCTCTTTGCACATCGCGGTGGGACACTCGCCTGCGCGTAAGGCACACAGTCAGAACGCGTCGCCGACGCTTTCAGAAGCGGCTGGCGCACCTTGTACAGTCGCTGTACAAACCCATATATCGAGGCCATGGTAGAGGGGAAGAGTGCAGCCCACGTAGCAGGCGGCGTTTACGTTGTCCTTCTGTACGGATCAAGACAAAGAACTTTCTGGTGTCAATGTATTTGTCCATCATTATCGTCGGTGTCGGCGGCTGCTATGGTCCATGCTGGTCTTCTATGACGCATAAACGGTTCGTCATGGACCGAGGATGCGCGCATGCCAGATAGTCATCGCCAAAGACGTGGGGGCCGGCAGGCGCCTGAGTCCGAGTCCAGCGTGCATGATGCTATGTCGGAAATCGGTTCAGAAATAACTATGCTTTGCAAGTGAAGCCAAAGTATCGCCTCCATCAGTCTTCGAGGGCCCTTGCAAGTAAGATAGCCACCTTCAAAATTATCAAAACCGGTGCTTCTCTCGCAAGAAGTCTCTACTAAAAGACCTTAGGCATCAGTCCATGCAACTCAGAGCAACTTACTCCAGCCGTATTGTACGTTGGTCACCGCAGCTCATATTCACGCACAAAAAAGTCGTTTAATGAGCCCTCGATCCAGCCATCGCATTCGCAAAGTTCAACTGCCACACAAAAATACTACTATACTAAAGAAATGATCGTAGATATCATGAATTGTCGTTGTTCCAACCAATTAGTCGAGGGCGTTGAGGCTGCGGGCCAAGAGCATCTCGAGCGCGTCCCGGCGCGTAACCTTGTCCCAGGATATGCTGCGCGAAGACTTCTTGCCGGTGATATCGTCGTAAACTGATGACAGCATGGGCGCGACGACACCAGCGACACCCGCGACGTCGGCGGCGATGTCGAGGTCGCTGCGCGAAGACTTCTTGCCAGTGATATAGTCGTAAGCTGATGTCAGCATGGGCACGGCAACGCTGGCGACACCTGCGACGTCGGCAGCGATATCGAGGTCGTCGTTGCGCTTAGACTTGCCGGTGATATAGTCGTAAGCTGATGTCAGCATGGGCACGGCAACACTGGCGACACCCGCGACGTCGGCAGCGATATCGAGGTCGTCGTTGCGCTTAGACTTGCCAGTGATATAGTCGTAAGCTGATGTCAGCATGGGCACGGCAACGCTGGCGACACCTGCGACGTCGGCAGCGATATCGAGGTCGTCGTTGCGCCTAGACTTGCCGGTGATGTCGTCCCAAGCGGCGTCCGCTACGCCTGCGACACCACCCACAATGTTCAGCACATCCGTGACGTCACCGAAATCAATGCGCCTGGATTTGCCAGTGATTTCGTCATAAGCATCCTCCGCGAGGGGCACGAGACCGGCGGCGGCGGCCGCAGCACCATTCGCAAGGTCCGCGATGTCCGAGATGTCTATCGCGCCAGAAGCGGCATCCGCCCGGCGTGACCGCCTGCTCTTGCCAGTAATGCTGTAAGAACTTCGTCAACACCAGGCCGTCAAAAACTTTGACAGGAACTTACTCGTCATAGACCGTATCAGCGGCAGTACCAAGGCCGACAGCGATGCTTCCGATGTCTTCGATGTCACCGAACGTCAGCCCCCTCCTGACTGGGGCGGCAAGAGCGGGGTTGGCGGCGGCAAGGAGAGCGAGAGCAATGATGGTAGAGGCACGCATGTTGTTTGATTGGAACGTTAAACGGGATAAGGAAGTAGTAGTAGTTTGTGGAGATTTGTCGAGAAGTTGAACGTAACGGTGTCGTTAAAGAAAGAATGCGAATAAAAATCAAGTATAGCTGCATGAGATCCATAATCAGCACAATTTGGCCGTAGTTAGAAGCGGCTATACTCACCAACCAGTGCCGACTTGAGTGCGATAGCGAAGGACGAAATGAACTCGAGGAGCTGAGGAACTGAGAACGCCCTGGTCTCACATTTATAGGATGGTCGGCGGTCTGCCACGCACTGCGCTGATCATCTCCGAAACGAATTCTGGAACAGGTATCCATCTTGGTTGACGACAGGTGATCTGCATGTCTCACCCGCAGCACGGTCTCATATCTGGTCTCGGCCGTTCAGTTTCGATGAACAAGGTCAAACAGCTTCAGCTGAACTTGGACTAGCTAGAATGCAGCCATACTGGGCGTACACCGTCCAGTACCACAGTATACCGCCACCTTCGAGTGCGACTCTGTACGGCGTGCAAGCCAAGGACCAACGAGTCTCGGGCCCCTATGTGTTTCAAGCATATTTGCCAAGCTTCCGTAAAAAGATCCGGACTGTGTACGCCACGAGGGCACCGAGGCGTGTACTCGCCCCTGTCGCTGATGGAAGTCTCCACCATCGCGGATTGCTAGTTTTTCCCGACGCTTTTTTCGCGTCTCAGTACTGAGACACGGGAAAAGCACCGAGATTAACCAGATTTCAGTTATGAGCGGCGCAGGGCTATGTCCGGGGAGCCCGAGACAGCCTCCGTCAGCAGGGGTTGTAAATGGCGTTGAGGAGAACGTAGCACTCACGTTGCTAGTCGAGGATGAAATTTTGAAAGCTTGCCGCGCGCTAGACAGGTGGGTTATCGCAAGGCGTAGTACGCGCATCTACCAATCAAACTTTAGCCACGGCCGGGGATCCTCATAGGGAGTAAGCCGTCGGTCGCCGTCCTGGTGAGCGACACGGTTTCGGGTCTCAAGCCTCAGGCCTAACGTCACAGCGATCAACGTAACACTACTCTTGCTTGCCAGGATGAAACTTCGCGGCGTGATGCATCCACGACGCGTCGCGCGAGCTGTTGTACGTCAGTGTACGTCCCGCTTCACTGCCTTGGAGCAGGACTGCCCCCTCTGTCGCCAGCAACTACTAAATTTGAAGCTTGAAGGTTGCGTGGGAAAAAGAGCGCCCAGTGCTGCTACCATCAACGTTTGCGTCAGAGAGCTCACAGTCTCGAACTTTGCACAGGGCTTGGCAAGATGTACAGGTGTTTGGATGACCATCGAACCATCTGCCGATCGCTGGCTGCGCGATACTTGCATTGGAAAGTGCGACACTGCAGTGGCCGGGAGTAGCTGCTACGAACATATAGATTGCTAGTATACAGTACACACGTTGAAGATTAGAGGTCCGCAATCACAATCGCCCGACTTATGCCCTCTTCCTCGCCTCATTCTCAACCTTATCTGCGGCATTCTCGACTCGGTCGGCACCAGCAGCGACCTGGCGAGCGGCCTCGCGTTTCGCGTCCTCAGCAGTCTTCTCCGTCTTGGCTTTGCCATAGCCGAACCAGCTGCCGAGCCACTGTCCCCAGCTCTGCGTCTCGGCTTCGACCTTGTGCGCCGCGTCCGCCGCCTTCTTCCTTGCTTCGTCGTACGTTGCCTCGGCTTTGCGCGTCGCGTCGTTCACGGTCGCTGCTGCAGCGTTTCTGGCGGAGTCGTATGTCTGGACCGTCGAGCTCTTGACAGACTCGAGCCTGCCTCTCACATCGGCGGCGGCAGACCCGGCTTCTGTGCGAGCCTGGTTGAGCTTGTCCTTTGCAGCGACCTGTACAGTTCGAGCACATGCTCTGAGCGAGAGCGGAGGACCGCCGCTGCAAGTGGACGTACCTTGGTCGCCTCGTAGTTCTCCTTGCTCTCGCGGGCGGCATCATGGGCGGTTGCCTTGCCCGCCTCCTTCATCTCCTGCGCCTTCTTCTCAAGTGCAGCCTGGTCCTCCAGCCGTTTCGCATGCGGGTCTTCCTTCTGCTGCAGGTACCACCATCCGCCGATAAGCGCAGCAGTGCCGACGGTGAGCATCGCGAAAGTGTTTCCGCCGCCAGCGGATGGTGTCGGCTTGTCGTTGGGTTTGGGGCCGTCCGTCGGGTGCTGGGGGTCAGGGATTGTCGCATATGTGCGTGCGTGCTGCGACGTCGAACGTTACACGGAGAAACTCGTATGCACCAGCGTGCAAAGCAAACATACCGGTGCGGCCGCGACGCGTGCAACCGCGGGCGTCGCGCGAGTCGCTGCGGCGAGAGTGCGAGATGCTTGTGCGCGAATCATCGTATAGCTGTGTTGGTTTTCGAAGGAAAGGGAGGCCTGGGAGATGAGGTGGATTTTAGGAGGTGGTTAGAGTGCTCTGTGTGTGTGAACGTGCTTGCCTCGCCTTTTCATGTTAGCGGGCAATCCCCGATGACGACACTACCACTGACGTCAAACGGGACCCCAAAGACTCCATACCTTCTCAACTCCACCCTGAAGCTTTGTGGCGTAGCTCGCGTCGAGGCAGGCTCTTGGTCGACCTCTGCTTCGATATGGTCTAGATCGAAATGCATACATCATGTACTGTAATCCAAAAAATAATGCAGGTGCGGCACGACGAAGGCAGACATCATGACTAGATCCCATCCGACTCTATCCTGTTAGGTCTACCCTACGCCGCCCAGCGACAAGCCGATGCGTGTCTCTGTGAGTTTCCTGTTTGTGAACCACTCCGGAAATTGAGAAGCAGACCACGGAGACCACCCAAGTCGACAAATACGCTAGCTCTTGTATTTGATCTGAAACCAAGCACGTTGTCAGGCGAAGAGTCAACAAAGCGACTATTGAGGACATACTTCTCTCGGCAGCGCGCGGACGGAGCACTTCTGCTTAAATTCGTCTTCGAGTGCATCTGCATTCTGTACCTATCCACTTAGTAAGGGTTAATTCAAAATTCCTGCAAGCGGCCGCATACCTTAACCGTGGTGCTCGGCTTTCCCACGCAGCACGTCCTGGCAAATGACGTGGCCAAGGCTGCCGCGAGCTGGCCAGAGGGTGTTGGTTGCGCGGGGTCTTCGATCTTGCAGTTTGCGAGCACGTCGGACAATGTGGCGTCCGCATGTGCGTCGACCCTCGTTGAGCGCAGGTCAGACTCCTGGTACCGCACACCAAGCCAAGTGTGGCTACAACCGTAATCATAGGCATACCGCCCGACGGGCATCTTGCCTGTTGTCTGAGTGCAGGTTTGGATATCTGAAGAGTCGCGCTGTGGCGATGATGAAGGTGGGGTGAACATAGAGAGAGAAAATCGTGGATTCTGCGCGAGACTCATACAACTTCCGGTGGGCCCTGACATGCCGCTGTCTGCGCAACGGGCCGCTAAGGCCATTAATGCCGCGGTTCTGCACGAGGCACTGAATAATATTTAGTCCCTAATGCCACATTGTTTGTCTGTAGTGACCAAAGGAGGAGTTGTGTCAAAGGGGGCCGTTAAGTTTGGACCGTTTGCAGCAGGGTGTCGCACCCATCAAGCCCCAAGTGCAGATAGACTGCCTCACCGTTCTTGTGCTAAGTGTATACCAGCACACGCAACATCATCCAGAGCTCCGTGTTTGAAATCTGAAAAGAATAAATTCCAGGTCGTAATACACGCTACAGGCTGTATCCACACAATATGCGGCGAGAAATTGAGCCGCAGCAAGCATGCATGCATCCGTGGTGGTGGTTTATGCCGCCTCGATATTCATTTCTAAGGATGCTCTAAGACAACATATCATCGATGTTCTCGCGTCCCCACCAGAGATGGGTCGTGTGTTCGCATCAGTTTGCGACTAGTGCTTGGCGTCTGGAGGTAAACGACGGTGCACTATCAATCGCAAAACCTCATACCAAAGAGGCGACTGTAGGTTCAGTGTACAAACGTCGTCGTCAACTCTCAGCAGGTTGAACATGTACAGAGCGCGTTTTCCCAGATCAGATTGTCACGCATACCTTATACCATGTCCGCGGACAAAGGGTCTCAGCCCACGAGCTTCAATTTGTCGCGGAAACCAGGCTGCATATCTTCCTAGGAGGACTCCTCGTCCCGGAAAATGGCAGGCCGGAGCATCTGTCATCTTCTTCCGAACACGTTCCATTCCCTGCTTTGGAGAGCACCACGGCTCGGAGTATTTGATCCCCGAGGACAGCTTCAAGGCGAAGCTGCAGACATCACGAGTACGGCCATTATCCCGGTCCTGATCCAACAACGGCGTCTATTGTACCGTAGTTTATTGGACGGTTGGTTGCAATCTTTGACGTCTACCGCGTCCGCAGCTCGTTGCTGGCTCCAGAAAACCTTGGCCACATCGACCGCTACTCGCTGGGCTCTTTGGAGGTGTACGCAGCCTGTACGTCTGTCATGGTGCTTACAGACGCGCAAGAAATGTTTCCACGCCACGCCCGCCAGATCTGGGCACTCCTGGTAGCTTGTGTCAACACGTAGCCTGTTCGCTAATTCTTGCCAGAGACGGGTTGAGTGGGTTCTTCACAAAGGGAAACTCCACCGCAAAAGAAAAAGCAGCGATGCTTACCTAATCCATCAAGTTGGAGCACAAATGCCTACTTCAGGCAAGTGCGAAGAACAATCAGACCACACAGCCTCTCGGGAGGTCCCATCGCAGGCGCTGCTCATACATCTCGTCAGCTGTGCACGGAGACGATGGGCAACTGCCACGGACCAAGGTAGCCTGATGCATGTGTTCACCCCATAGATGTCTCGATGAGGGCTATCCACTTGTCACCAGGGCAAAGCTTCTCCTGCCAAAAGCCATGCGAACGAGAGTGGCTCCCATGAGATGGCGAGGCTTGCATCGAGCCTGCGACCGGCGCGCGGGTTCAGCGGACCCAGGGTAGCGGTCATCGCAATCCACGGCTCGCAACCATAGAAACATAGGAACTAGGATCTGAAGAGAAGCAGAAGGGGATTCTTGATCTGGACTCGTGATATCGAATATCACCCGTGTTCAGGAGACGGGTCTGCTCCCAGTGCACTAAGCACGAGGCCAGTTAAGATAGGAGGAGCCTCGATGTCGCCCGGAGGATCGGTAGCTTCTAGGTGCCGAGACCGATATAACTCGGAGGCAGGGCATACGGACGCTGGAGGGTTGATTGAGGGAAGTTGCACTGACCAGGAAAAGGACCACGTTGCAACCACATGTTCGCTGAGGACACCTGCGCTCGCTGGCCGTTGTGACGAACGTCACCCAGACATGACCATAGAGCGTTACAAGGTTCTCGATGACAGCCCAGTGGGAGCAATGCGGGAGTAAGGGGTCGGTACTCGCGCACGGGGCTGGTATTGTTAGGGGAGACACGCTCTGTAGCCAGAAGCATCGCATCCGAAGAGGGCGGAAGGGGCTGCGAAAGGGACGGCGCAACGCTCTGTTGCCGTATCACCCATGCGGCACCATTGGAGAGTTGTCCTAGACAAAAAGGCATCGGCTGAACAGACCGTATCATTGAACGCTAATTGCACACAGCCTTGCGCGTTGGCCTTAGATGGATGAAGGGAACAAGACAAAAATACGTGGATATTGTTGTGGATTGGTCAAGCACTGCCAGCGCAGCCTGCAGGGCGTTGGGTAAACGAGACTGCCGCGAAATTTACGTTGGAGAGGAGGAGGACAAGAGTGCAAGAGCCGGGGTCAAAGCGGTATGATTAGATTGGGCATCGCCGGTGTTTGCCGAACTCGAGATCGCTCTAGCCGCCGTGGGCTCTCCGCTTCCCTTTCGTCCACCTCTGTCCTCGTTGTGGAGGCTCTTGCTTCTGACGTCCACAACGTCCCTCACAACGAGTTCAGCGTCGCCGCTGTTCATCACGGACCACCGATATCTTGTCGCCTCGCGGTCGGCGACAACCGCAGCGCTCTCTAGCCTGCTTTGACACTTTCTGGACCTGAACAGGAACTAGCAGCGGAGCTGTCATCCCTCCGACTTCACCGACCTCAGCCTTCATTGCATTGGGGATTCCACCACCTGGCCGACAGGCTGTTCACCTGGTATATGTTATCCCATTCAGCCTATCGCTGAACTTGTGATCCTTGCAACTTCTACTCATGCCCGGAACATCGAGAACACAGAGAGCCGAGGCGAAGTATAACGTAGTCTTTGACTGTAAGTGTCCCCGCTATCTGCATGCCGAGCAGTATTTATTGATTCCCGTAGACCCAAACCTTGGCCTGCATACAGCAGCGGCGTCCGGCAACCTCGGTCTAGCCAAGTATGCGCTGGATCACGGCCAGCCCGTCAACTCTGCCCTTGACGGCGTCCTGCCGCTGCACGCAGCCTCGTTCGGGGGGAGCGATCAGGTCGTGACGCTTCTGATCGAGTATGGTGCGGATGTCAACGCTCCGAGGTAGGCACGCGCCAACGATTCTTTCATTCAACATGTCACTCATGGCCCCAACAGACTGCCTCGTCGATACTCTACTGACAGGCATCGCGGCAGCGCACCACCACCTGTTACCACTGGCGCCTCCGGCTCTACTTCCCTCCACTTTGCTTGCATGCATGGCCACATGACGGTCATCTTCACCCTGCTGCTGCACGGTGCCCACCCTGACCGGACGGACAAACACGGCATGACGCCTGAAATGATTGCGCGTCAGAACGGCCACACCGATTGCGCAGATGTACTTCAACAATGGGCTCAAAACAGAGATCGGGATCTCAGAGAGCGAGAGGTCCTGACGCCGCATCCGTCCGAAGACCATATCTCCAAGGAAGAGAAGACTCATAACTACTGTGGACGGTTAGACTGCTTCGAGTGCGCCACTAGGAAGAGGATACGAGTTAAACGCTCGATTGATAACGCCTTTCACATGTTGCGTCACACGTCGTCCAGCCAGTCTGCCGCGAACACACCCCCTCCGTCTGCGGGCTCTCTATCCGCTACGAACTCCATACAACCACCGTCCCCTGCAGATCGGCCATTAGGGGAGTATACAT
The DNA here is from genome assembly GCF_000300595.1 of Phanerochaete carnosa HHB-10118-sp. Classification (NCBI taxonomy): domain Eukaryota; kingdom Fungi; phylum Basidiomycota; class Agaricomycetes; order Polyporales; family Phanerochaetaceae; genus Phanerochaete; species Phanerochaete carnosa. Next base: position 1,070,328 of record NW_006767633.1, on the reverse strand, counting down.
TCTATCCTGTCTCAGATAACGCGATAGATGAGCTCCCCCCTCGTCGGCCCTCTCTACCCCAGGTGCTCGAGGTTCCCCATGGCGTCACAACCCCTCACCGCAGCAGGCGACCGTCTAACCTTTCGGGTACCAGCTCACAACGACCGAGATCTGCAGGTTCTGATACAGATCAATGTGCCGGACAGCGCGTCAAAGGCAAGATCTCGCTACTCAACATATTCAAGAGGGGCAACGAAGGCACACCGGATAGCAACTCGCCATCGAGTTCTGCTGTCACATCAGCATCGCAGTCCCCCTCTGCTCCTTCCGCGCTAGCTCTTTCGGCCCTAGCCAGCCGTTCGAGCGATATTCTTGCATCATCACCTACTGATACCTCTATACCCGGCCCTCCCGCTGGCAATCAGCTGCACTCGCTCATGCTCGGGGGTTCTTCTCCCTCAGCACTGTCGATCCCAGAGCCACGAAAGGCTGCGTCTCGCAGTAGCCTTCGCAGCGCCGCCCTCGTCAACGACACCCTCGAGAAGGCCAGTCCGTCGGCTCGTCCTGGCATCTTACGTGCTACACACGGCCGTTCTTCGTCCTCAGGACAGTCTGCCCCTGGTGATGCAAGCCGTGGCGGGTCCGGCCCACCGTCCGTGAGAGCTTTGCGATTCGATCCGAACTCACCTGGTGCGGTGTCGGGCACGCGGCGGCCGGAATCGCGCGCTCGCGCTGCCCGGGCCGAGAGTCGCAGTCACAGTCGCACAAGGGGACGAGGCAGCTTCAACTCGGTGCGCTCGCATAGTCCTGATTCCCCATGGGGCATGCGCTTCGAGCACGAGCCGGAGCACATGAGTTCGCCTTCGCCTGCCGGCGCTGATGGCTACATCGAGGAGGAAGAGGAGGAGGAGTACGGAGGGCCTGTCGAGCCGCAGGTCGGCATGAACGAGCTGAACATGCTCCTCCACGATCTGAACGTGAAGAAGTCCAGGCGGATGTCTATCGAGTCGCGGGCCTCTGACCTTGACTCCCAGGACACCGTCAACCATCCGTTCGAATGCCCCTTCAGCATTCACTACCCGCCACCCGAGGAGGAGGACGAGATCTCCGCGCTTCGGTCTCATAGAGCCAGTCTCGACAGCCGTGTCCGTGGGAACTCGATGAGCAGCATGATCACCGATAGCAGCGGATACCCGAGCAGCAGTGTCCCCACGCCGGCCTTGCAGCAGTCGAATCTACCCACGCCGTACGTGGTCTCGCCCTCTGTGGGCCAGACAGACTTGCCTTCTCCGGGTGAAGCCATGGCTGAGAAAAAGGACTTGGCCGTGGTCTCCGTAGTGCCCATCTCGCCCACGAGGCGTGTCCGGGGTCCCCTCGATATCGACATCCGCTCAATCTCTTCCCATGCACAAGCCGAAGCCCTCGTCCAGCATACACAGCGACGTATACTAGCAGGCAGCGAGTCGTCCGACGAAGAGGAGGTCAAGTCACTGGGCATCAACCTTGGCGACGGTCGCACGCCGCTGTCTGCGAAGCTCGCGGCGCTCGGCGAAAGCTTGGCTATAGAGAGAAAGTTCAAGGAGGAAGAAGAGAAGAAGAAGCGGCGCAGCCTCATCATGGAGCCGATATCCGAGCAGATCTTTGCAAGCGAGGTACCGGGCGTACAGAGGAAGCTCAGCCTGCAGGAGCGGGCGCATAGCGACCCGATGGGTAAAGTGAGGAGGCCGCACACTGCTGATGGAGAACGTGAGTGTACTTATTCCTCTATCTGATATGCGCTTCACATGTACTGATTGATTGTCGTACAGCACACCCAGAGTCTGCTAACAGATTCCTGTCGCCACAATCATCCAAAGTCAACCTCTTGTCTGTTTCAGATCCAGATCGCAACGGCAAACTGCTCTCGGTGCCTGGCATCGGCAGTTCCTCCAGCTTCCCGTCGTCCTACAGACAGGCGCGATCCGACTCGCTTCCTCCCAGTCAGACCTACGTCTCGCGCTCCCGCACTCCCGACCCGGATAGCTCCCGGAGGATGACTACCGCGCCGGCGGGCTTTGGCACGCCGCTCACTCGATACCCAACTTGTCCTGCCGAGGACACGATCATACCCCGCACCGAGCTGCTCACGAAGCAGGAACGCCAGGCTGCTCGCGCACAGAAGCTCACCAAGATGGGCTTTTCATCTGGCGGCGACACCTGGAAGGAGTCACCCTCGTACGCGCGCAGCCAACGCCAGCATAGATTTGGCCTGCGGACGCTTGTCCAGTCTCTCACAGGTCGCGCCTGATCTCTGGCCTTTTGTACAAGCATCGACCACATCCTCACTCTTTCAGTAATTTATCTCGAGAACACCATCTCACGGCGCCCTGCGGACGTCACCCAACCCCGTGTCTCCTTCGTCCCTTCTTGTGTATCAATGCTGTTTGTTTCTGTGCTCAGCCCTGCCTGACTGTTCTGTCTTTCTTGTACCCCGCCGGCGTCGACACTGGTCCGACGCCGACCATCACCGTTCGTTCTATGGGTTATCATCCCGCCTGTTCTGTCTTCCTTTCTTTCTCTGACTTCCGTGTCTGTATGGTTATTTTTATAGGATTCCGGGTTCTGTAAGATTTCTTGTACTTATTTGTGACTCCCACCATTCGCATTCCCAGGCATTTTTCTGTCGCAAACACAAGTCTGTAGTTCTACATGTGTATTTTTCTGTCCGGTGTTGTAGCAAGAGAATCCATCGTCCCCGCCGCTGTGAAGCTGTGTTCAGTATCAAGGGTGGTCAACCCGCGATGATGGTGATGAGGATTTCGTGGGAGCGCCAGGCGTGTCTGACTTCGGCCCCGACCGCCATGTACGAACGCGTCGCAGCACATGCGACTTGCTTAAACTGCACTTCTTTTCAAGTATGGAGGCTTTGCACTGGTACGAATAGTTATAGCTCAGGTTGGGGAATGGTCTGGGTAAGCACTCGTTATCGTTCAGTCCGATCAGCTGAAGGTTGCTATGAATAGGTAGCTCCAGATGTTATATCAATTGACTCTTGCCTGTGGTGATTACTGCATCAAGCTATGCGATATACTGAGGGCTTGCCGCGGTCCGCGAGCGTACTTGACCGGCCCTGTGAGCGACACACGCCCCGCTTCGCGTAGTCATCTGGTCCTGTCCCTGGTGCTGCATCCTACTTTACCGATGCTTCCAGCATGTGCAGCTGCAGCCGGAGTATCACCGTCGCTTCTTGAGCTCACTCACCTTACCTATTCACGGCCAAATGCCGGCACCATAAGTGCATGAGCCTCTGGATGTACGCGCATGTGGACCCCTGGAGACGGCACGCCTCCACTTCGCTTCTGCCAGCGATCGCAAAGCCAAGAGTCATGCAGCGATAAAAGCACGCAGCGGGGCTTAGTGTGTGCAGCTCTGGCGTATGTGCATCCGAGCTATGGCCGGCAGAAGACACGTCCTGAGGCTGCTCTGGGGCAGCCTGCTCGTCCCGCTCTGTCGTGCGATCGCAGTTCCATCGAGCGCCCCGCTGTCTGCAGCGCTCGTCGACCCGTCGCTGTTGAGCGTGTCCCTCGAATTCTTCGCCTTCCCGGGGTACACCACGCTCGCGGCGACGTCCAACTGCCTCGCGAACCTTGCGACGCTGCGCGGTGCACAGCCCGCCATACGCATTGGTGGGACCACCCAGTGCGCTCTGTCGCTCTCCTTCAGCCCCTTTTTAAAAAACTGACAACAGTCTTCTTCGGGCAGAGACCGCGCGACGTTCTATGCAGACCTTGACGAGGCCGTGAACTACACCGTGGCGTCGCCAGCGGACGCACCCGATTCGCTCACGTTTGGCCCGCCATTCATGGCACTCGCCGCGCAGCTCAAGGGCGAGGTCACCCTGGGCTTGAACCGGCAGCTTGACAATCAATCTGCCAGTTTGGCTGCAGCGGCCCTCGCGAAAGAGACAATGCCGAACCTGTTTGCTGTCGAGCTGGGCAACGAGCCGGAGTGTGCGTAATCACTTGCTCCTCATTCCCGTCGTCCGAGCTCATTTCGGGCAGTTTACGCTAGCAACTCTCCAATTATCGTCGACGGCGGCCAGGGATGGAACCAAAACGTGGACGCGGCGAGCGAGAAATCGTGGTTCGAGACGTTCTCGCGCTCGGTAAGTCCACGAAATTTGCAATGGCCATACGGCAGAAGTCTGATATGCAGCAGGTGGGAAATATTTTCCAAGGCGCAGTGACCCTGTCATGGAGCGCGGGAGAGACCCTGACTCTCATTGGCTCGGACGGCGCGGCGTTGCTCAAATCACTCTCGCGGCATTCATACCCGCAGTCTGCGTGCGGCGGTGCCTCGACAAATCTGCCTAGTCTTATGAATCACTCGTGGGTGCCCTCACGGTGGCGTAAACGCGTTTTCAACGAGCTGCCTCTAGGGGTATAGTGTCGTATACGCGGCAATATCGGACGGAGGCTGCCCAAGCGCATGCAGCGAGCATCAAGTATTTCCTAGGCGAGACGAACTCAGGCAAGTGAATCTCTCATTTTGCGTGCCTGCAATGCTAATTTGTCAGGGTGTCCCCGCCAGCGACATGCGGTGGCGGCGGCATCAGCCCTGTAGGTGATCTTCCATTCCAAGCTTAAAATTGTCCCTGAGATGTGGGTTGTGCAGACTTTCGGCGCTGCGCTGTGGATCGTGGATTATGTGCTCCAAGGCGCACTGAACGGCGTGGATCGGCTTTACTTCCATCAGGGTACTATATCGGACTGCGTGAGTGTGCTCCACTTGGTATGCTGTGTTGGTCCGTGTGCTGACGACGACGATCGTCCGGGGACTATCAGGCGTATTGTTTTTGGGGACAGAGTTCCGTGTTCGCTCCATACTACGGCGCGGCATTTGTTTCCGAGTTCCTCGGGAGCAATGGAGTCAAGGCCGCCATGCTGGACGACGGGACGGGTGCGATTGGCGTCTACGCGGCGTTCAACGCGTCGAACAGCCCAGTGCGGTTGCTAATCATCAATACTGACTATTACTCAGGCACGGGCACCCCGGCGACGTCTGTGGTTACCCTGAGCGGCGCCGGCTCGACGGATGGCACTAAGCTTGCCAAGAGGATGACAGCGCCAGATGCGACCTCGACGTCTGGGGTCACCATCGGAGGGAGCGCGTCGTTCGCGGGTACCTGTGCTCGGAGCGGCGCACAGACGATGGAGAGTGTGACGGTCAGCGGAGGGACGATGTCGGTCTCAGTGAGGGCATCTGAAGCATTGATTGTGTTCCTATGATGATCGCCGTACCAACCTAATCTGTTTTCGACGTGTCGATCTGCCATGCTATGCTGCTAAACACCTAATCTTGGCGCGGACGAGTGCTAGAGCTAGAGGGCCACTGCCCGTCGTTGACTAAGCTGTTGGCTGCTGCGGACACGGAGATGCTTGCTGGTCTCCCGCCGGCGTCCAAATCTCAATTCGCTTGAGAGGCTGACAGCCTTGGGGCAAATACGTCCGCGCAATGGGCGGCGTCAGCCTCTGATCAAAGGCTAACCTCGAGGGAATCTTTACAGCTTCGAAGCACCGATTCAGCAGGTGCACCTTGTCTCCTTTCCACGATTCTCCTCTCTCCTCTCCCATCCTCGTCGTTGTTTGACACCAACGTCGCCCCGTCCTTGTAGCGATGTCTTCCAACAGGAGCAGGGCTCCTAGTTCGAGCCGCAACGGCAAAGCGCCAGCGACTTTCGAGACCATCAATGGCGAGTTGGTTGAGCTCACCAAACAGGGAACCATCTCGAGAATGCGTTCTCATCGAGGCAACAAGCCTACCATCCCACAAAGCCACCCGTGCCACCTCTGTCCAGCGAAGTTTACGCGGCCCACGCATCTCCATCGTCATCTCCGAACCCGTAAGTCATCAGAGACCAGTCTCTGGCCCTCGCTTCCCTGCAGTCTGTCGCTGACAGCCGTTAGACTCCAACTCGCGCTCTCACAAGTGTGATGTGGGTGCCTTATCTACCGGCTCATCCTCTCATCCTCATAGTTTTCGCTCCCAGAGATGCAGCAGGGAATTCACTCGCAGTGATCTTCTGACGCGCCACAAACGGAGCTGCGGTGACCCGTGCGTGCGGAATTCACGCGCAGCCTGTCCCATCTAACCTATTTGATACCGCAGGGCCATCGCTAATCGGTCCCGACGAAAGTCGTGCCAGGCGTGCGCCGACGGCAAGACAAAGTGCGACCTGCAGCAGCCCTGTGGCAGGTGCAGAGCGCGAGGATGTGAGTGCACCTACCTCCGCAAGCCGTCTGTGAAGTCCGAGAAAGAGGCGTCGTCGTCGCCGAACCCGGGTTCTTCCGCTAGCCCCGAGAGCTCACCAGAGGTCCAACGAGACAAGGAAAGTTTCAGGCCGCAAAGCGAACTGACGCCTCCCCCATTTGCAGTGCCAGAGGTCCGGCACGGCGTATTCGTTAGCTCGTTCTCCGCGCCCGAGCTCGCTGGTCCTTCTGCGGCACCCTCCTTCGAATCTATCCCAGAAGAACCGAGGATACCTCCCGCTAGTACCTGGCAAGATTTCCGAGATTACCACAATGGCGGCACATCGTCGTATTACGGCTCGTCGTACGCCTCCACGTCGCATGCGCCTTCGGTGAGCGGCTACTCCGAAAGCACAAGCGCGTACCCGATTTCGTACCCCGCGATGGGCAGCGGGTCGTTTGCACAAGAGGCCAACAAAGTCAACAACGAGCTCAATGCACTGTTCTCGACCGAGCTCTTCGACAAGTTCTTCCACGACTACCTCGATGAGAGCAAGTCGAGCGCACAGCCGTCGTTCGCGTCTCCAATAGACCCGTACGCATCTTCCTTCGACAACAGCAGCCAGTTCCCTTTCGCCACGGAACCTTTGCCAGAGCCGCAGCCATTCATGGGTTCCGTGCCTCCAGACATGGACGAAGAGTTCCTCAACCAGCTGTGCACGGTGCCAGGGCCAACCTCGTATCCGCCATACCCATTAGACGTGCAGCATCCTCAGCCTCAAGCCCTACCTCAGCCTCGGCCTCAACCCCCAGTCTCGACTTCCACTGGCGCAGCACCGTATCCTTCGGAGCTACAGCAGTACAGTACGTCACATCGGTTGCGAAACAGCTGTCGTTTTGGTACTGAACTGCGTCTGCTTGCAGTGCACCTATTCTACCAGATGTTCCTGTACCAGATGCCCGTCATGCACATTGCTACGTTCACGATCGAGGGCAAGCCGCCGGTACTTCTCTCTGCGATGCAGGCATGTGGAGCGTTGTACGTCAAGACGGCGGCCGCGTCTCAGTTCATCGACCACACACTCAAGAACGCGCGCGAACAGCTTTTGCAGGAATTCGTAAGTGTTCTTCCATTCTCAGTGTCGCCGCTCTCGTCTCAACTTTTGATCAGGCCAAGAAATCAACGACCACGGCCGAGCAGATGCACCTTGTCCTCGCCGTCGTCCTGCTTCAGACCATAGGGCTCTTCCATCAACGGCCGGAACAGAGGATGCAATCGAACATCTATCATCCGATGCTGGTTTCGGTATGGAAACAGTCATTTGCAAATATGCGAGCGACGCTGATGCTTGCTTGTCAAGATGATACGGCAGTCTGGGCTGATCCAGAAGGTCACAAGCTGGCAGCCGCCTGTGGTCACCGAGAGCATCAACATGGACACTGCCTGGCGAGAATGGGCATTCCACGAGACTACCAAACGGCAAGTATTCGCGTTTCTGTGTCATTGCTGGACTTTGAAGCTCATATCCTTCACAGTGCCCTTCTTCTCACATACCTCCACGACACTTGCCATTGCATCTACTTTACCCAGCGCCCGTTCTTCGCTCGCGAGGAAGTCACTGTGCCACTACCGTGCGAAGATGGGCTCTGGCGGGCAAATTCACCGGGGGAGTGGTACGCTCTGCTGCAGCGGCCATCCGAATATGGCTCTCAGGAGCGGCGTTTCCGTCCCTACGGTCTGCAAGAGGCCCTCACGCTTCTCGCCGACCCGAGCGAGGACGACTCCAGCAAGCCGCTGCTCGTCACGCCCCTCGCGCACTTCATCCTCTCGCACGCCATCCTCCGCAAGCTCTTCGAGGAGTGCATCGAGCGCCCGACGGGCGTGGACGACGAGCCGACGCCGGAGAGCCTGTCGATCCAGTACATGCTGCACACGTGGCTCAAGAGCTGGTGGAGCTCGCCCGAGACGCCGCAGTACTCGGACGTGGAGGAGCCGCGGTTCCTGCACGACGCGCTGCCGTTCTACTGGATCGCGCAGGTCGCGCTGCTGGCGTACCAGGAGCGGCTCCCGCCGTTCGCGACCGGGGCGGCGGGCGGCACGGGCGGGGAGGCGGCGCTCGGGGAGGCGAAGTTCCGGCTCGTCAAGGAGTGGCTGCGGCACATCCGGCAATTCTTGCGGAAGGGCGAGCAGGGCCCGACGCTGTTCTGGGACGAGCTGCACAAGATCCGGCGCAAGTCCCGGGGAAGAGAAGTGTATTCGGACGTGGAGAGCCTCGGAGCTGTCTCGGATGACTCGGACGGTCCTGGTGGGCTGCTCGGCTTCTTTGCTGGGGAGCCGTAGGACTCGTTTTCCATCTTTTCCCATATTCCTCGCACAGCCCACTCGTATTCTACACTCCCACATCTCTAGCATCTTGGATATGTGCACCTTTTTGTCGCTTTATCTGTATCTTCTTGGATATATCTCTGCATATCCTTCGCCACATGATCCACACATATAGTTCTTTTCTTTTTCTTTTTTCTTTTTTCTTTTACCGGCTGCATGAATACCCCGATGCTGCGCTTCTTACATCTCTATTTGCCGATGAGTGATGCAGTGCTCATCGACGCCACAAAGGTGAGACTGGTCCATCACTGTCAGAGCAAAATAATGGGTCTACCCTCATTGGGCGTAGCATGCACATACGTCCGGCTCAAGATGGGTCCGATAGCTATCCTCTATTTCACGATCGACAGCCATGTCAGCCTCGTCTCATTCCGGATCGCCATCTTCTACAGGCTTTGGCACTTCCTGGATGTGCAGTCTCAGCGGGCGGGTGAGCCATTCATGCGAGACCTCGTAGCGCAGAATCGGGACGGCGGTGTCATCGCCGACGGTACCGATGTGCTTCGGGGCTGGCTCGACATCACAGAAGTCTGGCGTTGACAGCATCCCATCGACTACACGCGCGTCAAGGATAAGACGTTTAGAAGAAGATTCATCTTCGCCACTTCGTACCGGTGGTGTCCCGATTGGTAGGACACCTCTAACAACTCGCACATGCGTAGAGTGTGTCATCGAGGCGCAGCTGTAGAGCTTGACCTCCATAGGTTGATATAATCGTAGAGCATTGACATGTCGCTCGAAGGTCCACCGGTCTAGTCCTGTGAAGAACTCGAGCAGAGCTGTTGGCGGCCGGAAGTGTTATTTTGGTGACGAACACTTTTCTGATGCGAGAAGGCTCCAGAAAACGGTCGACCCACTCCCGGCAGGTGCATCGCGGACGTCGTAAGAGGGGCAATTGTATAGGAGCGTGACGCTGGGGCGCGGCGTGGTGAATATGGGGGGAATCTGTGCGTCCGTGACGCTCACGGTCGCCGCGCAGATGTATCCAGGACGTGCGCGTGACAAAGCCTGATGAAAGCGATATAAGATCGTGTAGCGTCCTCGGCGCAGGATTATCCACCGAGCAAGGTCGTGGAGTCGGTCCCAGGTCGGTGCATCCAGAACGTATCCTGGAGCTCCATGCCGAGCACTACAGCCGACAAGGGACATAAGCACCTGCACGCTTAAGTCGTCTGAGCCACAACCAGAGACGTTGATCTCGTATTCCTGGTCTATTTTCCCGCTCTGTTCAGGCTGACGACGTCTCCTAGCAGGTACAGGTGACTCGGGAAGCCGCAGGTGGTCAAACTTAACATCCCCGCAATGCAAGGTTCGCAAACCCTGGACTTCGTTGGCAAGGGAAAGAAGGTCCTCGACGCGTCTAAAGCGCAAGTCGACGAGCCGAAGCTCAGAAAATCGAACGGTACCGAACGGGAGGGAACGAGGAAGTCCTATCGACCACGACTGGGGAGCGTAACCCGCTTTTGATCTCGGGCTGGAGGAGCGGTCGGGAATGTGCCCTCGCTGTAATATGGCGACAGCTGTTGCGGAAATACTAGGGGCAGTAGGCGATTCTTCCGAACCGAGACGTACCCAGTAGCCCGACCACGGTCCTCTGAACTCTACTGATATTTTCCGCAAACACGCCTTCAGAGAGGGCTCGAGTTGGACGGAAGATCCTACTAAAGCGAAGTAGTGATCGAGGTATGCTTGGCTGCGAATGTGAACGCTGTGAAACAGGAGCGGACGAATTATCTTGGCCCAATAGCGGCACACTAGGCACAGCTGCGCTAGCTCTTGCTTATTTGCCTGCGAGAGCGGGACAGATAGCAGTGTCCGCTCATGGGCATCAAGGGTCTGCACGGGAGTAATGGACTGAGCGGATTGAGAGATGAAAAGGGCTTGAATAAGTCTGAAATACTGTGTGGGGTTAGGAATAACGATCCCAAATTTTGACAGGATGCTGAGGAATAGCTCTTCAGGGAGCTCGGCGGCAGGATCCAGACGCATGACGAAGTGAGAGTTTATCTCACCGAGAACAGGTTGGAAACTAGAGATGCTGTATCAATGTAGGATGGGCTGCCGGAGGAGCTGGTCTGTGTGGCCCTGGGTTACAGCGGCATGTGCGCCGGTGACGCGATCGTTCAACAGCGACTACAAGCACTATGAATCTCCTGCAGGCACAAATCAGCCAGTGTAAAATGTCAGGTCATACCATGTCCATTCATACCAGGGCAGTAGGGAGCAGCGTCGTTCATGCACATACGCGGCTACTTCATGTAAGTTAAGTCCAAATCTCGACGCACAAAACTCTAACGCTAACCCTAGAAAGCGGCCAAATTTGCCCTTCGTTAACGGTTCCATATGCCTTAAATACTCGCTCCAAAGAGCATCAATCGGCCTTTTTCATACGCCCGGAATACTTTCCCCTGCATCCCAACGAAACTAAAAACGAGGGTAGACCTCCGCTGTCTTCAGCACCTGCCGCTTCAAGACGTGGGGCCAAAAGTAACCGGTCGCTGCAAAACCTCAAAATTCTGAACTTCAAGACTCTGTCAGGCAGATCTCGTAGCCACCTATACTGGTATCCCATTGTATGAGAAGCCGACCCTAAGGTGTTGTGACGAGCGAGCCTTAACAGTCGGAAGGTTGGCCTCGGGCGCTCGTCACAAAGTCCCGTCCCCTACCATGACACTGGCTCCTTATGTGCTCAGTATCTCAGCTCTACTGCCCATTCGTCGCCTCTAATTTTAACCAGGCAGATCCAATCCCGTGCCACCGTTTAGCGCCTCGAGTTCGCGGATTTCGCAGCTTGAGACATTGGCGAGCCTGCACTGGAACCTTCAGATCGGCTACGTACCGGCCCCGTTCATATGCTCTTGTTCTCGTCTTCCGACGCCGGCGACTGCCTCAGTCGTTCACCTTCGCTCCTGCTCGCACCAAGCGGCGCGCCGACTTTAGGGCGGTCCCGGTCATTCCCATACTGAAGCTTTGCGATACCTATATGGCCGGCCTGTGCGCCCAGAGACGAGAAGTTGATCCAGACGGTCGTATCTGAACACCCTTTAACCAGAGGTCTGATGTGATAGCTACTCAGACTTACCATCACGTCAAGGCTAATCGTGGCTGATGGTGAGGGGCTCAAGCTCTTGTGCGGTGGCTTGCAAGGATGCCGAGTCTCGTCTTTTCAAGCACTGCCTCCTGCGAGTAGTCGCACCTCATGGATGCACGACATCAATGTGCGGGAAAGCCAGTTACGTGAGATCTCGTAGCGCAGGATGGGGACCGAGGTGCGATCGCCAGTGACATCGATATACTTCCAAGTTTGCCCGACATCACGGAAATTTGGCACTGTCGACAACCCGTCGACAGCGTGGACGTCCAGGACAAGACAGTCCGAATATTTATCTTCACCGCTTTGTACCAGTGGCGCTTCGTTTGCTACGACACCTCTGACAACCCGCACCCTGACGCGCTGCTGTATGGTGGGTAGTATGAGTATCGTCGGCGTGCTGTAGAGTTTGACCTCCATGGGCTGGTACAATCGTACAGCATTGACGTGTCGCTCGAAGGCTCGCCGATCTAGTTCTGCGAAGAACTCGAGCATAGCTGTCGGCGGCCGCAAGTCGTCTCTTGATTGAACTATCGATTGTTCTAACATGAGAACACTCCAGTGAACGGCCGTTCCGCTCCCAGCAAGCGCGTCGCGGACGTCGTGGGAGGGGCAGCTGTATAGGAGCCTGACGCCAAGGTGCGCCGAAATGGGTTGCACACATACGCTCACAGTCGCCGCGCAGATGCACCCGGAACCCTTGCGTGGAAAAGCCTGATGGAACCGGTACGAGATCGTGTAGCGATTGCGCTTTGGCCGAAGAATCATCCACCGAACCAAATCGTGCAGTCGATTCCAGGTCTGTGCATCCAGAACGTATCCTGGAGCACCGTGCCGCGAACTAGAGCCCACAAGGGACAGAAGCGCCTGCACCTCCGAGTTGTCCGAACCGCAATCAGACAAGATGATCTCGTATGCTCGGTTCCCGTTCCGCGCGGGGCGCCTCCTGGTAGGTACGGGCGCCCCGGGGAGCCGCAGGTCGTCAAACTTGACCTTCCTGCAGTCCAGGGTTCGCAAACCTTGGACATCATTGGCGAGAGAAAGGAGGTCGGCGACGTGCTTGAAGCGTACGTCCACGAGCTTGAGTTCGGAGAACCGGACGGTGCCGAACGGGAGGGAACGCGGAAGCCCTATCCACCACGATCGGGGCGCGTAGCCAGCTTTCGATCTGGGACTGGACAGTATGTCGGGAACGTATCCTTCTCGCAATACGAAGACCGCTGTTCCGGGCATGCTGAGCGCAATGGGCGAATTTCTCCAACTGAGGCATGCCCAATAGCCCGACCAAGGGCCTGTAAATTCCACGGTTGTTTTCCGCAGGCATGCCTCCAGGCGGGGTTCAAGCCGGACTGGTGATTCTGTGAACGCGAAGTAGCGATCGAGGGATGCTCTGCTGCGGATGTAGATGTCGTGGAACAGGAGTGGGCGGATTATCTTGGCCCAGTAGCGAGCCACCAGACACAACTCCGCCAGCTCCCGCTTGCTTGCGTGCACAATCAACCTCGACGAAGTAGACCGAGGGTTTTGGAGGACGAAATAGGACAAGACATTGAGGAATAGCTCTTCAGGAAGCTCGACGGCAGGATCCTGAAGCATGGCGAAGCGAGGGTAGATACCGCCGAGGAAAACAAAGCACGGTAGGTGGGACGGAGATGGATCAAGGCTGGTACGTCGGGAGAATCCATTTGCGTTAGCTAGCATGCACTCCCACATAAGAGATGTTCTTACAATTACTAAGGGCGACTTGCCGATGACACGTTCGCTTGACGAAGATGCGAGTGCAAGCGTCTTCTAAAGATGTAAATTAGCCAGTTGACAAAGTCAAGGTATGGACCAAATACACTCACTTGAGAGCGGCAGAAAGTATGGTCGTGGTTCAGAGTCGAGAGAAGCTACCCTCTCGAGGTCTCATGCATAATAAATTGTCAGAAAAAATAATTAATTATCTTGTAGCATCTAGATTACTCATGAGGCTTGAGAAGCTTGAGAACACCTAGGGTCATCATGAGAAGAGGGAAATAGTTCGTGATGTCGCCTGAGATTGGTCAGGAGACGCTCGAAGTAAGTAACGCAAGCGACATAAGAAAATGGATTACACTGTTTCCTTACTACTGTTAGTAGAATAGCTTACCAAGTTACTTATCAGTCAGCACGCACTCATGATTGCTCCTGAGATCGCCGGGCGGCTAGATAATCTCTCTTGAGAACTTGGCGAGAGCAGTTGAGCGCTAGCGTCCAGTTATTTTTTCTGACATATTAGGCTAGTCTAAGGCAGTGTGTGTGATAAGTGGAAACGCTGATGCGGCGAGGCGAGAAGTGGAAACCTGCCAGACTTCGAGAACCATAGGCTTATCGCCCCTTCCGAAAGTTACGGTAGGCTGCACTGGTAGGTTATGAAGACGTCACCCCGTAGTACGGCCTTCAAGTTGGCGTCAACGACACCCGCAAAGCAAAGACATATTGATTATGTTCTTAAATTTCCTGGCCGCACTAGCTGATGCATGCGAGAGTGCCAAAAGTTTTCATGCTAAACTGCCACACAGCCGCCCAGCAGTCGAGAGGCAGTCCGCGACCTGATGCGACTACGGCGTCTGACAAGGCGGATGACCCGTGCGCAGACTCGATTCCCAAGCACATTAATTGACGACTCAGCTTTCCACATATTTTAACACACTGTGAGAAGCTCGATGCTCGCCAGCGACTTCGGCAACGCACTGCGACAAAATCCACCCCCAGCTCCGAGTCGAATCAGGTCAAGACCTGTACAAGAACTGGTGAGTACGATAGGCGAAGCTAGACTAGTACTCGGAGTGCAGGACTCACCACACGCTTAGCCCGTTCATTTGCAGGCGAGAGGTTACTGAGGTTCCCCCCATCTTCTGCTACCACGCGCCGGGAACCACTTGAGCGCCATCACGCACAGCGACGGATATTAGGAAGTTCCAGAATGTCATAGTAATGCAAGAATACAACTACACCAAAGGCTAGCCAGGGCCCCTCAGAAAAGAAGATAGCAAATGCATCTACACCCACGTGGTGGTTATCGTTACCAGGCAGAGAAGCGTCGTAAAGTACGAAGGATCAACTTTCATAGCTAGGCGGGAACGTCACTGGTATATCGGCAAGAAGAGGTATTGGCTCGTAAATAAAAACGGCTGAGGGGGAAGATGGGACGACAAAGGGTTATCATGGGAGTCGGCCAGCGATACGGTCCTCGACGATCTGGGCGACCGTCGGCGCGTGGACGGGTATCCGGGTGCCCTGGAAGCCCTCGGGATAGTCCACCCAGGGCAGGTTCGGGTACGTATGGTACCTGCGCACGGTTAGCAGGGGCACGCCGAGACGGGAAGAAAAGAGAGACGCACGTGTCGTTCCACACGGCAAAGTGCTTGTGCCCCAGCGCGCGCGCCGTCCACTCGTAATCGTGTGCGAAGCCGCCGGGGAAGAAGAGCTCGATGACGGTCGAGACGGGCGTCGGGGACATCATGATCAGGTGCTGTGCGCTGCCGCGTCAGGGGAGCGCCCACGAGCCAATGATTAGAAGACTCAAGACTCACCGTCAGGCCGTTGCCGTGCACGCCGAGCAGGACGGTCGTCCGCGACACGAGCGCGAGCTGCTCCTCCTTCGTCATGAGCTCCGCCTTGGCGTCGACGAACTCCCACCCGCGCGCGCCGCACAGCCGGCGCAGCTCCAGCACGAGCCGCTCGTGGTCCTCGTCGACGAGGTGCCGGCGCACGCCCTGCCGGTTGACGTACGTGACGACGACGGGCTCGTCCGGGCCCGGCACCGGCGCGCCGCGCTCCGCCTGCGCCGCCATGCGCACGCCGATCTCGAGCGCGCCCTCACCGACGTCCGCGAAGCGCAGCACCGCGCGCCGCACCGGCTCCCACCACCACCGCGCGAGCTGCCCGAGGTTGCGCATGTGGTGGAACGCCTCGCCGGCCGTGCGGTGCACCTGCGTGCCGCACACCACCCCGCGGAACGCCGCCGAGCGGTCCGCGAGCAGCACCGTGTCGAGCCGCCACACGCGTGCGTGCGCGCCGTCGCCTCCGCCCGCAGCGCTCGCCGCGATGCGGTCCTGCCAGTCCGCCTGCACCTCGACCGTGAGCGACGGGAAGGCGGCGCGCAGGAAGTACGCGTTGAACCCCGGCCGGTCGCGCCAGCCGGTCGCGTCGGCGTGCGCGAAGATCGCGCGGGTGACCGGCGGCGCGGTCGTGATGTCCGCGTGCGCGGGGTCGACCTTGGCATGGTGCACGCCCTGCCACATCGCCCAGGCGCCGACGAGCAGCTCCGCACAGAAGTGGTAGTAGTGGTCCAGGAACTGCTGGGGGTCATTGAACAGGAAGGTGTTGCCTTCGATGGGGTAGACGCGGTTTCGCTGCGTGGCGGAGTCCAAAGAGGAGCCCCATCGTTGACGTGCCTGGGCGGGTGTGAGGAAGTCGATGTCCTTGGCCGTCGGCATGCGGGCTGCAATGTTCTCTGGGGTGTTCTCGGCAGGCAGGCCAGTCGAAGTTATGAACTTGATGTCGGGGAATTCCGAGGATGGATGTGGCGTGACGATGAAAAGCGTTCCGTTGGCCATGTAGAGGTTCTTGAAGACGGTCCAGCCGGGTGCATGAGCTTCGATAGTTGTCTCCGGGAAATCAGATGCAACGTCGACAGCTGGCGTATCCACTGTCTTTGCGGAACTGGCGATTTCAATGTGGGGATCTTGCATCGGGATCTGATCCCGCGCTGCTTCGTGGTGGTTTACTTGGGTATTGACGATAATATCGCCCGAAAAGAGCTCTGGCTGAAATGTGCCAAAGAAGCTTGTGGCTAGGTGCATGCATAGCGCACCCACGAGGACCAATAAAGCATCGCGAAGTGATCGTGTGCGGGCCATAGGTGTGGTGCTGTCGGCCCCAGCAGGTCGTCAGCGTGATAGTCGTTTCGGAGTTCCGAGGCTCGGAAGGCGACGAGATATCGGGGCGGGGAAAACCCGGACGAGATTGCAGCCAGTCCAAAGACCTACAAAACACGCCAAGCATCAGCACATGCGATCGAGAATCATATTGATACGAGACCAGAGCGACGGAAAGGTGCGGATGCAGGCACCACCAGCGGATGAGATTGGCGCTTGGCTGCGTGCCGTTGAACGTCTACTATATTCCCATGGCATCATTTGCCAGCATGGTGTCCGCTCTGCAGATTGTGCCAGTCCCCAGACCTGCGAGACTATTGTACAGCAGTTTCGTGGAGGACAAAATGCCAAGTACAACGTCTAGCGATGCCTGTACCTGATAGCAGGCCTGGTGGTATCATCATTGCGCCCCGCCTGCCCGTATCGCTTAGGAAGTTTGTGAAGAAAGACAAAAGTGCTCACGCGGCGTGCCTCAGACGCGAGGCGGTGGCTATGCCGACGCGGTGGACACTTGGAGGGTGTCGAGGGGGGTTTTAGCCAAGCCTGAGAGTGGCAGGGCGAAACTGGGCTGCCTGGAGGACGAGAGGAGAGGTCGGAAGACAGTTGACTTTTAGGTGACAGCAATGTATACCTCCGGTCTCCGCGTTCGCATCACTTTCAATACTGATCGCATCGCAAGAAACGACCTCCCTACAACCTCAGGGCGCTTGACATAGGAAACCCCAGACCCCATTATTTCTACGTGGAAAAGCAAGCGGAGATCGCACTTTGGACGTAAAGTGTTATCTCCGCCTGTCAAACCAAAGTCGGAGTTTGAAAGTTATACAACCCCTAACTCAATCTTTTGACATTCCCCCGCCGGCCCCGTCAGTCCGCCCTCTTAGAAGCTGCACCGCTCGCATCGCTTTGATTATCGGTGGTGGTTCCCCGTCCGGGGTAAACGGTGGCGATGCCTGCAGAAGGTCGTCAGGGTCCCTTGGAATTCTGTAAAATTATGTCATTGTGACCTGCAAGACGTGTCGCATGCTGAACGCGCCCACTGGCAGAATAAATTCCAGGTGCCTCGGCGATTACTACATACCCCTCATGGTATGGTCAGAGACAAGCAAGGTTTGCTTCGGGCTGAATGACGCTCGGAAGATCTTATTTCTGGTCTCGCTGACAGCCCGTGGGCCTGTTGATGTTGTACAACCGCCCGGCTGTCGGTCTGCCGGGAGATGCCTGCTCATCCACACGCATCGCCGCGGTCAAGACGTTCCAAGTCCTTTTCTGGAGTCGGTGTTAGGTCATGGAGGAAAGATGGACGTGGTCGTCCCGGAGACGCATGCAACGAGTTTAACTTTATATTTACAGCCTCTAAGACTCAAACCCATTAGCTCGCATGAATCCTCACATGAAGTGCGTCATTTACCTCTCCGGTGGTCCCGAATACTTTGCAATCATTAATAGAAGGCATATTGGTTAGCTGGACTCTACGGTCGGCGTGATGCAGGTCGGAATAGCCCGATACTGTACCGACGCTGATTCGGCGCTGCAGCAAGAGTCGCGTAGCAAAGGACCCGCTTGTATAGCATCCTCGACTTCAGCTACATCTTGAGTACTTCAGCAATCATGGTAACACCCTGAAGATCATTCTTTCAGTGCATGTCCATGATGTTTGAGGGCCTGACCGTCTTTCTACGATCTCATTACCCGGACGTACCCATCTACAACCTGCTCAAAATAGTGGGATGGTCCACCCGTCCGGCAGACTACCTACTTCCCCGCAACGAAGGAGCAAACGAGGCCCTGAACGGTATTTAAACCTTCTCTTGATAGATCTGGCCTGATCTACAAACCGTCTTACTTGGGAATCAATGGCTCCGCATAAGCCTTTCGCTTTCTTAAATGCTGTAATAGCCTCAACAGGTCACGATTCGGACTCGGACGCTGCATGCAGCAGCTCAGTGTTGGGAATGCTAGTTAAGAGTTATCTTGCATTATTGACTTCACAGACGCTCTCGACCATCGTGTCCTGCATCTTTGCATCTTTGCCATGGCGTTCTACTCTGATATGGCGCCGCACGCAAGAGTCTCCTGACGAGGTTTATCGGGGTCGACTTTTCGACTATTTGCCCCGCCATATGTGCATGCCCAGTTCGTGCACGATACAACCCGGTGATTGGGTACGCTCCTTCTGCTCTCACTCGCGAGCGTCCTAACTGCGTTCTGCATACAGTGGAAAACGGATGAATGCGGAGAACCGATTGTCCCGAGCGGAGAGCACACGACTAGGGCTTCTTCAAGAAAGTCAGTCCTTTCGACTGGATGGCTCAGAAGTCAAAGCGATAGAGAAGGCTGACGCTACGCGTGTCGTTGCTATGGCCAGGTACCCAAACCCGTTCAGGTGTATGACAAGCCCACGCTTGAAACAACACCAGCTGTTCGTCATGCTGACTGCCAACTTGAAGGCCGGCGAGGACGGACTCCGATCTCGGGGGCCCTCTGGGGAATATGGTATATTGAAACCGGCAAGTGTCTCGTCGTCCGGGAAGCTGGCCTATACAAAACATGGAAAGTGTGCCAACAGTGAAACGAGAAGTGTACACCGGTGCGGTAGCGAATATCCGCATCTCCGAATAACGCGCCCGACTCGTTGAGACCGGCGTTTACTGTGTCGGGCAGACAAATATGTACAAACAGTAGCGACGCGTTCGCTTTTACGGAGTGGTGATGATGTTACAAAACTTTCACAATCGAACGATTCGCTCTGTGCGTCGCCGCGATCTTGATCATTTGGTACTAGTTAGGGCCATAGTCGGCTGTGCTGGCAAAGAATTCGCCGATGTGTTTTCCACTGATATTTTACTGGTGAGTAGTGACTATGCTCCTATTCGAGCAGTCTAGCACCAACGGGCTGCCCGATGATGATCACGCAGCTAAGAGCTTCCTGGTGGATGCTGTCTCATCATACACCGTTCCCGCGAAAACACGTCACTGCTCGGCCCCCGCAGCAGCATAATCAGGTGAGACTGATTAATTTCCATGTAGTCGATCTTGCTTTGAGTGCGCTTCTAGGTAGCCTGTTTATTCCAGAATGATGATGACATTGGACCCCCAAGAGGTCCGATCCTAAACTCCGCTTCCTGGCGCTTGGACCTGGGTACATTTGCCCGGATGCTGTGGGTTGGGTGGCCCAAACGGCTCAATTGTGCCTGGAGGCAGATTTCATGCACTATCAATTTCCTAAATTTTCTCCAAATTCCAGTCCTCGGTGGCGTGCGAAGGGCACCTCCTTCATCACAAAAAGCAGGTGTGGGAGATACAGATTTCGCAGTGCATCACGCTTTCGAAAATTTTGACCAATTCTAAGTTCTTCTTCACGAATAATCTTCGAATTTGTTACCCTATGTCTCAAGCACTCCGTCACCAGGCGGACATTTTACCGGGCTCAGCTCGCCGTTTGAAGCCGGCTGCCAGAGTCTGGTCATTTGTACCCAGGTTCAGATAAGTCCTGTATGGTTCTGCACCCGGATTGGAATCGGGAAGCGGCTCTCCGGGGGGTTGATTTGAATCCAGGAGTTGGTAAGGGATACAGTGACACCTGTTAATTCGTTTTACATGTTCACAGCTTATCTTGCATGATCTTTGGGACAGTGCCTCCTGTACTGTTGCCAGGCTCTCAATGTTTCCGGCCGACGGCGGTAGCTACTCCATATGGCTTCGATTCGGTTAAGTGGCCACGGTATAAGCGGTTGACAAGTTACAGCTCATCAGACATTTTGCTATGCACTGCAACGCTGATCATCTTCCAGGCCCCCGTAGTACGTCCGCTGGCGCCAGGCCCGCACTCACAGAGACATCCGCTCATCATGTTACAGGTCAATCGACATCAATTTCCTCTTAAATCTACCCGTGCAAGCATTTTTTAAAATCGAGCTATACTTGCTGCAGCGTGGCGAGAAATCTCTTGATTTCGTGTGCGACAGGCTAGTTTACGGGGTGACCTGGAACCATGGGTCTCAGGGGAAGAGCTTGATGCAGTGGGAGTTGGGACTTGAGCTTGAGCCTTCCCTATCCGCTGTTGTGCCATGTGCGTGTGCCAGGCACATGCTACTTAGATTTTTTTCTGCTTCCCCACAATCCGCTGGATTCTGACGATCAATACATATATACGGATAATCTTGAATCGTTCATCCGCGGCGATGCGACCACCGAAACACCGAACTATCGCTATTGATCGATGATCCGCCACCCACGGCATGCCACGAAATCTCAGATACAACCACTGCGCTCGGTCCCTGGGTAGTGAGTCTACGTACATGTCTTACATCCGTTAATCTGCGTTGCCTGATGTGCGCTTCTAGTTCGTTGTGTTGTATGTCTCATGCAGGTATTTGGATGCTCAGAGACATGATATCCCGGTGGGAGGCTGTATCTCGGACTGAACTTCACCGTATTGCATTCTTGCGTTGTACGCCACTGCCGACTCAGCGTCGTCCTTCGGTCTTTGCGATGGCCGGCATGACAACTGAGTTCACCGGTCGTTTTCATCACACACGTGAGGATTCGCATGTGTACCACCCCATGCTGATGTGCTGACCAGGAGGCGCAGCCCTGGAATAAATACGGCTTCTATCCTCGGCTGCACAATCTCGCCCGCGTGACATTACTGAAACAGAAGGGTGGGCAAGCGATGGATTGGCAATTCTCTGCAAGCGATTCGCTTTTTAACCGCTTGTCGTTCTCTTAATCCAGAAGAGCACGCCGAATCCTCCCTGGTAGGATGTCCAATAGTGCTTGCTTTGAGCCTGCTGACTACCAAGCGCACAGCCCAGCACAGTGCACGTAACTTTCTGGAGACAGACCGTGCTAGGCCCGTCTCCGAAACTGATTTCACTGCCCCCCCTGCGCCGACCCTTGGAGTCATTTCATCACATTCAGTTGTTTCCGGGTGAGGCATCGTCCATCAGGCACGGAGTTGGGAGGTCTCATCATGCCAGCACTGACCTCTAGATGTCAGAAGATTGTGCCTGACGCCGTTGTCTATCCCAACTTCCTGCAGGGCGATGCGAGCAAGCGCACCATGTGAACTTTGTCACAATATACGGCAAGCGCGCCTGTACATATAACCGTCAAGACATCCCTTTATGCTGTAGCTCTGGAAGTCCTCTACCCTTCCCGCTATCCGTGACGCCCCTTCACCTCGAAGATGTCCTTAGTTCCAGCAACGCTCACCCTAGACCGGCTTCCCCACAAAGATGTCGTCCATCTCACGGACATTCGAGCCCGCCCACATGTCTTCAATATATGGGAACGATACCGCCATCGCCAAGCTCACTGGTTTGTAGAATGTGTCGCAGAGTCTGTAAGTGACAGGCTTGCTGTATTCAAGGGTTG
Organism: Phanerochaete carnosa HHB-10118-sp; assembly: GCF_000300595.1. Classification (NCBI taxonomy): domain Eukaryota; kingdom Fungi; phylum Basidiomycota; class Agaricomycetes; order Polyporales; family Phanerochaetaceae; genus Phanerochaete; species Phanerochaete carnosa. The sequence continues at coordinate 1,048,362 of NW_006767633.1, read as the reverse complement.
GATCTTCAATGATAGATTGCCATGGCAGCTGGGGGTGTTCATCTACGTGTACGCCGGTGCGAAGCTTTGTTATTGTGTCGATGGGGATGATGTATTCACTATGTTGCAGGTGTTGGTTCTAACCTAGGCTACGTCATCGGGAATATTGTCGGCGAGCCTATTTCGTGTAAGATCCTGTTTTGTCTCCTACCCTAAGGTAGTTGAAAGAGCTGACGCTTCCATGCAGCTGTTCTGCAGATCGGGTTTTCGTACTCCCTTGGAATCCTGTTTGCCCTCGTCGTAAGCTTAGTCTACTTACTGCCTCTACCATTTGCCGATCAAAACGAACCTAGACATGCGCATCTACTTCCGGTGGTCACTTCCACCCTGGCTTCACAATTAGCCAAGTCATATATCGAGGCTTTCCAGTCAAGAAGGCATGCAGGTGCGGTCGCCGAATATTTCGGCTTTCACACAAGTGTATTCAAGGCACGTTCTAGATACATAGTGGCCCAGATTTTTGGTGCCTTCATCGCTGCCCTCATCGTCTATGTGCAATGGAGTGTGAACATTAAAGCAACAGAAGCGGCACTTATCTCTAGCGGCAAGTTCGACACTCTCATGTTCACGCCATCAGGCGTTGCGGGTGCCTTCGCGCTCTACGCACCGCCAGGGTCAAACCTCGGCCAGGTCCTCTTGAACGAGTTCGTTGCTGTACGTGCCGCCATTTTGTATGCCAAACTCCGACATGCTAACTTGCGCAGGACTTCGTAATCGGCCTTGTCATCTGGGCTTGCTTGGACCCGACCAATTTCCTAGTTCCACCCGCTGCCGGCCCTTGGGTCATAGCATTAGCATAGTACGTCCATTCGCTTTGTCCTTTGTAAATCTTGGCGCTGACGTCGCTTCTCAGCTCGATGATAATTTGGGGCTACTCTCCTGTCGGCGTGTCGGCCAACACTGCGCGTGACCTCGGCGGTCGCTTTGCTGCCTTAGTCATCTGGGGCACGCCCGCGGCAGGAGGTCCATACGCTGCGATTGCCGCGCTCACCAATATTCCTGCGACGCTGGTAGCTGGGGCCGTCTACGAATTTGTCCTCACTGACTCGTCTCGAGGTTTGTCCATCCCGCTCTCGCGCGCGCCGGGATCCTCATCTGTGTCTTGCAGTCATCGCGCCAGCACAGATGGACTACATCATCGGCCACCTCGCACACGCAAAGCACAGCAGCATCGGTGCATCCAAACCCGCGTACGAGTCCGAGCTCGAAAAGAAGTCGTCGCTCGCTCCAAGCGCATCACCCTCGATGTCATACAAGACCGACCAGAAGACCAAGGTTGAAGTCGAGGAAGCATGACACCCTTCTCTGTTTTGCTTCGAACCCTGAGATTCAGATTATTGGGATCGTTGGGATGGTTAAATACCCTGCTGGATCAAATGTGAACGTAACGGCCCCGCGATAATGACATAAATGATGTTTCCACCTTACCATCGAACTTAATTATACATTTGCTATTGTGTCACTGTGGCAATTGGCTGCTGTAGTCAGTTTTGGCATGCATGCCTTGGGTTTGTGAGAGCGTCCTACCTGAGGCCTGGGGTTTGAGAAGGAAGCGAGCATGATACTGTAGCCCTTATGAGGATAATATATAGGCACGGTGACTCGGACACATTATCGCCCGAACGCTGGCCGAACAATCAGCTCTGTAAGCTCAAGTGGTGGCGGACCGGCACTGAGGAGGGACGGCGCAATCACGAGCTTATGTGCGAGTGAGCCTTGGTGGCGTTCCCCGAGCCGTGACGCCCCAAGTCGCGTAGTAATGCGAGCCATCGCCGCACGAGTCGGCCGACGGAAGAGCGGGCGGTGTATATCCGGGACGTCGCTGGTTGGCGTGATTTCTGATCTCGGGACGGGAGGCGTGCTGTGCCGGCATGTGAGGATTCGCCCGCCAAAATAGTTGCGTACGGCTCAAGGCCGTTAGCGTGAAATTAAAAGATTTAGCACGGTATCAGACAAGGAGAACAAGCCATGTATGTCCTCTTTCCGGTGGGAAGAATCCGCGGAATTAAACTGAATTTATAGTAACAAAACACCATGATTTACTCCCAACGAACCACACAAGCGTCATAATAATCGTGATGTCACGTCTCGCACCTAAACCTTCGTGGCAGTAGCGTTAAGAGCCTTCAAAATCGTGCTCAGATCCGGTGCGTTATCCCGGACAAACAGTTCTCGGCGCTGAGTGCTGTTGGAGGAAGACGAGCTGCGAGACCGGTCAGTTTCTTCACCGACACAAACAGACCCCGAAGAGCTCACTGTCCGAAGAGGTCACCGAGGACGCTAACCGCACTTCCCGCTATACTGCCAATGTTTCCAAGGGTCTTGAAGGAGATTGCCTCGCTACCATCCTCTCCGGCGTCTGCTGCGCTACGGGCGAGCAGCTCCACAAACTCGCGGGCCTGCGTGCTGTTCGACGACGAAGATCCGAAGAGGCCATGCAAGATGCTGAACGCGCTCCCTGCGAGACTGCCGAGAGTCCCTAGGGTCTTGAGAGAAACTGCTTCGCTGGCATCCTCTGTCGAGTCAGCAGCCCGGCGGAGGAGGTATTCAGTGAGCTCGCGTCTCCGCGTGCTGTTCGACGAGCTTCAATAGTGGTGATCAGTGAAAAGAATTCGGGTGTACGAGGATCAAACGCACTGTCCGAAGAGCTGTTCTACGATATCGACACCAGACGACGCAAGGCTGGCAATAGACGACAAGTCTGACAGGCTGGGAAGTTTAAGTGCCTCGCTCTTATCATCTGCGACTACTTGACGACTCGATAGCTTGACGAGGTCTCGCTGCTGATTGTCGGAGCTGCTGCTGAGAGGGTGGAATGGGCTAAGAGGATCAGGGGAGAAGATGGAGTACGTACCCGCCGAGCAAACCTTCGACCCCATTAGCAATATCGCCGCCGATGTTAAAGATCTTGAGGAGATCACCGATACCGATAGCACCACTCTCAGTAGCAGCGGTAGTGGGTGTGTCGCGTGAGAGCAACGCATTTATGAACTCGTCGCGCTTCGTGCTGTTTCCAGAGCTGTATGGGTGAATTAGCGTGGATCTGCGCAAAGCGGCATCATGCTCACTGGTGAAATAGGTCCAAGAGACCACCGACAATGGTAGAGCCAGCGCTTGCCACTGTAGAGAGTGTTTTGAGGGATATAGCGCCGCTCTCATCAGAGTCGGGATTCTGGCGAGAAAGCACGACGGGCTGGAAGCCCTCCCTCTTCAGCAGCTTCTCTAGTCCCAGGAGGTCGCGCCGGCTTGACGAGTTGTTGTTACCAAAAAGGTGTCCAAATACTTGCTCGACAATGGGCAGAGCGGTAGAGATGACCCCAGCCGCCTTAGCGGCAGTGCCGAGGCTGATGCTCAGATCCTCTGCTCCGTCAGAGGTCCAGGACAGAGGGCCAGGCGAGGGGACTCCGCGAGATACGTGGAACTCAGCACGACCGGTCAGCGGAGCAGCATGTAGAGTTCTGGAGGCTGCGAGGAAGCAGAAGGCGGTAACGGACGTGAAACGCATGGTGGTCGTTTGATAAGTGAGCGAGGGAGTAATCGAAGGTGTTTTTGACACAAGAGGCTGTAAAGCAAATCAGTCCGAGCTGAAGATAGACTGTGGAGAGTGCGAACCAGCCAGTGCCAAGTTGTAAGATGAATAGAAATTGAAGACAGGCTCCCAGAGCTGGGGAAACCATGGAACACTGAGGTCCTATTTATGCTGGCCAGGCAAAATACAAAGTAATCAGTGCAGTTTATGTTTGTTGAATATCAAAGATGTGAGCATGACCATGAGTTGATTATTAAACGAAAGCAGATGTAGATTCGCACGGAGCTGTGCTGACGATCCCACTACAGGCAGTGGTGGAATGATGTATTCACCGGTCAGAGACGGACAATGAGAGATATCGATGGTGCGTCACTAGATGCCATCCAGCATATGTTCCGAGGCCGGAGAGGCGTCACCGGGAAGCACGAGGAACAAACAGTGGGACGTGAAGCCGTGCAAGTGTTGCCTTAGCGATGTCGCCCGAACAGCGAACCTGAGATCTAGACATCATAGCAGATGTTACATTTTGAACAGTAGCTGCCACTTGCCTGGTGTATATCTTAAAGCCAGTGCGATGGCTGATTGGATCATGTATGGTTGTACACCGGGCGTAGATGCGTGTGCACTGCCCAGACGATGGCCGGAAGATGTTGTCAGCGGCGAGTGACAAACTGCACGTGAGATGTGACCATGCGTGATCATGATGAGGCCCAAGCATCGTCCTTTATTCGCGGCACGCTGATGCACGTTGAAACTTCTCCAGAACCGTCAACTTCTCCATCTACCCAAACAGGCCCCGTCGAGGAAACTCGTATTTCGAAGATATGCTTCCAGCGGTAGATCACATACACCGTTAACAAGCGGGCATTGGCGCGTTGAGGGAGAACTTGAACGAGATTCAGCATTTCGTGGCCATTGCGATGAATCAAGATCCGTATCCTAGGTTCCACCTCAGAATCGACGTCCTGAAGCAGATTGAGACAACTCTCACTAGCCTCATAGCCGCAGTCAACGAGCTAGAGGGCGCTCGTGGGCAAGAGAGGCTGGTGAGAGACAGAAGATGGATACAGCTGGTCGTACAAAGAGAGGTCAAACTTCAAGAGGCCAAACTCCTCCACGAAGCCAACCTGCAGCTGAAGGCGGAGAGGGAGATGAGCAAGATAGAGGCGCGGAACTATGCCTAAGAGCACCAGAGGCGCGTCCAGGCGGAAGAACGGGCAGAAGCTGCAGAGATAACCAGGCTTCGTGACTGGGACGCCGACGGCGAGCTGATGTCTCGAATGTTTCTCCTGGAAGGACAAGTGGGCGAGCTTGAGAAGCGATGTACGACAGCGGAAGAGAAGACGAAAGCTGTGGAGGATCGCGTGGAAAGGATGCAATTATGTCTCTTTTACGAGCAAGCAGAGACTCATAGAGCACAGCAGGAGGTTACTACGTTAAAATATCAGTTAGAAGAGCTGAAAAGAGACAGGATTCGAGCGGTCTGGACGACGTACGACACTTTATGGTCGGTGCTCACCGATGACGCCTTGCCGTTCAGCGCCATCCCTTGGCCAACGGTGAAGACACCGCGAGATCTTGGGAGCATCGCGCCTCATGCTATACGGGAGCTCCTTTTCTCCGACACCAGTCAAAGCGGGAAAGGGTCAAGAAAGCCCTTCTTCGATGGCATCCAGACAAGTTCGGATTGAAGCTACAGCGAGTACCGGATTACGAGAGAGAGGACGTTCAGCACGCTGTCAATCTCATTTCGGTGTATCTGAACGACCTACTCACGGAGGTGTAGGTAAGCAAATCACTACTGGGCCTAAAAAATTTCTTCCACGTCGCGTCTTTCTTGTCGCATGTTCTCGCGGTAGAAAATAAGTAGGACATAGGACAGAACTGCGTCTCCTGTTAGTGTCAGTAAGAAATGGCCCAGTTCAAAGTCAGAGGAACACTGTCAGTACGTAGTTGCGAGCGGACTTATGAGGCCTCAACCGCCACTCGCCAAGCTATAATCTACACATTGATGAGTGCAGGGCCCCGCGTTTTAGTCGAACTGCGAGAGGTGACGTTCAGCGTGCCGCCTGACCAACCTAATAAAGAGAAGCAGACACATCTCGCATTAAACGAGCACTGATACATGCTCAGTTCTAGCGGTGGTGCATGTGTTTACCCTGCGAGGCGAACGCGCCAGTGAGGGGCAACTTCTGAGATAAGCTTCCAAAATATGTGGCTTGGATGTATGTACCTTGAATGCTAAAAACATTTTGACGGCTTGTCTAGGTATACGCGGAGATCTGTGGGCAAAAGACCGTGTCTTGGACGACGATGAGATTGATGGGATAAACGTTGGTGACAACTCACAGTGCCTTCCGTAGGCGGATGGGCGCATCACTTTGATCCCCGCTACCACAAGCGCCTAATGCCGTCTGGTTGCTTTGTCGAGTACCTCCAAGGGAGAATTACCTCTTTCGCTTTCACTACATTTACTCTGAGCAAGCCTCATAAGCGACCTGAGCTGGATCAAGATGACCATAGACATGACTTCCGATTTCTTTGCCGTGGACGAACTGATCCAAGTTATATACCAAGGTGCCCTGAAGTTCATTGTGCTGTCCAAGGTCACACGTACGGCATGGACCATTCACGTAGCCCTCGACAAGACAGAACGGTGGTGGTCTGGACAGTGGTCTCCTAGTGATATAGAGACATTTCTGGTGCGTGATCCGCATCGCGAGCCACTCCGCGCTGACCATACGTTTTCGTACTAGGGCTTCCGAAGACGTAGAGGCGCTCGCCGATAGCCTCGCGGCAATGATTGTGAAAGGCGAGCTTCACATAGGCAACTGGAGCGACAAGCCAGGCGCAAATATCAACGTGAGCTGGGACAGGTCGCATCCTATCTGAAAGTTAACATTTGATATATTACAGCTTACCCTGGGTCCTGCGGCAAAGCGTCCCGTGCACATACCGCTCAAAGACCTGAGCTCTGCTGATGCTGCGAAGTTTGCTACATCAATTTTCTCGCTAGTAAGACTGGATCTCACTAGCACTGTCTGACGTCGTCGCTAAGCGCCTTTCGTAGATTGCCACTAATGCAAAAGACTACGAATGCCGTCTGTGTCCGTCACCATACGACCTCACTGGCTCGACGGCCGATGTTCCAACGTCCACGAAAAATAATTCAGCCATTGCTTCCTCTTCCGCTGTGCCCTCCACTACCTCCCCAGTTGCCGCAGAGAAACGCAAAGCAACACAGTCTCCGGTAGAGACCACGAAATCTCTTCCAAGAGCTTCTCCAGTGTCCAAAGAAACTGAGGAGTTAAAAATCAAGAAGTTGGAGGCTGAGCTCGCCAAAGAAAAGCGCAGGAACAGTGAACATCGTGGCAACTCATCTACTGAGGCTAACCAAATGATCAAGCGTCTTATTCGGGAAGACTCTGCCGGTGCGGATTTTAAGACATGTGCAGCTCTGGCCCCGAAAATGACTTGGTTGCATTTGTAGAAGCAGCTAAGAAACTGCCTCGTCGTGCCAAAGGCGCCTCGCTGGCGAATCCAAGCCAGAAGGTGCGGAAGTACCAGGCAGTTGAGTTCGAGGACAGCGACTGAAGGGCCCGGCCGCACGTTGGGCTCATGCATCGCACAAATGCAGAAATACACGTCATTACGAAGCTCTGTTGTTCCACATCGCTTGGAATTTTGCTAATGTACACTAGTGTAATATCGCAATCGCGAAGATGAAGATATTGCTTTAGCACAAAATAAGAAGAAACTCCCGCCCCCAACCAAAAGAAATTCTTTACGCTTCCTGGCGGAACAGATATTCGTCACCCTCGAGCATCAAGCAGTCAATGCGCTCAACCCCCCCAACTTCCTCTCCACTGATTCGAGCTGTTAAGTCACATACTCTCCAGCGCGCGCGCAAATCGTGGCTCACCTTGCTTCCGCCATAATGGTCTCCTTCTCCCTCGGGTACATGTACATAGGCGTGAACTCCATCCGTGCAGCCATCGTAGGCTAGACCGCGCCCAGGTGTCAGCCAGCTCTCGCCAATTTCGAACCAGAAGTGCGTACATGGAACTCAGTGACGTGTGTTGGGTGTACCTCGCTGCCGACGCACGAGCCCTCGGCGGCGTTCCATCGCCGCTGGAGGCCTACGAGGGTCTTCCTCAGCTCTTCGCGATCGACTGCATGTCCGCCGACGAAGCCCCGTGCCTCGGGCATGAACATCTCGTTGAACCTGATGGTGAAGACGTCCACGGGCCCCGGGCCAAGGCGTGCCTCCTCAGAGCCCTCGTCTGGTAAGGTAATATGAGGGGCAGCGAGAAGCAAAGACAGCGAATGCGCGAGCCACTGGGACTCTGCGTTTGGGTGTGAGTGGGCGTGAGTCATGGGTATGATGTGTGACTGTTGAGAGATAGTGTTCGTAGTCTTCGGGTATACGAGGTGTTTTATACATTGTACTGTATACGCTCTGGATCGGGCGGCCGCTCAGGGGCAGGTCACATTGCACTAGCGAGCCACATCTCGAGCGAACCTACGCCACAAAGTCTATCACCTTCTCTGCTGCGGCTATCCAGATGAGCATTCATGTGATTCGCTAGAGCGATCAGGGTCCGGTCCAGTGCCAGGCTTGGTGGGCGCCGACATCGGCCGAGAGTCCTCGGCCTCTTCCTCCATATTTCTACCAAGGTTGCTTGTTTGAGCAGCATGCATCTAAAGAAAAGTACTAATAGGCTTGATGATTTTGAATATGGAAATGCTGCCCTCTCTTGTCGCTCCGAACCGGACCCGGACTTCTCGAATATTATGTCGAGCATATTATATGTATTATTATATACCGAGCTATCATTACGAATATTATACGATGGGCTTCGAGGCGATGTCATTGACACCAGGATGTAGTAACCAGGCCGTGCGATCCAGGGTATGGCATGCTCCGGCAACATGCAGCCAACCATGACTCACGGCAAGGTCCGTGTCGCTGAATAGGTTCAGAAACAAGTTACAGAGGAACAGAGCGACCCCTCTGGCGTCGTCCACGTAAGAGAACGGTGAGTACATCTCGAGAGTTCTGAGACACCTTCCGAGTTCATCGGCCTTCAAGCTACCAAGAAGCTCCTGGTTACTGTCCAAAGCATCGACGGGGAGCCTGAGCTGATAGAGATCCGGCCAGTGCTTTGCGACGTGGAGCAGAGCTCGAATGGTCAGCTGTGGCAGCTCCGAGACACAACAGCTGAGATTCGTGAGATGGCGAGATAGTGATAAGTGTCGTACAGCTGCTTCGTCGATGAGGACATTGCTGCGAAACACCCGCAGGGCATGCAGACTGGCGATATATTCCGACAGCTGGGGTGAGCTGCTGCCGAAGACGTCCTTCGTGGAGAAACCTGAGAGCACACTGAGAATCTCCACGTTGTCATAACCAGCCTTCATCGATGACAAGAATTCATTGTACTTCTCGACCTCTCTGGGGCCTTGAGTGCTTGCGGAGATCCAGACGGTACGGAGTTGGGAATTGGATAGACGAGGAATATAATCTGAGACGATCCCAAGGGTTGGCCGCCACCGGCATTTCACGGTAAGTAGATTGAGGAAGATCGGAGGATGGGACGGGTCCGTGAGTCGCAAGCGCATCTGTTCCAAGATGACTGGGAATATCGTCTTGGAATATGTTGTGGCCATGCATAAATTAGGCGTTGTAAGTCCAATGGTGAGATCTCTGATGCGATGAGCGTGTTTGAAGAAGGCCTTCAATCTTCCGGTGAAGGCTCCTCGGCAAAGTACTATCAACGCAAGTGTTGTGATGTTTGTGAGCGCGGAGTGAGAAACTTCGAGCGAGATACTCACAAACTCTCTCTCTCTCTCCTTGTCATATTCCAACCATATACACGGACGGGACCGTACTGCAAAGAGGTGTGGAGGACAGCTATGGAGCAATGGGCCGAAACCGTCTATGGAATACCACAGAGCTTCCATAGCAGGACCATAATTGCGAGCACGTCCGCGCAAGAGCGGCCCAATGTCTCACGAGAGCTGCTTTCTTCGTAGAGAGAGAAGATGAGGTATTGGATATCTGGAACTTGCAGGCAGGCATGCATTCTGACCGAGCGACGAGTCAGCGCAGAAAGCACAAGCTCCGACAGTGTACTTACTTGAATGGCGAGAACGACTATGGAGAGGAAATAAAAGATGACGCTTCAAGTATAGAGTCTCGAGTGAAGTGGCTTTATAGGGGCTGCAGCGGTGTTGTTATTTGAGCGGGCCGCGCTAGAATGCGCCAGCCTCTGCCGAGAGCCATGGCAGAGTAGCACACAAGAAGCACTGTGGAACCTTGGGCCAGGAATTGTCGCAATATGCAACAGTCTTTCAGCGGACAACGTCCACAGGCAAAATACAGCGCCTATCATAAGACAATCGGCCGACGACGCCTGCCAAAAGTGGATATCGTGTGCAGGCGCCGCCGCCGTGATCCGTTGGCAACGAGTGAAATGAACCGATCCGACCTTCCGACCTTCCCCTTCACTTCCTCGAGTCACTCGGCACAGGCCGTTGCGAGACCACAATTTGTCAAGCCTTGTACAGCACAGCAGCTTCAAATCGAGAGCCCACTGTAAAGCAAGATGTCAGAGAGTAGCGGAAACTCACCGAGCCAGAAGAAGTTGCGCGTAATGTTGGTAGGGATTGGGTACGTCTCGCGACGTTTCCTCTTTCTCCCCACAACACCTGACGCGACGCAACTCAGGGGCGCAACATGTTCGGGAAAGACCACGCTTGCGAAGCATTTGAGGAACATTCTCCCTCGTGGTGTCATTTTACACCAGGATGTGCGTCGCGCTGGGTTTTACTCTCAGTGATCGACCTGACATCCTTTGCCGATAGGACTTTGCTCCGGTACGTCTCTGCGATCTTGGCATGCTGTCGACGCTCATCATACACAGCCGCAAGAGCTGATCCCCATTCACCCGGAGTACGGCGTTCAGGACTGGGATGCGCCGGAAGGGGCGATAGACTGGCCGAGGATGGTGCAGTCGCTTGGAGAGGTACGTCACCCGACCCCATACGTAGAAAACCCTGACAAGTGTCTCTATAGATCAAGCTCACTGGCGTAATACCACCGGAACACTACTCGCACGACCACCTAAACAAGCAAAAAGATGTGCCCGCTGACGATGCGATCATCAATCGCTGGCAAGAAGTTTTCAACCGGCTCGAGGAAGAACATGAGAAGGCAGGCGAGACACTCATCTGGGTCCTCGTTGACGGCTTCCTGCTGTATTGGAATCAGGTGCGCCGGCATATCCGGCGTGTAAGCAGCATCACTGGACCTAACATGATCGTCGCAATAGGCGGTCATAGACTCGCTCGACGTCCGCGTTTTCCTCAGGGTGCCCCACGACGCCCTCAAGCAGCGTAGGCACGAGCGACACGGGTACCACACTGCAGGTAAGAGCATTTTTCGATTAAATTTCCCTTGGCGGTCCGATTCGTGATTCGCTCTAAACGAGACGAGACGCGCATTCCGCGTCCGCTTGGCCTGTTTCTTTCCCGATGGCTGGACTACTCTAGCTGACGTCTTTCCCCCCCTCTTTAACGCCGCCGCACATCCCGTCCGCGCCCCTCGACGCTCGAACTTGCCATCCTGGAGTCCAATCTGATCCAGAGGGCGCGCTCTGGCAGGACCCACCACTCTACTGGGAACAGATCGTCTGGCCCGCGTACGTCCACGCGCACCAGGACATGCTCGAGCGCGGCGACGTCGAGCACGGGCGGCCGACGGGCAAGGTCGCGGACCTCGTGCTGATCGAAGGGCTCGAGAAGAGCATGGGCGACGTGATCGAGCTTGTCTGCGCGAGGCTTGCGCAGGCGGTGCAGCGTTGATTGGCTGCCTTCTGCTAGTATATTATTAAAGATCTCGATATTTGGGCTTGCGCTGGGAATTTGTAGGGAGTGGAGATCCGGTTGCTGAATGTAGAAAGGGGAATTTGTAGAGTAGAGCTCCTGATCCTTGAAAGACCCGTGGTCCCCGGCGTGCATGTTGCGTTGCCTCGGCGAGAAGAACGAATATGGCATTCCGTTGGTGCTCTTCGAGCCGCTTGCACACCCACGGGTCGGCCAGAACGTGAAAGAAATGCGACGTGTCGTGCTGCACTACTTAGCACTACTCACTGCAAGAGTTGACGTGAAAGATTTATTTGCGAGACATTTCTACATAAGCGCAACGAACGGTCTGAGACGGCTCGAAAAGGAGGAGTGCGGAGATATGCAAGGGAGGGCGCAGTGCGGTCGCGGAGTTATCACATGCTTCCGCCCATCCGGCCGGTAATGGTCACCCCGTGATTGGAGCGCTCGGTATAAGAGCAGCCTGCTCTCGACCACCACTCCGTAACTCTCTGCCACCCGGACACTCCATACATTATCAAAAAAATGGCCCAGGTTATTGTCGTCGGTGGAGGTCTCGCCGGTCTCTCTGCTGCTCACACTCTCCTCGAGCGCGGAGCCAACGTCTTGCTCCTGGACAAGCAGCCGTACGTCGCACCATGCGTCTTGCAGATGTAGCCTGTGCTGACGGTTCGTGTGCGTTAGGTTTATGGGCGGTAACTCAACCAAAGCGACCTCCGGTATCAACGGCGCAGGCACCCAGCCTCAGCAGGAGCTCGGGATCCCGGATAACGCTAAGATCTTCTTCGAGGACACCAAGCGTTCGGTGAGTTTGTTCCCATGTGTCTGCTTTGCTAGCGGTCTGTGGCTAGGTTTGGTGCTGGGTTTGAGGCAGCGGACAGCAGCACTGGCTTGCGTACACGGGGGCGCATTGACGTTGTTGAGGCACTTGGTCACGTAGGAGCAGCGGTGAGACCTCTGCACGATTGTAGGACATGGCCACACTCAAGACACCTCTCGTCTTGAGGAGTGACCGCACTCGATTCGCGTAGAAGTCGTCCCCCTCGTTCGATTGCGCAGCTGCCACCGCACGGAATGGCGATCCCGGCGCACGCCCGTCTGCTACAGCCATCGACCCTTTTCACTCGGGCTTCTGCCGTCGCTTTTTTTGTTTCTTGCAATGCTTCCAATCAACGAATATGCCGCACGCCCCGCCGGCTCATGTCTGTCTCGCTTCGCTGGCATATGTTCGTCATTCTCGTTGGCGCTTGTTGCGGACGGCCGAAAGTTCCGTTGATGGCGACGCCCTTTGTGGCGTTCGGCGATTGGGCATGCTGGCGCTGGGAACACCGAGCCGTATCATGGATCCTCCTCTAGCCAGAGCTTCAATTCATCTTTTTCTCTAACAGCTTTTCTTGGCCAAGTGTAACTGTGATGCTGACTCTTGGTGCTGCATAGGCTCGTGAACTTGCTCGCGACGACTTGATTCGTGTGCTAACTGGACGCTCTGGCGACGCCGTCAACTGGCTTCAGTCAAAGTTCGGCCTCGACCTGTCGAAGGTCGCTCGTCTTGGCGGTCACTCACAGCCGCGGACACATCGTGGCGGCGCCCAGTTCCCTGGGATGGTCATTACCTACGCGCAGATGGAGCGTCTCGAGGACCTCGCGACCGAGATCCCTGACCGCGTCACGATCAAGAAGAAGGCTCGCGTCACGAAGCTTATCAAGGATGAGTCGGGCGTCATCGGAGTAGAGTACACCCACAGCGGCAAGACCGAGACTGCGTACGGGCCCGTCATCCTCGCGACGGGCGGTTACGCTGCCGACTTCACTGAGGACTCGCTTTTGAAGAAGTACCGCCCTGAATACTTTGATCTCCCGACGACGAACGGCGATCACTGCACGGGTGATGGCCAGAAGCTTGCCCTCCAGGCTGGCGCGTCTGCTATCGATCTCGAGAAGGTTCAGGTGCACCCTACCGGTCTCGTCGACCCGAACGACCCGGAAGCAAAAGTCAAGTTCCTGGCGGCGGAGGCTTTGCGTGGTGTCGGCGGTCTGCTTCTCGACAACCAGGGCCAGCGTTTCGTGGACGAGCTGCAGCACCGTGACTATGTCACTGGAAAGATCTGGGAGAACGGCAAGGTGCGCTGCGCTCTAATACCGCCGTTGAATGGTCTCTAACGCCAGGTACAGTATCCGATCCGCTTGGTGCTCAATGGCCAGGCATCGAAGGAGATTGAGTGGCACTGCAAGCACTACGTCGGCCGAGGACTGATGAAGCGTTTCGAGAGTGGCGATGCTCTTGCGAAGGAGATGGGTCTCTCACCTGCGGCGCTTAAGAAGACCTTTGACGACTACAACCAGGCGGTGCGGGCGAAGAAGGATCCTTTCGGAAAGAAGTTCTTCTCGTCGGGCGAGTGGAAGATGGACGATATCTTCAACGTCGCGATCATGACGCCAGTGTTGCACTACACGATGGGTGGTCTCGAGATCGACGCCGAATCGCGCGTGATCGACCAGAGCGGGAAGCCCATCGCGGGTCTGTTCGCATCGGGCGAGGTCGCTGGTGGAGTTCACGGCGCCAACCGTCTTGGAGGGTCTTCACTCCTGGGCTGTGTCGTGTTCGGCCGTGTCTCTGGTGATTCGGCTGCGGCATATCTGCTCCAGCGAGCCGGTCCCTTGGCAGCGTCGGCGGCGGGACGTCTCGGTTCGGTTGCGGGACACCTCGGCGGCGGCGGGTCGAGCACGAAGCCCGCCGCACAGACGAGCAGCGCTCCGGCGAAGAACGCTGGCACCAAGTCGTTCTCGAAGGAGGAGGTTGCGAAGCACAACAAGAAGAGCGACTGCTGGGTGATCGTCGATAACCAGGTGCTGGATGTGACGAACTTCCTGCCTGACCACCCGGGAGGCGAAAAGGCGATTCTGCTGTACGCGGGCCGGGATGCGACGGAGGAGTTCAACATGCTCCACGACCCCAAGGTGTGTATCTTTCTGTGCCTGATACCGGGCACCTGTTTGCTGACGGTTTTGGACAGGTCATCCCGCGATACGCCCCTGATGCTGTCATTGGCAACTTGAAGAAGTAAACTGGACTCGTCTGGAGTGTCGAGAGCACGACCCTTCATTGTCTAGTAGCACATATCTATTGGTGTATCATTTGTACAACGTAGCTTGAGTGACACATGCACTTGCAGAGATTACATAAGCGATGGCATCGCTCGACGGGCGCTCCTAGATCGTCGTAAGCGTGGGAACGCGTCGAAGCTGCTCCCGATCATATTCCCGAGGCTGCGTAGAATCTGGCCAGCGTCTGGCCCGGGGGCCAGTGCCATCCAAGCACGAGCTGGAACTGCCCCGACTCGGGATCCGTTTGCATGGAATTCGAAGAACGGCATGCACCTTGCGCCCGATGCTGCCAAGTCAGAAGGAACGATAATGGCTGGTCTAGTAGTTGCAGCTCCGTGCGCGTTCGACTTAAAAGACCTCGCGGTCTGTCCGACTCGAAAAACCTCAGCCTGATTCTCCCTCGCACCAAACAACAAACACCAATGTCGCTCAGCGCACCATCGCAGTGGCTCGCCAACGAACTCACCCTGCTCCTCTCCGCCCCGAACCACAGCGCCGCGCCGCACGACGTCACCAACGCACAGCAGCTGCCCGACAGCGACGCCTTCAGCGCGGTGTTCAACCGCGTGTTCGTGCGCCACGCGCGCGGGCTCGTCGGCGGCCGCGAGGTCGACCGCGAAGAGCTCAAGCAGGCGCTGCGCGCGCTCCAGAAGTGGTGGAGCCCGACACAGTGCCGGTACGCCGACTGCGAAAGCCTGCACCGCAGGATAGACGGCTTCCACGTAAGGCATTCCTGCGTGCCCCGCGTGTCCCGTATCGCCGCAGTACGCTGACTTGTCCTTTCCCTCTTTTTTTATTTGTTATTTGTTTTTTTTTTTTTTTTGGCTTCGGCAGCCCGAGATGGGCGTGAAGGTGCTGTTCACCCTGCCAGAGTCGGCCGAGGCGCAGGTCCTGACGCTTGAAGCATGGTGCGTCTCCGCCCTGCGTTTCGATTCGGGTGCGGGGCTGACTTTGCGGCCGCAGCGTCGCCAAGCAGCGGGGGAGTACCCCGCGTATCAAGACGCTCATGCTCGACGGCGATCCGTCCTTGCTGCCAACGGAAGCATAGTCTCGGTGCATCGGCCTTTACGACACTGAAGGCTTTCACTTCCCAGCAGGGCTGCCAACGTGCACGCCCCCTCGTCACGAGTACCCATCCCTCACGATCTTCATGACGGGCCGCCTTGTAATTATTTGTACACAGTTCGAGACTTTTCTGGACTCTTTGTTTGTCACGGGATGTACATGCTATCTGTAGACCGCAGCACCGCTATTACACGTCAATAGCACATGCACAAGACATAACTCTCAGCTAAAACTTACACAGCAGTGACATGCGTCTCTATCGCCGGCTTCTCTGTGGGAGCCCAAGGTTAAACATGCCACAGAATGCTGCAAGCCGACAAATTGCCGCGCAGGGTGGCGACTTGACACCGCATGCGCCCAGAAATAGCTTGTCGCGAACAGCAGAGCAGGGCGGGGACAGCCGCCAGACACCGGGAGGCGAGACGGGTCGCTGTGGGGCTCGCCTCCAGAGCACCGGGTTTCACCTGAAGCATAGGGTTAGTCAGCGACTCCAGAGCATGCTTCCCGCCGTGACGACCCAGCCGTCCTTTATGGTCTCGTCGACATCCAGAGCGTTGCCATAACGTCAGTTGGACACGGTGGAGCACGAGGTACATCCATCACCCCAAGGATCCACGACGATCCCCGCCTCGTCTCGATGCAGCCCATTATCGTCACCTGTCTCTTCGGGCGTTTGGTGTGCACCCTGGCTCTCGCGGGGCGCGAGCTTGGAGGCTCCTGCTGCTGGAATGCCTCAATCTTGTTCTCGCCGCTGAGGCGCCCCGCGGCGCACAGCGGCGCTCCCGCGGCACTTTAGAGCTCTGTCCACGTCCCTGAGCTAGCTTATCGAGCAGGGACGGCACTAGAAGCGGGTGACATACCGTCAAGGTGTGAGAATACAGCCCCACGGGACTCGCGATGCGGGCCGCGCCAGCATCTCTGCCTTCGCTCGGACTGTCACGGTCGCACATCTTCGGGTATGCTCGTCTGCGAGAGACATCTCTTGCGCAGACTTTACAGCTGGTACGCGTAGCCTAGAGAGAGAAAGAACATATGGCGTCGCTCGGCATCACAAGTATCGTGCGCCTCTCGAGCGGTGTGCGCCGTCTCCTAGAGACCCTTACGTCATGATCGCTAAAAAAAAAAACGAAAACAAAACAAAAAAAAACCTTGCAATTATCGAACGCGGGCAGGCCACGCCATGCCCGTGCTCGGCCTCGGGGTCTACCAGAACTACGACACGGAGCTGTGTGTGCTCGACGCGTTCAGGGCGGGTTACAGGTGCTCCCCGAGCTTTTTTTGCCCGCCGCGGGGTCTGGCCTTCATTCTGACGTACGTCTTCGCCGGGACGCTGCAGGCTCGTCGACCACGGCCCAGGCGTACCGCAACGAGGCGGACGTTGGCTTCGCGGTGGCGGAGTCCGGGCTGGCGCGCGAGGACGTCTTCATCAGTGAGCACTGTGCTCCCTGAGCTCTCGCGATGCCGGCTGACACCGCTCCCGAGCCACGAAGATCATCTCTAGCCACCATGGTCATGAGAAAACACTCGAGGGCGGTGCGGACATCGTTGGCGAAGATTGGAGGCGGTGGACGTCGACTTTCACGGTATGAAGGAGCCGCGAGGCTGATGCGCGCTGCACACAGGCTACGTCGACCTGTTCCTCATTCACAACCCCCACTCTGGGAAGGGGCTCCGCCTCGAGAATTACAGCGCCCTCCTCGAGCGCAGAGACGCGGGAGATATTCGCAGTGTTGGCGTTTCCAATTAGTTGAGCTCATTACACTCGGTGGTAAGGATCAATGGTTGAACAAGAACCAAATTTCATTCGGTTCTTGGCTGAGAAAATATTCACTTTCTATCAGTTCTTTACCGCGGTTTAGACGCGATTTGGCCGGTTTTGCACCGGACTTTGCCTAATTTGTTTCGGCGCGACAAGAGTGGTCATCGCTTGGCCTGTTTTGGCCTGGCTTTATGAACGAAAGAAAAACTCCGCTTGCCATCCTGTGTTGTTTATTCATAACTTGCGCTCAAAACTCATGCTGAACGCACGACTGTAAAGCGGGATAAAACACCTGGAAGAGATCTGCGAAGCCGGCTTGGAGGCGCCAGCCGTGAACCAGATCGAGGTGAGGCAACGCCCGCTTACACGCCCCGTGCCGAACCAGCTCAAAAGAGGCGGCGGCGCGCGCAGCTGCACCCGCTCTGCCCACAGCGGCCCATCGTCGCGTACTGCAAGCAGCACAACATCGTCGTTCAGGCATACACGCCGCTCATCCGCGGCAGGCGGGACGAGCCGGTCCTCAGGCAGATCGCAGACAAGCACGGCATGGACATTGCACAGGTCCTCGTCCGGTGGTCGCTGCAGAAAGGGTGCGGCTCCCCTCCGCGCGCATGCGCACCCAAGTGCGCCAGGCTGACCACTCAAGGAAACCCAGGTTCGCACCGCTCCCAAAGTCGGCGACGCCCGCGCGCATACGCTCGAACGCGCAGGTCTTCGAGTTCGCGCTGGACGACGAGGATATGCGGGGTCTTGGACGCGCTCGACAGGGGCGCGCAGGGCGCCGTCACCTGGAACGCGGTCGATGCCGACTAGATATATATGCGATTGATTGCATCCGATGGGGGATTAACGATGTACAATAGTGGCAGAGGCCCTAAGTCAAAGCGTATACGACTTGGGAGCGGAGGACATGATACCAAGAGACAGTGGCATGCTAGTCTTCGTCCATGGAGTCGCCGCGCTTGGCTCTGCGCTCTGCGAGCGCCTTCTTGGCGTTCTCCTTTGCCTCGTCGAGCTTGCCTGCCTTTGCGAGGGCTGTAAGCAGTGCGTGGATGAAGCCGATGTGGTTATGTCTACGAAGGCTGTTCTCGAACTGGGAGTTGGCGCGTGCGGGCATGATTAGCGAGATAGGACATGCAGAAAGACGAATGATAGCTCACAGCCCATTGTTGACGCTTGTGATTCTCCCGCTCTAGTCTAGCAGCAATCTGACCAGCCAGAACGGCGTTACTTGCAGCCTGCGCTTCGGACAGCTGCTTCTGGAGGATCGGTATTGGGTCGTCGTGGACGGCGAGAAGGTTGAATTGCAGCTGTCCAGGTGGGTATGTCGCTATTCTTTGCTGAATGATTTCTCTGGTAAACAGGGATAAGCGTCGACATCGTTACGCAGGAGATAAGATCTAAGGACATACCGCGCTTTGGCAGTCCAGCCCTCTCCAGACTCATCGTAAGAGCCATGTCGTATTGGGTGCTCGTTGAGACCGTCGAGCTCGTAGATGCTTCCCATGTGCGGCATGTAGACGACAAAGTGGTAGGCCTCTTCTGCGGTCTTTTTCATGCTCGGATCGTCGAGCGAGATGGCGGACGGGGGCGAGAGCGCGTTGTGGGCCTCGCGGAGCCAGTCCGAGCTGGTGATGACCATGCCGGTCGTCTGGGGGTCCATTCCGGCGGAAAACTCCATCATCTCCTTGAGCTGCGGGCCCATCTCGAGCGCGGGCATGTTTCCGATCGCGTTCAGGACGGCGAGGGTCGCGCACGCGTTGTTCACGACCTGGTGCGCGAAGAAGCCGGGGAAGTCGCGGTCGTACTCGCCGGTCATGCTGTCGGGGTGCGTCTGGACCCATTGGAAGAGGAAAATGAACGCGCGGACGGGCTGGTGCTCTGCGAGCGACTCGGCGTCGAGCGAGTAGAGGTCGTCGACGACGAGTGGGACGCCTAGGCGTTTCAGCAGTTCGCTGGGAGCGAATGTTTCGGTGAATCTCGCGGAGAATTGCTGCAGGGCAACGTGTCGCACCTGAAGACACCTGGGTCAGACTCTGTGAGCTGCCACCCCGCTGAAAAGTCCTCGGCCATCGCTGCGCTCGTCGATGTCGCCGATGTCGTCGTCGTCGTCGTCGCGCCTCGCGCTCTGAGGAAATTTTGGCGCCTGGAATGACGCGTCGGGGGCCACGTGGCTTTGTTGTGGCAAAGGCCTTGGATCCAAACAACGTGCGCCACGGTCTCTGGGCAGGACGGCGATGTCGCAGCCCGACGGACCGCAGCCGGCGCAGGATGCGCGAGCGGCAAACCGCACAAGATTCGAGCTCGAGCTCGAGTTCGTCCAGAGCCTCGCAAACCCATTCTATCTGCACTCGCTCGCCCAGCAGGGCATCCTCAAGCAGCCGGCATTCATCAACTTTCTCAGCCATCTCCAATACTGGAAGGAAAAGGACTACGCACGTTTCATCCTGTGAGTTCAGATCGTTCATTTGAGTCTGTGAAGTTGACTTTTCCAGCTATCCACATGCCCTTCATCATCTGGAGCTCTTACAGCATGCGCAGTTCCGCGAAGACATCGCCAAAGATGAATGGCGCGAGTACCTAAACCAGAAGCAGTTCGATCACTGGCGGACATGGTACGATCGTGAGCGAGCTCTACAGCGTCCTAGGTTCAATAACTAGCTACAAATAGGCGCAATGGTCCGCTTGGAGCCCCCGCGCCGCAACCTGCCCCGGATGCTGCCAGCAACGATCTGCTCTCGCAGCCCCCGACGCAGTCGTAACAACTGAGACATTGGCCTCCTCCCTTCCGCGGCATGCTTGCAACGCTCACGAACACTCACGGGTACTATTTTCATCACGGACAGGACAAATTGCCGTGCGAAGCGTTCACAGATGCTCTCGAAGGTTTCCGGGATGCATGAACCCTAGATAGAGTCGTGTATGTTTCTCCGTTACCAGATAGAACGACGGAACGGAACCTGTGCAGCAGCCCGGAGTTCCTCGTGTTATCCGCCAGATGCGCGCCCGGCACGACCCTGTGTTAAATTGCCTTGCGCCACTCGGTAGCTTGGTGTTCGCCCGACAACGTCCGCCCGACAGAGGACAGCCCGTACGTCGGGCGGGACGTGAATGCGACGTCGGCGGGTATGGCTGATCACCACGAGGCCTCGGATGAGACTAGGTTGCCAGAAAAAATCACGTAAGAAATAAAAATGATTTCTAGAGGGACCAGGGTAGCCACTTTCTGTTGGATTGTGGGCCCCTGTGTGGGAGGCCTCCTCAGGACTCGGAAGCGGCCCAAATGAAACGGAAGATCTCAGATGTGGCGGCATTCCCCTACCCGAGGCCCAAATCGGTTCCCCGTTCCCACGGTCTGCCCGCCAACTCTTGGCTCATGCCGCCGCCGCCGTTTCGATGGCCCTCGACACCCCCGCCCACGCCCACGCCGCCCTCTCTGCAGACGAGCTAGACATCCCGCAGCCTCCGCCTGACGACTACCATGCTGACACCGACCAGGACGGCCACGTACACCTGGCCACGTTGGAAGAGAAGAAGCGACGTTGGTGGAGGAACGCTTTCATTAACACGGCTTTCATAGCTTCATGGTGCGTGGGTTTTCGTTCTTGATACATCTATCTCATAGTCCGAATATGGCTTGTCGCTGCTCTCGCCGCTGCACCCTCCAGGTATCTCTTCGCGACCGTACTCTCCGTCTACAACAAATGGATGTTCTCGCACGACCACTTCGGCTTCCCATTTCCACTCTTCGTCACCATGATGCACATGTATGTCCAGTTCGTGTTGGCTGCTGCATTGCGGACATTCTGGCCTCGCAAGTTTCTCTCAGAGCATACGCCATCTCGTCGTGACTACGCGTAAGTCTTCTTCCCGTCTCGCGTCCGTCGCCCCTGCCAGCAAGCTACACACCCTCCATCGTTCGCTCATGTCTCGACTTTTGATCGACTGACATCTTCGCATCAGTACAAAGATCGTCCCGACTGGCCTCGCTACCGGACTCGATATCGGACTGTCGAACCTCTCGCTCAAGACGATCACCCTGTCGTTCTATAGTAAGTCACGGAACGTATACGCAGTCCTGAGACTAAGCGGGTGCAATTAGCTATGGTCAAGTCATCGTCTCTAATATTTGTCCTACTGTTCGCGTTCTTGTTCCGCCTGGAAACTTTCTCTCTACGACTCATCGGCGTCATAGCTTTGATCTTCGCTGGTGTGCTCTTAATGGTCGCGACGGAAACTCACTTCATCCTCGGCGGTTTCCTTCTGGTCCTTAGTGGCAGTGCCCTAGGTGGTCTCCGCTGGGCTCTCACACAAGTTCTGCTCAAAAACAAGAAGCTCGGTGTGGACAACCCGGTGTCAACCATCTTCTGGCTCGCTCCCATCATGGGCGTTTCACTCAGTGTCCTCAGCCTGATCTTGGATCGTTGGTTAGACCTTGTTGGCAGCCGTTTCTTTGACTCTCTCGGCTCGACGCTACGAACATGCTTTTTCCTCACCTTTCCCGGTGTGCTCGCGTTCTGCATGATCCTCAGCGAAGTCTCGTAAGCAGCCGAACCTTCTTGTTACGTACCGTGATGTCAAATACTCACGCACGGCAGGATCATTCAACGGGCAGGCGTGCTGCCCATGTCCATAGCAGGCATCGCAAAAGAGGTATCCACGATCACGATATCTGCCTGGTTCTTCGGTGACGAGCTTACGCCGTTGAATATCACCGGTGTCGCCGTGACCATTTGCGGCAAGTGCCAATCCCCCAGGCATGATCGTCGCCGCGCACACCTGACCTACCCCACTGCCAGGCATCGCACTCTTCACCTATCACAAGTATAGAAAATCGATAGACTCGCCTGTGCCGCTGGACGCCCACGGCAATCCTGTCAACAACGACAGCATCGGCGCAGAGGACGCGCACCACCTGCATGTGATTGCCGACGAGGAGAGGCAACCTCTGGCGGCAAGCATGGAACACGACGAGCAGGTCAGCCGCACACCCTCCGCACACTGGCTGTTCACCATGTCGTAAGCTGACCTGCCGCTCAGGACCCGAACGGCGCTGCCGTCTTATTCGATCTCGCCTCCGACTCTGAGTCGGAGGGCGATTCTTCTGGCGCCGCGAACGGCCGCTTGCAGCGCCGCACGTCGCAGGACGGAGGCATGCACATCAAACCTGGGCAGCTGGGCTGACGGGGCGAGTACACCGTGGGACAGAGACGCGGACTCTCGGGTGGCTTTTGCTCTTTCTATGTTACCTTATCTAGATGCTACCTTCGCGCAGCCCACTAGAACACATATCGGCGATGTTGACTCCGTTGCGCAAAAAACGCCCATCGATATCGCGGCGTACGGGTACGCGCGATGGCACCCTGAGCTGGCTCCCGATCAGCGCGTGCACGTCGCCGTTCCGCGACGCACCGCCTAGTGCTCCCGCACGTACATGAAGACCCGTGTGCGACGGCCGTTACTGTGCAGAAAACTTCCTGTTTCGTCGATGTGTGTGGCCGCAGATTGCCATCGATTAGCGTGTTTAAGCAATGTTGGCCCCGCGTGTGCGCGCCATGTTTTTCCACGGACATGAAAACGTATATTTGTTTTTCTGTGAACGGAGCACGGCGACACAGACGGAGCGATCGAAGAAGAAACGTAGCTGATAGCAATATTCAGACGCATCTGCCGGCGGCGCGGGGGAACTACCTTCGCGGGCCGTTCGCCTGCGGCCATACTATTTCTCGCGTGCTGCTCCTCCTCTCTCGCCTGCGCACTTTCTCTCTCTCTTTCTCTCTCTCTCTCTCTCTCTCTCTCGCTCGCTCTTGACTGCGCTTCGCCAGCAGCAACCGCCGGGGCCCAACTATGCGCTTGGCGACATCGTAGACGAGGCCTCGGTACCCCCATCTCTCGACGCGCGCCGACCGTTTCGCCTCACCCGCCCCGGTACGGACAGCGCCGCTGATTCGCGAGCTCAGGACAAAACACACACACGAGTCAAGCGCTTCGGCCGCGCTGTTCGTAGCGAGCAGTGCTCGCAGGCGATGACGGCACCCTGCTCGCCCGCCGTTTCGGCTGCCCCAGGGGGGGAGGGGACTTTCCTCGGCTTGGCGGACGGCTGGGCCGGGCGAGTGTCGGACGAGAAGAAGGCGTGGAGACGTACGGGCCGCGCACGTACAGTGCGTGAGGGCCCTCTCTTCCTGTGGCTGGCCTCGCCCGTCCCGATATCGTGAGCGTTTTCTCTTGTTCGGGGTGTTGGGCAGAGGGTAACTTTTCGCGCTGTGCGCGTGCCGCAACGCGGCCGTTTCGTTTCGTTTCCGACCCGAACTCAGACGAATAGCATATACACGGTTACGATAGACGGCCGGTGCGCGGCTGCTACAAGGTAGGGTATAGAGTACAAGGCAAAAAAAAATATTAGGGACTGGCGGGACATATTGCAGGGCACACATGGAATGACTGGCACTGTGGCAAAAGAGCGCAGGCGAGAATTGGTGGGACAGCTACATGGTTTGTGGATTGCATCAGAAAAGAGAGACTGGCGGCAAAGCGCGGGCGGTCAGGGACGCTCTGTGTTATTGGTAGGAGGACGGGCAGCGTACCGTGACGGACGGCGTTATCCAGGATGGCGACGCAGGACCAGGTCGCCTGGAGGATGGTGCGCTCGTACTCGTCGGTGGCCATCTGCGCGATCGCCTGGTCGGAGAAACCCATCTTCGCAGCGAGCTCGGTGGCCGTCTGCGCGTGGGGGCAGTGCTTCGCGTGAGCGCCGGAGGAAGATTGGGGAACAAACGAGATAGACGCACCTGGCCGTAAGCACAGAACTCGGTCGATCGGTTGCGATTTGACTCCGCCCATGCGAGTAAGATCAACGCATGGAGGGTATCGAGGGTGGGAGCCTCCAGTTCCGAGGCGAGCAGCCCCTGCGGGATCGTCTGTGAGCATGGATCTGGGTGCGGCACATTTACGACACCAGACAGCGGTAGGCTCCCACCTTTGCACGGTCGCAGTACAGATCGGAGACATGCATGATCCCGCGTTTGGTCACCTCTGGCATGTCCGCGTAGTGCACGGCGTGGGCGGCAATGCAGTTGGCGAGCAGCGCGGTGAGACCACGAGTGAAGAACTGCCGGATGGTCTCGTCATATGCGAGGAAAGGAAAATCTGTATTCCTGTTGTCGAAGAAGACCTGGATGAAGGTCATCATGATCTCCGAGTGTGGGCGCGTAAGGTCGTTGGGATCGAACAAGGGGCCCAATGGTGGGGGCGTGGACACATCGGATTCTGGACTACTGCGGAAGCAAGGCTCGAGCGGCATGGAAGAGACGCGGTAGGGGTGGTAGGGGATGGCTCGTCTAAGCGGAGAACGTGTCACGCCTGCCTGAACCGCCGTCGAGTCGACATACTGTCCCTGCGAGATCGTCGTGTCCGGTGCGCGAGGAGAACCCTTGCGTGGCTTGTCAGCGGCATTCTTGGCAGCAAGTGCCTGAGCGGCTGCGATGCGGCTGCGCTCCGCGTAGTAGCGTTCGCGGTCTCGGAAACGACACGACACGCTGGCTGTAGCACAGGCCTCGCATACAGACTCGGGCGAACTTTGAATGCATTTAATCTTCTTGAGCCGGCTTCCGACGGCGGAACGTTTAGTCGCTGGCATGGGCGGCAAATGCATTGGACTTACCAATTGTCGCAGGATGTGACCAGGCGGGGCCGTTTCTTCTGGGTGCGGTTCACATGGGGAGCTTCAAGGACAAACCGAATGTCTTCAGGCATTGCGAGAGGAACTGCTAGTGGATGCTGTGTGAAGGCCAGAGGAGTGTCAACTACATATATATATATAATGGAATGCAGCACGACGGCGCGTTGGTGATGAACACGAGGAAACTGGAATAAAATGATGTGAGCAGGGAGATTGGATCCCCGAGGACGGACCGTTTGGGGGACGGTCTCCCGAGCACCTAGACCAGCACCCACCGAATATTTTTCTTGCTCCTATCAAGGCACTTGCGAGCAGAGTCTGGTTCTGATCTACAGACTTGCAGTCGTCTCCCACAGGTTTCTGGCAAACGTGCTTGGTAACCTAATTCGTGTTCAACTTGCGACATAGCGTCTGTGACACATCGGCCCAAAATGGCAACTCGCTCTCATCACTGATTGCAATTCGCCCGGACTCCCAGCTGCACACCCATGCCTGCCCTTGTTGCCCTGCTGCCCAGCTCTCTCATTCATCCAATGCCAATCACTTGCAGGGTCCTACACCCTAACGCGACATGGAAACACTCCTAGGGCTTTTTCGCAGCCAGGGCAGCCCTCGTACAGCCCCATCGCGGGTCCAGCTGCAGACTATATCCCTCCTTGCGACCTCGCTACCGTTCCAGACACAACCCCTAAAACACCACAGCCTCTCGCAGACCAAGTGACGTCGGGAGTGCCCACGAGGCCAGCCTATTCTCACGGGCGGCTCCATCTTTTTTATTTTTTATTTTACTTTGGAGTGAGCGCATCATCTTTTGAATGCTTTCTTCCGTCGCCTGGGTGGGCTCATCCGCGGGCTGTTGTGCGATTCTAAACTGCAGCATCCAGACGCACAGCAGCCGGATGACGTTGCGACTGTCTATCTGAGGCGACTGGGAAGGCGAAAGGCGATGGCCGCCACGAGACTTGCGAAGTTTGAACTCGCATGGCAGACACTCCCGCGCCAGCAGCTGTAAACCACTTCAGGCTCTAGCTTGGCACTTTTTGGGAAGGAGAGGCAACCAGCTTCTCCGGTTTGATAGACCGCGTTCAGGACACCACCTGCGGGAGAACGCTGGCAGACATTAATAGTTGCCAGGCCTGGCATCGCCGTTCGGTTCCTCACGCACGCCTGCAACGCGCGCCGTATCAGTTGACCAGCTCGTCGACGGCTAGACCGCACTCGCTCGCCAGCCGACCACTCGGCTCACGACCGAACACCTTGGGCACGACAGGCGTGCCGCAGGCGGAGGCCCTGTGGTCTGCTGCGACAGCGGCTCGCGGAGCGCAGGGGCTGATTTACGCCGTACACGCTGCTGGCCAAGGCCTTGGAAAGCTTTCCAGCGCCCGCGCCCGCACGGTGACTTGTGCTCAGAGATGGGAACGGACCCGGGAGAACTGCAGACTCTGTCACATGGCGAATAGGCAACTTTCCGACGCGCCTGGGTCTCGTCTGCAATCCCGTCGTACGACTGGCGGCGACAGAGTCCGCCAGACTCGCAGGCGGAGGGCGCGGGAACGGCGGCTCGGGGGAAGAGCCTGAACTTGTTCAATATCCCGCGTTTCCTTAAACGGACGGGACCCGCAGGCGATGGTAGCACGTGGCTACCGCTGATGCGCCCGGACTGATTTGGGCAGTGTGGAACAGCTCTGGAGCTCGCTCCCCACCAGGCCCCACGATGACCAGGCCGTGCCCCTCAGCATCACAGGCTATATAACACGCCTCCTACAGCATGCTAAGCAAACGATCCTCTTTGCACAACAATACCCCTCTTGCTGTATATACCATCCGACGAATATGCCGCTTTTCGGACACAAGAACAAGGCAAGCCTCGTTATCGTCCATAGTTCCGGCCTCAGCTGACCAGTAATTTTAGAATCGCAACCCCAGCCCTCTCGGAGGCACAGCCGGCAGCGACCCCGTTAATGACCAACACGCAGGCGGCACCGCCGCCACCGGGGGCAATTGGGAACAGAACAACGCGGGCTCAGGCATGAACCGCGAGAACGATCCGGGGTTCGACAACCGCCATACTCACGGCGCGCAGCGTGACGCTACGGGGTACGACACCACTCAGGGTGCAGGCGTTGGTGCGCACGATAGCCATAGGCAAGGCAACTACGCAGGTGGTCCCGGAGGTGGTACCATGGACGCTGGCACTGGTGCTGGTACTGGTGCTGGCACAGGCGTTGGTGCCGGTACTCGTGCCGGTGCTGGTGCTGGTGCTGATGCTGGTGCTGCTGGAGCCGGTACCGGTGCAGGCGGTACGCACACTCACGTACGTGTTAAACTCTCTCGGATCACCTTCGCTTCCGTTCTAATGTGGTATCATGTGGACCCAGCATCGTCATCAAGGCGCAGGCACGGGTGCAGCCGGCGCCACAGTGGGCAGCGCGGCCCTCCGGGAGCAGGCGATGGTGCGCGAGCGTGAGGCGCAGAATTATCAAGCCCAGAGTCAGGAGCTCGCCGAAGCGGAGCGCCTCGAGCAGCAGGCCCGCGAGCATCGCGAACGTGCGGTGGCGCAAGGTCCGTCGACGCCGCAGCCATGTACGGCAGTTTTTTCACCGCTGACGCCCTGCAAATTAACAGGAGCCCATCCCGTAAACAAGCATCTTGGTGGCAATATCGGTCAGAGCGCTGATCAGTCCCGTGGTGGCAACTATTGAGAATGCCAGTTCGAGTAATGTTTCAGACGAGTTCATAGCGCCTCGGGAGGGAATTTGGCTGCATTAATATCGCGTAGCAGCGAATGAAGATGTGGAATGTTTGAACCATAAACCTGCTCCGCCAGCACTTCGTGCGGTCTATCACCATGCGAATAGTAGCTCTCAGTGTGAGAAAGTAGCGTAACCGCGACATACATGCTGACGTGGCCCGATGCACAAAACGCCTCCATGGCTGCCGTAACATGAACCTTATTGTCGAGGATGCGCAAGGGAAGCTTCGCTCGCTTACGACGAAAGATCGGACGAAGCATCCATTGGTGTGTCCCTCCGCACCGCAGTGACCCTGAGCGAGCAGGCAAACCTTCCTGCGAGCCGTTCGTCATCCAAAGTCACATTCGGGGGCATTAGCAGATCATTTTTGCATCAGGAACGGTCGGCCATCTACAGAGATCGCGGGATGACGAAGGGGATGACGAGAGCGTTGGGAAGATAGACAGCTGCGCCAACGTGTTAGCAGCAATACTGCACGACGCAAGCAGGGCCGGTGCCGACCGGCGCGTCCCAGGCGAGTGAAGGAAAAGCAGTGACAGAACTTCCACCGGTAACCCCCGACGCCCCTCAGCTAGTCGAACAAAGGCAGTGAAATCGTCGTGCATTAGTCATTTTCTGGAAGAGCGAGCACACATACAGACAACGCAGAGCGAGGTTGCGACAGGCGCGCGAAGCGGTACAGCTATCTGTCGCGCAGCAAGCCCACGCAGATGTTGACCCACCCGTCGGCACCTGCCATACAGGCGCCGAGCCAGGCCATCTCCGTCTCGTGCGGGGCGGCGACGCCCTGGATGAGCGGATACGCCGTGTCCTGGAACGGCGGATCGCTCGGCGTCGGAGGGAAGAGCAAAGGGAGATGCGTGCTCAGAAATTGCCCGAGCGTGTGCGGGTTGCCTGGCGGCCGGTCACAAAGAGAAAGAAACGGATCAGCGAACGGTGCTCTGCTGAGGTGCTAGAGAGGGGCCGAGACGCACCATCCTCGAGCATCGGCGGCACGAGAGCCTGGAGGATCGGACCCTCGGGCAGGTAGATGCGCACGGGCACGCTCCGCACGTTGTAGGCCCCGTCGCGGTCGGGCGCGGAGCCCGTGTTCGGGTCGACGGACGGCGGTCGCGAGTGCAGCGACATCGAGTTGCCCGGCGGAGGCGACTGCGGGCGGGTCGGTGCCGCCGTCGGCGTAACCTTGGACGCGACACGCCAGTATTCGTCAAAGTTGTCTGTCCGCCGGGCGGCTCTCAGGTGCGGACTGCGCTGCGACGCAAGGAACGGCGGACTCACGTTCGCGGATGCCCTCCCAGAGCCCGTCCTGCTCAGCCTTGCGCAGGCCCGTCATGCGCTTCGTGCTCCCCCACCGTATGAAGTCCGCCTCCTTCATCTGGCCCATGAACGCCTGCTTGCACGCCTCCGCGCTCGGCGAGAGCAGCAGCCTGTCCGTCGGTGGCGACGCGAGGTGCAGGACGAGGCGGAGCGGCATGGACTGCTGCGACGACGACGGCGCGGCGCGCACGGACTGCGTGATCATGTGGTTGTCGTAGATGAGACCTATCGGCCAGTGCCTTTGTGCGGGGGCACGCCTCAGCAACGACCGCAGCCCGAACGGGGGAGGGCAGGGGCAAGCACACACCACTTGAGCAGGTTCCCGTCCTCGCTCTCGAACCACCAGTCCTCCTCCTTGACTACCCGCGCGGCCGCCTCGTCGAAGACGACGTCCATCAGGAACCGCTTCAGCTCGGGCACGAGCAGCGGCAGGTAGCTCACGCGCGGCGCCTGGATGTAGTAGCACTCCAGTCCACGGTCGCTGTTCGCTGGGAGCTCCTTTGAGTCGACACGTATCTCGAGCGGCACTGTGCCTTCCCAGGTCAGCCTCCGGAAGAGTGTGGTGGAAGCAGACGTCGAGAACGCGGAAGAAGGGACTGGTCTTGCGAGGGTCGTCATTCGGTCGTCAGTCGTCGGTTTGGGGAAGCCAGTAGATATCAAGATGGCACTGCGTAAACTGCAAGCTGATCTGCAGGAGGTCCTTAACGGGAAGGTGTTGGCCCAGGAGCCTCAAGTCAAGGAGTACGCGGAAAGAAGCAAGTGGAGCGCGGCGAGCGCGAGGCCAATTGCTCCCGCGCCTGAGGCGTTCCACCCGACATGCTCAGCGATAATTCCGCGAACCTAGCTCTGCCTTTTAAAAATATTTGCCCACTGCACGCAGTGGAAAATCACATGAGCCCATCATGATTGCAACATGCTAAATGTACAGTGAATGACTAATTTATGCAAGATAGTAATACAGCCGCCAGAGCCACCGAGCACGCCCTTTTAGTCTTAAGTCTCGTTCTTGGTCTTCTATCTGGTCATGAACATCGTCTTTGTGCTCGTCTCTGAAGAGGTCGACGTTTGCGGTATCAATGAGACCGAACCATCGCACGCGACGGGGGACTGGTGCAGGTGTCGAAGTGGACGGGGAAGGTGGTGCATCGGAGGCGTCGGCCTCCCTGCCTTTGAGGACGGGTGTGCGGTTAATGAAGAGCCATGCAAGGTACATGACAAGCATGACGGGTAACTCGACGTAGAATGACACGAAATCGACACCGGAGAAAGTGGGTATCACCGACGACCAGCCTTGAACTGAGCAGTGGTCGGTTCCGGTTAGCGATGGCTGAATAGGACGAGACGCAGGGGGGCTTACTGATAATTAGGGCGAAAGTCGTGATGACAACGAACGGAGGGCCCCAAGGCCATGTCCAAGCAGCGCGGAACTTGAGCTCGCTGAGCGGCCTGCCTTGGCGGACCCATGCGGTGCGGAATCTCCAACTGGCCAGACCGATAGACACCCAGGCAATTTGGTTGGACACACCCACGATGTTCTGTAGCCAACTCCAGAGCTGGCCGCTACCAATGAAGCTACTTCCGAAGCAGAGTATGCTCACACTGCTAGTAGCAAGAAGGGCAGGAATGGGAATACCAGCTTTGGTAGTCCAAGAGAATATCCTGGGTGCCTGCGGCTGCGGCGACGTAACGGCTAAGCCGTACAAAACGCGAGTGCCTGCGAAGAGCGCATGGTTTCCGGCGGAAAGAACAGAAGTGAGAATGACCGTGTTCATGAAGGAGGCGGAGGCATCTGTCAGCGTATGTTAGCCTCTGGTTGCAGGGAAGGCCTTTCGAGTACATACTGGATCCAATCTCCTTGAAGACAATTGTGAAAGGTGAGGTAGTTGTGGTCTTGTTGGACAGACCAGGGTAGTCCCACGGCACTGTCAGTGGATGTCAGCACAATTAAATCCAGCTGAGTCCCA
Source organism: Phanerochaete carnosa HHB-10118-sp (assembly GCF_000300595.1). Taxonomy (NCBI): domain Eukaryota; kingdom Fungi; phylum Basidiomycota; class Agaricomycetes; order Polyporales; family Phanerochaetaceae; genus Phanerochaete; species Phanerochaete carnosa. The sequence continues at coordinate 1,017,266 of NW_006767633.1, read as the reverse complement.
GACTGCCTACCATTCAGACCAATAAGCAGAATGCTAAGAAGATAGAACAAGATAATTCTCCAGAAGACAAACTTGACTACCCGCGGCATGTTGCGCGAGGGATTCTTCGTTTCGCCGGCAGTGATGCCCAAGCTCTCTGTTCCGCCGACTGTATAGATTTGTAAGTCAGTATTCATAACGCAAATGGTGACGCAGCTTACATGCGAAGCTAGCCGTCACGAACACCTTCGCAAAGCCACCAAAGCCGCCAACAAAGGGTGCACCAGGAATACGCCAGTTCTCTCCGCCAATATAATGGTGTTCTGAGTTAACACCGACATTTACGAGAATGCCGACGATGATGAAGATGACGATCGTTACGATTTTGAGGAAGGAGAGCCAATACTCTATACGATAGCTGTGAGTGATTATGAACTAGAGAAACAGCGGCATATTGCATACCGAGTTCACCGTAGGCACTAACGTGTGCGGCGTTCACGCAGACGAGGAATACCCAGAAGAGCAGACTGATAACCCAAGGGTTCCAGTCAGTCCAGAACTGGAGCACGAGCTGTGCCGCAGTGAGGTCTGAAGCAACAGATACCGCGTCATTGAACCAGTAGTTCCAAGAGAGTGCAAAGCCATACGACGGAGAAAAGAACCGCGTGGTGTATGCGTTGAACGAACCTACAGCACTAGGTCAGCGATGCGTCATGTTTGCGAAGATTGATTGACGCACCAGCCACAGGGTACTGCGTCGCCATCTCTCCCAGTAATAGCAGCGTGACGTAGACAATGGATCCGACGATGGCATAGCAGATGAGCATGCTAGCTGGTCCGCCTTCCGCGAGCGACTTGCCCGTTCCTAAGAAGAGTCCAGTGCCTATGGTGCCGGCGATGGCAATCATAGAGACCTGGCGCGCTGAGAGGCCTCGGTGCAGAGCATGATGCTTGTCTATAGGCGGAGCAGGGAGGGCACCAACAGGCAGGTCGTCGGTCAACTCTGGAATTGTTGTATCCTGCTCGGGATCCTGGACTTTCGGCGAGCCCTTTGGCGAGGATGGCCCCGAGGACGACATGGTCGATGACCAGCAGCTGGTGATCGTTGTCTTAGGATGGCTGCAAAAGCGCGCAGCGTCATGCTCTTGTACGAACGAGGAAGTTTTTCAGTGACAATTTTGCGCGATAGTTGCGCAACGGGGCCCCCGGCGTGACGTATTCAGCGGGCTGTGACATGCCGGTCCCGCCCGTCACGCGTCGGGGCTTTAGCTTCCACGGCGCTCGTTCATCGACATCGTTGTACTCGATCATATGGACACAGTGCTATCCACTGAGGGACTGCTGCGTCCTGCGACAATTCTTGAACATCTTAACAGCGCTTTTTATCGGCTATCTCTGCCATGACTATAGGCAGAGGCTGGCGCATTTCAGTGCGGCCCGCCCAAATAGCAACGCCGCCGCAGCCCCTATAAGGCCACTTCGCTCGAAACTCCATGTTTGAAGTGTTACCTGTTATTTTCTCCTCTTCCTTATCCTCATAACGTTCTATTCGGGTAAGTGCACAAAACTTGTCCTTCCGGCGCTGACTAAAACGGCACCCAGTCTCCACTCATCATTCAGCCAGAATGCACGCTTGCCTGCAAGTTTCAGATATCCAATACCTCATCTTCTCTCTCTGCGAAGGGATCAGCTCTCGTGGGACGCTGGCCGCGCTTGCGCGGACGTGCTCGCAATTCTATGGTCCTGTTATGGACGCTCTGTGGTATTCCATAGACGGATTCAGCCCATTGCTCCATAGCTTGCCTCCACACCTCTTCGCAGTACGGTCCCGTCCATGCATATGGTCAGAATATGTCGAGGAGAGAGAGCTTGTGAGTATCTCGCTCAAGATTTCTCTCCGCACTCACAAACATCACAACACTTGCGCTTGTAGTACTTCGCCAAGGGGCCTTCACCAGAAGATTGGGTAGCCTTCTTCAAGCACGCTCATCGCATCAGAGATCTCACCATTGGACTTACAACGCCTAATTTATGCATGGCCACAACATATTCCAAGACGATATTCCCAGTCATCTTGGAACAGATGCGCTTGCGACTCACGGACCCGTCCCATCCTCCGATCTTCCCCAATCTACTTACCGTGAGATGCCAATGGCGGTCAACCCTTGGGATCGTCTCAGACTATATCCCTCGCCTATTCAACTCCCGACTCCGTACCGTCTGGATCTCTACAGACGCTCAAGGCCCCAGAGAGGTCGAGAAGTACAATGATTTCTTGTCATCCATGAAGGCTGGTTACGACAACGTGGAGATTCTCAGTGTGCTCTCAGGTTTCTCCACGAAGGACGTCTTCGGCAGCGGCTCACCCCAGCTATCGGAATATATCGCCAGTCTGCATGCCCTGCGGGTATTTCGCAGCAATGTCCTCATCGACGAAGCGGCTGTACGACACTTATCATTATCTCGACATCTCACGAACCTCAGTTGTCGTATCCCAGAGCTGCCAGAAAGCTCCCGGCCAGTTAGTACCCTGGATTCTCTGCGGGAGGTCAGCCTGTACGGGCCGAACATGGAAAGCTGCACGTCGTTCCTCAGAGCCATTCGCACACCCTCGTTAGATTCTCTCGAGCTGCAGTTCAATGCCCCGTGCACCACGGCCGCCGTCCACTCCTGCCTCGAAGTCGTCGCTGCCTCCACGTCCCTACGTTACCTTAGACTCTGGGCCGACCGCGTGGCTTACACGTTTTACCAACCGAGACCCTGCACCATCACCTCGCGCACTTTGAGTCTACTCTACGACCTAAGCGAGCTGACGGAGCTGCACGTCGAAGAACATATACAACTTGACTTGTGCGACGACGACGCGCTGGAGATGGCGGAGGCTTGGCCGAGCATGCAGAAGCTGGTGTTTATGGCATGTTCGGGCACTGACGAACACCAAGGCCACCCACGGCTGACCACTCGAGCTCTGCTCCACGTCGCGAAGCATTGGCCGGATCTCTATCAGCTCGGGCTGTCTTTCGATGCTTCGGACAGTAACCGGGAGCGCCTTGCTAGCCTGAAGACCGATGAATTCGGAAGGTGTCTCAGAACTCTCGAGGTGCACCCACCACTCTCTTACGTGGACGATGCCAGAGGTGTAGCTCTGTTCCTCTGTAATCTGTTTCCGAACCTGCAGGCGGTCCGATTCAGCGACACGGACCTTGCCGTGAGTCATGGCTGGCTGCATGTTGCCGGAGTATGTCACACCCTAGATCGACCGGCCTAGTAATTCCAGCCTAGTGACAATGTTGTATACACCCGTAACGATAACCTACCATGTAATAATACGTACAATATGTTCGACATAATATTCGACGAAACCAGGGAAACAGTCCGGATCGGAGCGACAAAGAGAGGGCAACATTTCAATATTCAAAGTCATCAAGCCTACTAGTACTTTTTTCCAGATGTACGCCAGTCAAACAAGCAGCCTCGGTAAGGCTTTGCGCGTCTGAGCACCACGATAGAGATATGGAGGAAGAGGCCGAGGACTCCCGGCCGATGTCGGCGCCCACCAAGCCTGGCACTGAATCAGACCCTGATCTCTAGCGAATCACATGAATGTCCACACAGATACTATGATGGTCCCCTGGTTTATAAAGGCTCCTTGCTTTATAAAATCGATCTTGCTGCTGCAATATGATAAACTTGTATTCATACTATAATATGACACCCATATTATGGCGGGTGTGCGACAAGGGACGATATGATGTTTTTGTGGATGCTCGGAAGCGGTCCAAAACTGGCGCTAGATCCAACCAGATCTCGCTCACCAAATATTCTGGCGACTGCATTCATAGACTTTTGTACTTACACCAGACATGACCGGTCAACATATTTGGTTTAAAAGGTGCTATGTACATGTACAGGGAAGGAACATTAGTGGAGCGTTACAATGAACGAGCAAGGCGTGATGAAATTGTCGCTCCGCCTGACCTCAGACAACTGAGGTTGACTTTGGAGAGACGGCTCGGCTTCTCGGCAGAGGCACGGCTCGACGGGATCTGGTGTGACACTTGTGTGACGAAATTTATGAAAAGTGGTGCAGGACCTACTTTGTGCACCGGAAAGGATCCGCTGTTCTTGCAAGACTTCAATAAAATATAAAAATACTACTATATAGCTAAGGTGTGTGCACATCGACTTATGCAAAACCGCCCGCGAAGCATGAATGTGGTAAGCTACAGGATGCAGATTTTCCCAATTTTTATAAAGCAGGGTACCATCATAGTAGCCGCAGCGGCGAAGGTGATAGACTTTTTGTCATAGGTTTCGTCCGAGATGTGGCTCGCCAGTGCAATGTGACCTGCTCCTGAAGCCGCCACCCTTAGCATGCGCTGCTCCTCTGTAATCTGTTTGCGGACCTGCAGGACGTCCGGTTCTGCGACACGAACCATGCTATAGCTCACGGATAGCCGCATGCCGCTGGAGTATGCGGTTACCCTGGACCGCACGGCCAGCCAGTAGTGATCTCAAGGAAGTGACCATGCAATTAGCATGAGGGCCCAGTATATTCAATATTACGAATAATTTGCCATAGGACAATACATGAAAGATATCCAGTACAACATTCAGCGAAAATCGAGAAATTCGTCCGTCAAGGAACAGCATAGAACCTACAGCAATTTCAGCACTATCTGTTAAGCTTTTTCAGCAAGCGCCTCGGTGCAGCCGTCAGCCAGTTAGCGCCGGGGAGGGAAAGTGTTGCTGATGTAGTCCGGCACGACGCTTGGGGCCAAGGTCTCTGCATCACGGCACGATGAGCACTGCACTTTCCAGACCACGTTCAGCCTAACTTACTCATTGGGGTATACGAGGCAGAGGTCCGCAGCATCTGCACGCCGCCGTTGGCGGTGGCAGTCGTCGTAGAGAGCGACGACAGCGACGACGTGCTCTGCAGGCCCGACATGTTCGAGACCGGGGCTGTGTACGAGGTGGCGGTCGACGGGGTGGACACCCGCGCAGGCACAGGCGCGGGCGCCAGAGCGACGGGCTGCTGTGGGCGGGCAACGGGGGCGGTGCCTGGGTTCGCAGCCAGTGTCAGCACAGGACCAACGATCCTCAGAGTCCTTGCAAAACACACCTTGCTCGTATGGGTAGAGCTCGAGTACAAAGTCGCCGCGGCGCGTGAACACGGGGTTCGCGAGGCTGAACTTCTGCGCGCCGAAGGACGAGTAGGCCCAGGCGCCCTCGAGGATCTCCTTCAGCTTCGGGAGCAGGTCCTCGAGCGCCGTGAGGTTGTCGGGCAGGCGGTTCCGGTGGAGCGCCTCGACGTTGAAGGGGAAGAACGCCGACGCGCGGTCGTCGCCCTCGACCTCGGCGGGCTGGATTTGCGACGTCATCGAGACGTGCAGGCCCTCCTGCTGCGACGCGATGATGATCGACGCGGACCACGACGAGACGGTGCGCTTGCTGTTGGAGAACTAGTCAGCTCGTCGTGTGGGCCCGCACTGCAAGTGATACCGTACCTCCAACGCTGGCTATACGCCTGACCGGAGATCTCGACGGTGGACTTGCCGTGAAGTTGGACCTCAAGCTGACGGCCGGGGCGATAGTCGGTCGGGATCCAGAGTCGGTTCTCAGTGTGGCCTAGATCGCGCCGTCAGCCGTAGGCAGTGGCCAGTAGGAACCAGACTTACAGCTGAGCGTGTACTCGCCGACGCCCTCGATACGGGTCGTAGCTTCGTTCTCGTGGGCCCAGTCGTCCCGGTGCTCCCAGGCATACTCGAGGTGCCGTGGCGAGCTCTCGAGCTCCTTCCACTGGCAGCGCACGCCGCGCTTGCCGAGGAGCTCGCTCTGCTCCCACGTCGTGAGGTCGCAGTTCCACACGCCGTTGACGACGCCGGCGAACTTGGGCAGGATGGTCGTGCGCGCGTTGAAGTCTTCGAGGACGTGCAGGAGTCGGTGCTCGAGGAAGCTCTCCTTCGAGAACCACACGGTGCCGACCGTGTCCTTCCCGCTGCCCGCCGGCAGCCAGCCGAGCGACCACTTGCCGAGGAAGGGCGGGACCGGGCGCTTGGTGCACACGCCGTACAGGACGACGACGGGCGTGTCGGTGACGTGTGTGCCCAGAGCGAAGTGCTCGACGGTGATCTCGTCCTTCGTTAGGACCTTGAACGCGATGTCGTTGAAGGCGAGGGGGTCGGAGTGGTCGTCGACGAAGGTGGGGATCGTCTTGAGGATGCCGCAGCCCTGGCGGCCGACCTCAAGGAGATATTCGCCCATGAGCGACTTCACTGCTGTCAGGCGCTTCTCGCCTTCACGGCCGTTCCCGAGGTTGTAGGTGATAGACAAGTCAGGGACGTACTTCGCGGCTGTAAAATGCACACGTAAATTGCTGCGACTTCCCAGGATGGTGCGAGACAAAACTCACTTGCGAAATCTACGATCAGGTGCTTGACGACAACGCGCTGGTTACCCTTGATCTGCGACGCCACGGTGGTGTTCAGCTGTTGCGCGATAGCCTCCTCCACATCGAGCGTCTCGACCAGCTGCAACTCGACCTCGAAGGCCAGGGCGACCTTGTCAAACTGGTAGGCCTTCACGAAGCCCGTGGTGGTGGCAACTGTGTTCCAGAAGCTGGACTTCCAGAACAGGTCAGAGTGCTCGGCAACGGGGGTCTGTTCGTGTTGGACGCTGCGAAGGCAATGTCAGCGCGAAAAGCGACTTGGTGGTTGTTGGCTTAGACGCTTACATCTGGGAACCGGACTCTCCGTGCTGGATGTCCACGTAGACGACGGCCTTGCCGTTGGACAGCATGCGGACCTGGAGTGGGTTGAAGTCCGCCTTGAACGAGTCCTTGCTCCATGTGGAGAGCAGGTGGCTGGAACCGAGCACTTCCTTGCGCGAGAGCAGGATGCGGTTGATGGAGTCTTCGGTCAAAGCTAGGACCTGATCAGACCCATGGAGCCCGATGTCGCGGACACGCTCGATCCAAATCAGTGCTTGGCCGTGACGACGAAAAGAGTGGTATTCGCCGACGTGCTCGACACGCTTCCAGTACCCGCTGTCCTCGCCCGTAGGGTGTTCATGGTCGATCTGAAGCCGGTAGATGACGTGGTAGGAGTAGGCGAGCAGGATATCGAGGTAGTCGACGGTCAAGAACTTGACAAGTAGATTGTAGTACTGCAGGACGTTCGCGTCGGTGGGAACAGTCGAGAACGCGCTGGCATAGCGGGCAGCTGGAGTGATTTTTCGGTCAGCTTTGGCGGTGCGGGCGTTCGGTCGAGACATACTGGAAAAGTCCAGCTGCAGCACTCCAACGCTGCTGTCATACTCTGCAACGTTGACGACAAAGGCGATGGTCCAGTCGTGCTGGACGGTAGCAGGATTGGTCCTGAGCAGCCCTTGTCAGATATTGTACAAAGAAAGTATCCGGGGCTACCTGCTTGTCGAAGTCGGTGGACGCGAATATGGCGACATCCTGCACCTTGAGGGAGAGAATGACCTCGTGCGAGCACAGCGGCTTGATCTCAGGCGCTCCGAAGCGTATGTAGGAGTAGCAGTCGATTGCGGAATGCGTCAGCCAGTTGGTGCTGAGCTCGGCGATGGACGCCAAGAGGTGGTCGTTCTGGTCGCGGGCGAGCTTCTTCGCTGTCGCCCATTGGGTCTCCAGGTAGCTGTTGATGACCTTGGCCGTGATGCCGAACACGGTGACGTCCTTGCAATACTCGTCCGGGTTGACGTGGTTGCGAAGGAGCGCGTAGTCGGTGTACCCCACCTTCTCGTGCACAGCAAAGTCAGGGAGGTCGAAAAGGACGTGGTTGCCGGACGTGCGCAGGAAGGTAAGGTAAGCGCGGAGGTAGAGGGTCAACGCCTCCGCGAGGTCCAAACCCCAGTTCTCGGCGACGTCCAGCTTGACCAATTTCGCATCTGCATGACGTCAGTCAACATACTACTCTGCTCTCTCTCTGATTGCCTCACCTTCGAATCTGAGACTGATCATCCTGATCAGGTGCGTAGCGTTGTCATTTCCGATCTTGGTATCATGCCCGGTCACGTTGGTGCGGTCGAATGGCACACGGAAGTGGGCCTTGAGCTCAGGAAGCTGCTTGACGCTCCTACGGTGACGTTAAGTTTCAATGATTTGATTTTCTGGTCGGCAGTCCGACTTACTGGTTTGCGTTTGTGTCGTTGACTTGTTTGGTATCGTAGTTGACACGCAATTGCCCTGATTTCAAAGAGAGGGTAAGGACAACCTCATGGTTGCAGACGAAATTCAATTCGGGCTGGTCGAAAATGGCGTGGAACGGGAGATGGACGAGTTGCTCCTTGGTGAGGTGCTCTTCGGAGAGTTTTTCTGGGAGGTAGTGGTACTCGTAGAGAGCCCTGGTGTACACGCTCTTGGTGTGCGCATTCGGACTATGATCTGTGTCCCCGTCGACCTCATCGTTGGCGCAGTCGAACGCGTTTTTCCAGAGTACTGCGAGCTGGGAGTTGAGATAGGCAGCGGAGAGGGGAGCGCTGTTGCCTTGGAAGCACATTCTGGCGGGGCCCCAAACGGCGCGGGGAGGGATGTAAAGCGGATGCAGATCAAGCCAAGGAACGAGCGGTTTTGTAGTGTCGGCGGGGGTTGCGTGACGCCAATAGTCTCGCATACGAAGAATGGTATACGAACCGACGTGATCATAAGGGCCGAGCCGCGGCCTCCATGTCACCTGAATCAAAGCCGTGAGCCAATTTACCGCATGAATTTCACCACTTTCGGATATCGGATGATCCTCAGGTGCGATAATATATCACGTCGGTGAGAATCCAGTTGACTGCGAAAGGCTGATAGCGAGGATACGATGACAGTAGCTGAGGCGCTGGAATGGTAGACCTCGTACCTTGCAACATTCCGTGTGCTGGAAGTCTGCTGTACACAGAATTGGAAGCTTCATGGCCCGGTGGTATCAGATTTCCGTGTTCAGGGCTCACTTCGAGAAGATGCCCACGATGACGGCGTGAGAACACCTGGGAGATGAAAACCTATTGTGCTCTTATGGCCTAAGTACGAACCTTAACCACTTGATGAGACAGGCCCAAGACTCACAGACCAGTCACAGACCCTACTGATTCCTCGGTAGAAGGTCGCGACGTCGAATAAGAGTACACTGGGTCGTCAACATAGCATGTTTTACGCCCACGGTAAAAAATATTATTTCCAAAAGTAGTTGATCATCGAATTGCTGCGCCGTGATTTCGCGCGTTATCCCGTACCGAGGCCTGCCAAGTTCATATCATTCAAGTGCGACATTCCCTGGCAGTCAGGATACTCACCGCAAATACGACGAATTATGTCCTTTACCATGTAAATATTGTATCCCGAGGAGATGAACTTTCACGCGCGCCACTCGTCGGATCGAAGTCCTTGAGAGCATGCGGTTGCCGCAGCAGAAGAGGCGGACCGACTCGGACCCGGAGCGCAGTGCTTTTTGCGGGCATGGCGGCTTTGTGGCGTTCGCTAATCGGGGTGTCAGGGGTTTCCTGATGCCATCTGATGCCGTTGACGCGACTCTGTCTTCTGGCACCGCACCCCTTAGCGTTCCGTCTCGCATCCGCTAGCTGGGCCTGCATGGATTCCACAGCCATATAGTATACTCTGCCTCTCGTACACCGATTTTTGCTTGGCTGAACGAATGTCCCGTCGTCCGTCACTGCACAATCCGTACCCTCAGGCGGCTCTCCCAGACATCTACTCGGATTCCCGCTTGCACGGCCCTCAAGGTCCTGTTCGCCATGTACGCGTTCCCGCTGCTGCCAGCCCAGGAGGAGGCGCGATATCTAAGAGCGAGGATGGAACAAGATGTGTAGTGGCTGGGCGAGAGTGTAAGACGACGTGCGTTCTCGCGCTTTGAGCCTGTGTCCTGACCTGCACGATAGCCCTGCGCATACTGCGCATATGCGAGCCAAATGCTCCTGTCAATCCCGAACAAAAGTATGCCATCGGTATGGAAGGATATAGGATCGATTCCTCCAGGAACCTCTGGACCGGTAGCGGGCTGAAGATTGATAGTGTCAGTACAGATGTAGTGTGGGCACATGGAGGTAGGTCCTGTCTTCGGGTTTCACCGCTTGCAAGTGTTGATACAGTGAGTTAGCATTCAATAATAAAATCATAACAAGTGCACGCAACGGCGAAATAATAATGTGGGATCTTCAAAAGTCTGGTCCTTCAAAATATGGTGAGCGTCAGTGAAACGATTCGTGAGTTTCCCGCTCCATAGTTTCTGGTCGTATCATCCCACTAGACACCACATTTGCGACGCCACAGTGCACTCCTGCCGCGAGAATAATTTGTTCAATACTAACTCTGATACTACTCTTATCCAGAACGTCGCGCTCGGCAACACGTTCGTTCGATCCATTCACTCGCCTATTCACCTATTCTTCAATATTATTGCATAACTGGCTCCGCAGATGGTGATCTCCGGGTGTGGGTGCGCCATTTTATGGATATATGAGAGTGTATGTGCTAAATTACACTAGGATCTTCGCGACTTGACAGACTCCATAATGAAGGTTCATCACCCTGCCTCTGTCCGTTCCGTGGTATTTTCTCCGGTACATTGGCAGCCGCGCCACGCAATTACTGGCTTGGACAATGGGAATATCTACCGGTATGTCCGACCATTTAGCGGGAGCTCCAAACGGCCGATACGAGTTCCATTCGTATAGGTGGGACCTAAACATGGGCCAACGTGGACAGCTTGACCGGATCCCACTCGCTCATAACGGGCCGATCCTAGCTCTGGATTGGATGTTGCCCTCAACATACTCCACCAACTCCGGCCACCGCGCGACAGGCTCGTCCGGAGCTTCCCAGGGCGGCAACTGGTATGCCGGTGTCGGCTCAGGGCTCTTCGACGATCTCGGCTCCAACCCGGCTCCGGACGGCGACCCGCAAGGGAACGGGTGGCTCGCGAGCGGAGGCCTGGACCGCACGGTCAAGGTGTGGGACATCACCGTTCCCAGCGGCGCCACGCACATCCCGCGGAAGCCTGTCTACACCATGCACACGTCCTTCCCCGTCAGACGCGTCGCGTGGCGGCCGGGCTGCGAGTGCGAGCTCGCCGTGACGTCCTACCTCGAGGGCTCCGCGAACAACCAGCCCAACCCCGCGCTCGACCTCAGCGACAGCGGCCCGACGGCGAGCCCGCGCATCGGCAGCGCGGTCCCGCCCGTCCTCGCCGGGACAGAAGACAACAAGGTGCTGTACAGCATGATGGGGGACCCCGTGGAGCTCTGGGACGTCCGCAGAGGGTACATCGCGAAGTGGACCGTGCGAGGGTCCGCCGCCGAGGGCGGCGTCACCGGTGCGTTCTCTGACGGCATTTACGCGAGAGCTCCATTTGACCCGTCGCGTGCTCTGTAGACATTGTGTTCGCCGACTCTCACACACTCTGGGCGGAGCATTTCTCTGGGGCGTTCTCCCAGCTCGACCTTCGCATGTCTGTCAAGACTCTCGACGCGGTTCCACGCGCTTCGTTGTCGTGGGACGTGTCAGGGTCTCTAGCATTCGTTGCTGACCGGCCTAAAAGATGGGAGGTGCCTTACGATGACATGTGAGTGCCGTTGTATTTGTTCATTTTTATGAATGGTTGCTGAACATGTGGCCCTAGCAACCCTGAGAAGCGGATCCCAAAACGAAAGGCAAAAGCTCTTGGTGACAAACCTTATATGCCTGCTACACAGGTGGTCGGGATGATGGCCGGACACGGGTTGGATAGTGATGTCGTCATGTTCGTACGGTTAGCTCAAGGATATCGACATACTGGCGATGATAGGCCAAGTGTCTGCACGCACAACGCGGAGGTGGGTGAACCTTCGGGCTATTTCAGTTCAGAGGGACAAATGCTAATTCGTGTATAGGTAGCACTAGAAGCAGGGAAGCCTGACGCTGCGCAGACTTGGTTGCTACTGTCCTCGCTACTGACAGACATTGTTCCGGCTCAAGTGCCGACCCCAATTTCTCATGTCATGCCTATTCCCTTCATCAGCCCCAGACTTCCGCACTCTGTGTCCGCGCCTGCGGCGGTCCCAACAATGGGTCAACTTTTGCCCGAACAATCCACGCGATCGTTTTCTGCAGACGGCACGGGCACACTCATGGGCGATGATTCGAGACTGTCCACCCCACCCTCGAGGCATAGTACGAAGTCCAGAACCTACAGCTCTTCGACGCACTCAATAACGAGTGTGGAAAAGGGGTATCTTTCGCCCCTCCGAACCACCCCGGTGTCCTCGACTACGCCTTCACCCCACCGCCCAGCTACTCCGCTCCCTACGACACCCGTTTCTGTCTCAACCTCAGCGATCTCGAGGAGATCGTCTGCCACAGGCGCCACCAGCAACCTGGTACAGCCTCCCATGCGGGCAAGGCTTGGCTCATCGTACCGACGCCCGTCTCTCAGTGCGCAGACCTTCCAGCCTAGCAGCAGTACCGCGGACATCGACCTGCGCAGCAGCCATTCCAGCCTGAAGTACATCGGAGAAGGCGTCCTGGAAGATACAGACTCGGAAGATGGCGGTGACGTTGGAGAGCCCGACGACCAACGCTCCGACGGCGGAAGCGACGTTGAGGCCCAACAGGCGCGCGAGGACGAGGACAGGCCTGGGCTGTCTAGGAGGCCTTCACGCCTCCCGGGCTCGTCCTACTGGCGAGAACGCAGCGCCAGCACGCAGCCGTCGCCGCTGTCCAGAGTCGCCGGCCAGCAGGACTGGACAGAGGACGAGCGTGACGAGGAGGACTCGCCTTCGCCTGCGTCCACCGACAACAGCGACCCGTCCTCGGGCGAGCACGACGGTGCGCCCGCGTACAGGCGGCAGGGGCGGCACGGGAGCAGCGTGAGCCGGTCGCGGCGGAGCAGCATGCGGGGCACGCGGACCAAGGACCGCAGCCGCAGCGCGACGGTCGCGTCCCTGACGGTGTCGACGTCGCCCGCGCTCACGCCCGCGCGCGCGAAGCTCCTCAAGCAGGAGTCGCGCAGCAGCATACGCACGGTGACTGCGACGCCGACGCCGACGTCGGCGCACATGCCGGACAACGCGCACCCGTCCGCCGCGGGCGCCCCGCGCGACGGCATCCGCAGGGTGTCGGGCTCGAGTAAGTACCCGGCCTCGATCGCGTCCGCGGTCCTCCGCCAGGAGACCGGCCGCCCCGCGTCCGCGCTGTCGAGCAACAGGCGGTCGGGCGTGTTCTACGACGAGGACGCGCTCGTTTTGGAGAGGGAGCAGGGAGGGAGCAGGGCGGCGCAGTCGCTTGGCAACTCGCGGATGGACCAGGAGTACAAGGAGTCGATCCAACGGACGGAGGCGCGGCTAAGAGAGGTGGGATGGAACGCACTGAGGGGGATGTTAGAGGTTTTGGCGGACGAGGTACGTTGTTGAACCCGTAATATTCGATATCTCGGATGCTCATGTCTTCCACAGGGTGATGTCCAGATGTGTGTCATGTTGTCACTCGTCGTGCCGAAGGAGTTGAAGATTGGCCCTAAACGAGCGTTACGGTTCATTGAGAGCTATGTTGGTTAGTAATCATCTTTACGCACGAAACGCTATCAGCTGAATACGCAAATAGAGCTACTCACGCGTATGCGTCTGCACAGCATAGCAGCATATATTCGCAAGTATGCAGAGGCAGAGGATTTACGTAACCGAACGGCGGTGAGTATCCGACCTGCACGCTGGAGTTAACTCTCCTTATTCATGAGCGCACAGGTTGAGACAACGATCCACACCGTGTGCAGGAAGTGTAACAAGAACCTGCTGGGAGCACGCCCTATGAGGCCTGATTGGGATGGCACAACAGTAGGCAGCTTTGCATACTGCAAGTCTTGTTGTGTCCCTGTAACCACCTGTTCAATATGGCGAGTGCCTGCGTCATTCTCCTCTGTTCGTCGTGATTGATCCCCTCACCTATTTAGCCGACTTCCCGTCCGAGCCCTGCTCTTCACGTGCCCTGTTTGTATGCACGGCGGACACCAGTCCTGTTACCAACAATACTACCTCAGCCGCCCGCTTGTCCAGATCTCCACTACATCCGTAGCCGGGTCTGACCCCTCCAGCCAGTCCGACTCACCAGCAACGGACGCACCACGGCTTCGCCGCGCAGCGTCTAAGACCGGCGATGGGGAGGGATCGGATGATGGTGCGAGTACTAGGGACGGTGAAGAAGGCAGCCTTGCCATTCGGTTTCCTGACAGTACGGAAGGCAAGCTGGTGCTGTCGGGATACCCCTGCGCGGCAGGGTGTGGACACTACTGTTGGGCGACTAACGACCCTTTTTCGCATGAAAATACGGAAAGCGAGACGTGATCACGTTCACGCATTTTAAACCCGAACTCGGACCGATAAAACAAATTACAACCAAATATTTACATGCAGATATACTGACAGGGCATAGCAGCGGCGTAAAAGCCTCATGACAACCCCAAATTGCTGCGAAGCGCCGCAGAGCGAGGAGGCGACCTCAGCGGGCTCTTTGGCATTGCCTGTTCGGGGACACCGAGCGGACTAAAGGGATGCACCATATTCGCATGGAAGTGCGCCTGGGTCGCACTACTGGTGTACAGCGAGATCGGGGAGAGCACTCCGGGGGACGAGGTCATCGCAGTATCGGGAGAGATGATGTGCTCGTCTCCCGCAGGACTGTAGGGGCTCTCGAGCTGACTCTTAACAGAGACGTGTGAATTTCTCTCTCTGCGCGGCGTGTGTGGGTCTTCGACGTCGTGCACGTCGGTGACAGTCGTGATGGGCGGGACCTTGACGCCCTTGTCTGAGACTGGGTCAGAGTCCGGGCTGCTGACTTGCTTGAACATCTCGCTCCTGTCGTCTTCGGCGACTGTCTCATCGATCTTCTCTACTATGGGGAACTCTGGGATGTCAGCCATGAATGAAGCATCTGAATGGCCGGCCTCGGAATCATGGTCCTCGGGGTCCATTGTGAAACGCTTCGTGATGACGCTATGTCGAGGGAGCACTCGGCGAGTAAAGAGGAATAAGGAGACGTTGATCAATCCTATCGTAATGGATGAGCAACAGTTTCCAGGAGGCTTAAATATGTACCCGCTCACCTGACAGAAGATAGATGCTGTCACTGAAGGCAGGTAGTGAGTATAAAGAAGGGTGCTTTGGGAGATATAAACTTACGTGAATATTGTAGCGCCAAAGGAGATGTTAGCACCAGACCACTCAGCGAATCTGCAGATGGCAATGGGTAAGATAATGCACGTATAGGCGATCTGTCATTAAGGCTCAGCAACACCATATTCAAGCATCTCCGGGATATGGCTTACGGGGTACCTAAACATGGCATATCCCCTTAGTCTCGAGGCCACAGGTGGAGGACAAACAGACAAAACTTACAAGAGCATCTGCTTCGCTACTGTGACAGTCTGGTCGTCGGCACTCAAGCCGCGAGCAGAGTCTGTGCTGTGACGAGTGCGGAACCGCCACCGCCACCCAGCGACAAGTATGTTTCCTCGGATTTTCAGGAAGATGAGGGTGTAGAGCACGAAACTGAGGAACGCCGAAATGAACATCTGAAAGTACCCGTCAGTCATAGCACTGCGCAATCTTTTTTTGGTAACCTACAAACATGTAATCCAAGCTGAAGGAGCACGGTTAGCAAATTTACGACCTATGCTGCGAAAAGATACATACGCGATTCGAGCGCCGGGATATTGATTTGCGATCCAGCACCAGTAGCCCGAAATCCCGTCTAGAGCAACGCAAGTCAACGATAATCCATGATCTCCATAGCGAAGATCGTACAGAATGGTCCGTTTCGCTTGACATCCAGTGATGCAGGGCCTAAGAAAACAAATAGCGCGATGGTAGACCAGCTGAAGACCAAAGTTGACACCAAGACGCAGCGGCGCAAGTTCCAATGCATGAACAACACCCCAAACGTGTGCATAGCAATAACCTGAATTGGCGCAAGTCTAAGCTCGAAACACGGAAAAGGCTAGGTTTGGTCAACTTACAAGAGCCCTAAGAGCATTATCGCCACATGAGCGTTCTGCGAACGGATTGATCGACATCGGAACTCACCAGATCGCAGTGCCCACATCAGCAAGCTGCTTAATAGCTCCCTGTGCCTGGCAAAACGGCATGTAACTTACGCCCTTCTCGGAGACCCACTTCGCATTCATTAGGGAGCCTATAGCTGTGTGCCCGCCGCAGTAAGTTCCTGCCCCCAAGCGCGAACGTTTTGACATTACCTTGCAGAAAGTCACATAAGAGCAGCGAAACGAGGTACGCCGCTGCATGGCTACGCACGAACATGTGCGGATTCACAGACTTGCGAGTGTTCCATGCCGAAATCTGTAGTATTCCTCAGCGTGTGCGCTTTGGAAATGGCTCGTCTTAGACGCACCGCGATAGCGCTCAGCAGCCCTACAACGGCAACGGTGGAGAAACTTGATATCACCACAAGAAGCTATTACGACAGTAAAGCGTCAATAAATACAACGGACAACCACGCTCGCAAATGTGCGTACCACAAGCCCATTGGCCTCGTTACCCGGCACCGGCATAAACACAAGGAAGTCATCTCCATTCGGCAGGCGGACGGTAGAATTGCTCGTCATAGCTCCTCGTCTTATAGGTCGTCACAAACGATCCGTCCCAGTCTTAGTCGTGAGCAGTTCGTAGAAATGAGCCAAACGGTCGACCAGCGAAAGATAACAAGGGCGAGGGGCCAGCCTCGGGGCGTAAAAGAGAAAGAAAAAAGAGGGGGCGGAACGAAGATGACAGTTCGAGACAACCCAGGCCAGAATTATGACCACTATCCTGGGCATCAGCGCACGCGCAGCATGGCGGTGATGGTGGCCAGCGCGAGTCGAAATACGACGCAGGCGCCTTGTATCAGGGCCACAGCCTCTGCGGTTGGCTATCGTTTCACCTGCTCTCGGGCGTGATCGTCCCTTTATTTTACTGCACACCGATTGTTGCTGCAAAATGATGGATCGTATAAAAGAGTGGCCAAAGAAATATAGATGCGACGTGGGAAATCATCTCGTAAAAGGGCATAGGGCGTGTGTGAAATAGCATGCTACTCGGTAGTATGTGAATGAAGATAATGGTGGAACAGTGATATTGCGTGTATGCGGGAGCCTGGAGGTCCCTAGGGGATGCAAATTAGTATTCCAGATCTGCTCAAAACTCGTTAGACATCTTGTTGAGCTCGAGCCAGCGACTGGAGCGATGCGGGGGTGCATCCAGGTCAACAATGACGACGCTGTCACTCGCGCCAAAGGGCGAGCTCCGTCCGAGCATCTCTTCTGTCTCTTCTGTCTCTTCTAGGTAGCTCAACTCCATCTTGCGCATGCGAAGTAGTGACCGATTCAGGATCGTCGTCGTCATGCCCCAGATGAAGCTGTGATGCAGCTAATATTAAGCGCTGCAGGTGATAGGTGGGCGGAATCGGACTCACAAAACGACGACCATCGTCTCCGAAGGCTGCGCAACGATAGAGAGTGTCAAGTTGAGAACTCTGAAGCATGTCACTGCCTGCCGAGCAAATTCGTTTCAGACTTCTTCTATAAGGTTATATATGCGCGCACGTACCAAGAAATAGGTAATGCCGTCCCTGTGGAGGGATCTCGTGATGGGCAGTGCAGCCTGCGAAGGCCTGTCGAGAGCGTTGAGGACAGTCGAAACCAGTACGAGAACCTCGAAGAACATCTACGAGACGATTGAGTTACAACTTTGTCGCGACAAAATAAAATAAAAATCTAGGCGTACCGGCGCTGCCCACACACCGCTGAAGAATGGCGTCTTCGTAGTCGTGATGCACATCCCTGCGACGGAATTCCACTGCAATCCCGCTGAGACTTGTGAGACTTGCTGAACATATATGGCGCAATGAAGGGACTTACGCCAGAACTTGACTAGCGAGATAACCATCAGCGCTGATTGCGCTGAAAAGCAGACTATAAATCCTGCAACCATCAGCTCCATGACAGCCTGCAAACCTGAAAATAAGCATTGCAGTATTGCACGCGAAGGGGAAATGCCATACCCGTCGGCGGTCCCACAGAATGACAACTCTCATCAAGACCAGGATGTTGCCAACCGCAACGGACGCGAGACTAAGCATGGAACAGGCGAAGAGAAGGCGTCTGCAGCCTTCATCCGTAAATGCTTCTCCCACAAATCCACACATTTCTGGCGTGAGGCTGATATTCAGCGGATGAATTATCGTGAGCGTATGAGAGAGACGCACCATATGACACCAAAAGCAAGCACACCGGCACCAGATACCGATTGAACAAGAAAGCGTACTTTGGAAAAGAGCTCGGTGCGCGCCACACGAGCCTGACTTCATCGCAGAACGTCAGGACGTGATCGTACAGCAGGACTGTCAAGCCGACGGCTGCACACAAAAAATGAGATCCTTGGCAACGTCGAAGAGTGACAGCTTACCGGTCATGTATCTCGTGGCATTGACATCTCGGAGTGCCTGCACTATCTCCTGCATATTGGCCGCAAACGAGCTCGGCAAAGGCGCTGTTGACCTCGACATCTAGACTACTAACACAACAGGGGGGCGCAAGAGTCCAACCGGTGAAGCGAAGGGAACGCGGAGAAAGTAATAAAAAAAAGGGGGCGGGTGTCAGCGAATCGTGACAATCGACACCAGGTCAAAGGATGAGAACACAGTAGCCTTCTTCGACGACAGCCGGCACGAACGTTGCTGATAAGTAGACGGGATGAGTGTCAGACACGAAGCACTAAGTGCCGGCGCCGTCGCGACGTATCAAAGGCCGACGCTACACCAAAGACACACAGCCACCCCTCAGGATGATATATCCCTACACTGCAGCTACCAAGCTCCGGTTACAAATCCACGTCGCGCGCGATGGTTCACCTTTGTCCTCGGCCTCAACAGCACCCCAGACGCGGGGCACCTCCACCCGGGCGGACATACGCTGGCCCGTGTATATATGCCGGTAATATCGGCTGGCCAACCAGAGGTACACAGGGCCCCGGGAGATTGCGTGTACCAGGTTTCCAGGGGATTGCCCGCAGATCAACGTCCAGATAGCTGAGGTCCAAAATCCGTTCGATTGTTGTCTCACAACAGCCGGATTTTGACCTGACAGCAATCTCGCTCCGGGTCTCAGGCCTCAGGTGGGATCAAGCGCCCACCGCCCACCGCAGATTCGCACAGTGGGACGCGACGTGCAGAAGGCTTCTGCGCCAGATATCAAAGATATATGTAGCGGTCCCAAGTGTATATATGATGTGGAACAAATAATGCTGCTGAGAGGTCTCGCCGTCTGTCTGCTCAGCGCCACACAGTGGACAGGGGCGCAGGTCTGCAGGAAAGCATCGTCGGGATCATGAGTATCGTCCTGCTGATCTTCATAATGTCATCATGATTCGTATCGTCATCAGATGTGCTGTGATGACCAGAAAAACTATGACTATGCCTGACTTCATCTGCGGCTATAACCGTCTCCCGCCATCTGTCATGGCGATCACAAGCCGGTAATGTCAGTGATACAAGATCTGTCCTACGAGCGGGGAAAATAACGCACTGCCTGGATCAACATCTTTGTCGTCCGATGCAGGTACGACGGATGCTGCTGCTCCGGCATGCTCGGCAGGGCGGCCGACACATATTGCATCACAGTACGGGCCGCCCTGGTGCAGTATAGGCCCTCACTTGTACTAGGAGACAGTTCGGAAGGCGGTAGATGCGAGGTGGCAGGGGCAA